>NW_016107812.1:114263-135571 GCF_001604975.1 Cebus imitator | reverse complement strand
GGTACAGAGAAGACACGGTACAGAGACTCACACGGTACAGAGATGGACACGGTACAGAGAAGTCACGGTACAGAGACACGGTACAGAGACTCACATGGTACAGAGACTGACACAGTACAGAGACTCACACAGTACAGAGACGGACACGGTACAGAGACACGGTACAGAGACTGACACAGTACAGAGAAGACACGTTACAGAGACGGACACAGTACAAAGGCAGTGCACGCACACCATCCAGTTTCCCCTCAGATAACACTTTGCAAAACTTCAGTGCGACTAAAGCTGCTGACAGCATTCCTTTCTGTTTCTGTGTAAGTGTCTTCTTTGCTTCTGGGACAGATGCCTGAGAGTGCAGTTGCTGGACCACATGATTATCTTGTTTAGTTTTGTAAGACACTGCCAACCTGTGTTCCAGGGTGGCGGCAGCGTGTCACCTTCCCGTCCACAGCGTGAGTGGTCCAGCTCCTCCGTGTTCTCACCAGCATTCGGTCTTGTTGCTGTTTGTTATTTTAGCCTTTGTGACAGGTGCAGGGCGGTGCCTCACGGTGGCTTTAATCCGCGTGTTCCTGATGGCTGGCGATGCTAAGTACCTTTCGATGGCTTCTTTGACACCTGCTTGTTGTCTTCCGTGAGATGTCTGTTCATGTCCATTTTCTCATTGGATGGTTTGTAACTTTCACAATTGAGATTTGAGAGATTGCGGTATGTATTTTGGATAGCAGTCCTTTGTTATGTACGTGGTTTGTAAGAGTTTTATTCCAGTCTGTCTTTTCCTCCTCTCCACATGGGTTTTTGCAGAGCAAAAGTGTTTCGTTTTGATGACGTCCCTCGTAACTGCTCACTAACCTGTGATTTTCCCTCCAGAATTTCCCAGGAATCTACCCACCTTCCCGATCTCCACAGATGCATCTTCCAGGGCACTGCTCACATGCTAGCGGCTGGCACCCCTTCCCCTCCCCCGGGGGTGTTGGTGGAACTCACGAGCAGCTCTCTCCAGAGACGGCCTCCTCAGCAGCCCAGGCCTCCCGTGCTGGCTCCTCACCTTCTCTGCACTCCCCATGGGGGTGAGGTCTCCTGCGGATTTGGAAAGAGACATGGAGATCTGCTCTTCGTCAGCATCACATGGGCTGTAGAATGTGGGGGCTATCGAGTCTGGTGCTCATTTGGAATTTTCAGTTTATTATCCTCAGTTTTATTTTGAGGGACGGCAGAACAGTGCATATCACTTCTGAGGAGCTTGTTCTCTCCTTGCTTTGAGTGATGTACAAGTTCTTAGGTATTAGGAAGGAATAATTCTGTTATGACTGTTTTTTAACAGTAGTGGAGTAGTGCATTTAGGGTTACAAGCCGTTATTTGTTGGCTTTCTCTTCTAGCTCTTTCCTCCATTCTCACCCTCCTGGAGCAGGGAACTTCGTTAGAGAAGTAGTGAGACTTTTTCTGTTTCAAAAACTTAGGTCAGTGCCAGACCCATCAGCATGCTGTGTTTGTAGGCATCAGAAACGGGCCCAGCTGATTGGGGTCAGTGATTAGAAGCTCATGGAATTGAAGAAAAAAAGGCGTGGAAAACCAAATAACCTAGAGTCTTCGTTTCAGCTGAAGGAGGGCCAGGGACAAGGTGGTGACGCAGACGCCCTGGGGACCCAGAGGCCAGGCTCAAAGGATGGAGGCTTGCTAGTTTCTTTTCTAAAAACCATGGAGAGTGTATCTTTCTCGCTGTTTTCGTCAAATCAGAGGAATCCACACACCAGTGTCACACATGTACCCACACCCACAGCGGCCTCAGACATGCATGCAGTCACAGAGGGAGGCCACGCCGTGCACGCCGGCAGCCACAGCTGGAGAGTGAGGCCAGAGGAGCCAAAGTTGCGTCTTTCTCTGTTTTCTTCATTTCAGACCATCTGACTGAGCAGCAGGTCAGTGAGAGCAGATCCACTTGCACCTGCCCGAGAGGCACAGCGCATTTACGCCTCAGCGCCCGACCGCGGGCTGTGTTTCCATCCACCGTCTTCGCACAGCACAGGAGGCTGAGTCCATGAACAGATGGGACTTGCTCTGCAGCATTGAAGCAAGTGCTGTGCTCGAACTTGTGCCCTCACGGAGGAGAGCAACCGCTAACGCACGTGTCTGATAGCTCTTGGTTCACTTCTGATCTCTAATCATATTGTCCTCCAGTTTTCCAGGAGGCCATTAGTGTCAAGAAGGAGACATTTCCTGTGGCAGGAAACAGGCGTGACCCGGTGGGCAGCTTGGAGTCGGAGGCTGCTGGGTTTTCTGCCAGGCAGGCTCCCTGAGGCCCAGAGGCAGAAGCGCTGCTGCCCGGGCCAGCTGGTGCGGGCGAGTGATGAGTCTGCTTACCACTAGCAAGAGCTCTTTGACTTAAGAAGACATTTAATAATTATTTTCAGTGATTCAGAAATACAGTCTTCAGTGCTCTCGGGGAAGACACTTGCAGGAGAGGGATGGGAATGTGGAGGGCCTGGTGGCCCCGCAGCTGACCGCACCTGATCCCGTGGCAGCTGGGCGAGAGCCCACGGTGACTACGCATGCATCTCGTGCCTTGTGGCACCGTCTCATTCCGTCCACCCGGCTCTTCCTTGTTAGAACCCTCATGGTGTGTCCTAGTGACCTACGATACTGGTATCCTTACAGGAATGCCTTTCTGGCAGGTGGGCTTTTCTAGTAATCAAACAAAAGTGCAGGAGTCTTTGTTTTTCTTAAAAAGCCAACGGATTTGTCAGCACTGGGCTCGCGTGTGCACGGGAAGGCCAGGCTGCAGCGGAGGGCACTCTCCTGGCCCCGCAGGCCCCTGTTGCTCCCCTGTTGCTGGAGTCGGAATCCACATCCCTGGCAGCAGTTCCCCTCCCTTTCCAGCACATTCTGCCGCCCCTGACGGCTGCAGCAGACCTGTAAGAAGACATTCCTGTCTCTCACCTTCTCCCAGTGACTGTCCACTTCTTTCCTTGTGCAGCTGACCTGGCGGAGGCCGTCTGTGTTTCTGTGTTTTCTTACCTCCTCCTCCTGGTCAACTGCTCCATCCTAGGGCTCCCAGTCCTCAGCCCAGCCAGCCTCAGCCCGCGAGTGGCCCCCTCCCACATGCTTGGCCCACGTGCTCTTCTTGCTTAGCCACCAGTGACCCGCATGTCTCCAGGTCCTCCTCTGGCGGGTGCCACCGCCTCTCAGCAGCATCAGATGCTGGTGGGGACCCCCTCTCCTCTGGCTTCCGGGTAGTGCCCTCCCTGGCTGTCTCATCTGTCTCGGCTGTTCCATATTGGTTTTCTTTCCAGATGATGCCTCTCCTGCCTGGGTGTCGGGCGTGCCCAAAAGGTTCATCCTGGGCCCACCTTCTCATGTCACCATATTTATGGTGAACCCCAGATGGCGTCTCTAGAATATTCCCCTCTAATTTCTCTCTAGACTCTGAATACAGTGGGCTCTGGAAGGCTCCTCGGATGGCTCTTGGGTGGCATGAGTTCAGCAAGGCCACTAGTGAGCAGTGGGCCTCTGTCTATACCTTCCCGTGTCCTGCCTAATGAGGGGCCCACAGTCCCCTGACTTGCGTGGATCCAGAGGCTCCATCCTTCAGGCCCTTTTCCTTTACTGCCTTCAAATTCCAGGCATCACCAGCCTGGCCCCATTGCCTCCGAAATGCCCCGGCCCCCACCTGCTCCCTGTCCACAGCTCCACCCTGCTGGACACAGGCACTCAGCAAACAGCTGCGTGGGTTCCTGTTCTGGCATACTGGAGATGGACTCCCTGCAGAGGCCACTGACGGCCACCGATCGTCACTGAGCGGCGCTTGTACGAGGTCAGTGTTCACAGGAGAAGCAAGGAGGAGCCTCAGCTGTCTAGGCACTGGACCGTTCAGTTGTTACAAGCCTACGTACATCTTATGAAACAGTAATCATATTGTAGATGCGGATTTCATCCTCACAGTTACTTTTGTGTAATTACGGAATGCAAGGTGATTGCTGAGATTCAGCCATGCTACAGTCACTGCAAATATCACTAAGAAGGCTCCCCACCTCACGTGCTTTCCTTATTAGGAAAAACATGTCTGTGATTTAAAACCGTGTCATCTTACGTGGTGTGATGTGAGCCAGGCCCATCCTGGCCCCTTTACGTTGGCTCCTGGAGAGTGTGGGGCAGCCGGGCTCGCCCCATAGCCTCACACAGAGCACTGGGCGTCACTCACCGAATTGGGTCTTACTCACGGCAGCAGGGCTCAGGGCATTGGGTCTTAGTCACTGCGCCGTGCCCCTTGCTGACCCGCCGCTACATGACCAAAGTCCCCAACTTAAACAGGAACAGCCTGGGTGTGCTCAGAGGCTGTGCTGGGGCTTCGGGCAGCGTCTGCCTCTGTACTCCCCCCGCCCCGCCCTGCGTGCGTTGTTTGCCGTCAACTGTAGACCTGCAGACTTCACTTCATTTTTCTCTTACATTATTCACTTTGGAATACAATTTGGGCATTTATATTTAAACAGAGCTGCCATTGAAAGTCGTCTGTGTAAGCAAATTAGGCCGTGTTGGTAATAGCTGTGGGGTTCAGCTCTCCTGGAGTTACTTAACATTTCTCAGCCAATAGGTGAGTTTTGGAGGAGGAATGGGCAGTCTCTTTAGGGACAATGGATTGAGGCTCAGATTTACAAGAACCCAAACTTGTTTTAAGACAGGATCGTTCTAAGCTGTTACATTCCTCTCAGTTTTCAGATGAAGTGGTTTCTGTTGAGATCTCCTCCTCATGCTTCAGAAATCATGCCGTTCATGCCCCTGCAGGGCGAGCTCTGATCCGAGGACTTCCAGCTCCTGCTGGGCTCTGCACACGACGCTCCTTTATCCGACCAGGAAAGATGCGTGGCCCGCAGAGAAGGGGCTGGCAGCAGCAGAGCTGAGGGGGTGTTGCTGGTGCACCGCAAACTAGGAAAGGGCCCAGGACCCTGAGCTGCCCCCAAGGCAGGGGCTGACTGACTTTCTGCCTCTAACAGCACCAGCCTTCTTTATGGCTGCGGGTTCAGGGCCCAGGTGGGCTCTGATGTCTGAGGGGTGGAGCAGGGCTGCTGCAGCAGGGAGGTGCTCTGAACCCCCTGCACCCAGCCCCGCCCTGATCAGGGCCCTGTCCCGCCGGTGGCGTGGTGGGCAGCTGCCGGCTTCTTGCCGTTTCACCCTGACCTTGTGCCGACATTGCCATTGCTTCTCTGTCTTCTCATCTGTTCCTGAGTTGGTCCCCAAAGTGAGCTGTCCTTCTGCACCTGGCACAGCTCCCAACTGGCAGAGCTTCCAGCTGGGGCAAGAGCTCTGTTCTCCCTGCAGGCTCTTGCTTCACATTCACTGAGGAATTGGAAGGCAGCTTGCAGGGCTCTCCTGGAGGTCTGCCACCAGGCGCCTGCCTCTGCCTCTGCCAGGCATGGGCTTCCCTTCCTTGGGATTCTGGTGAGGGGTTGGCGTCCAGTCCCCGTTTCCTCTCTGCTTTGTCCTTTTTTTATGTGCATCAGTCAGGACAGTGTTGACCACAGGTGGCAGCAAATCTGACTCAAACTTCAGGATACACAAAGGTGATTCGTGGGTTCTCTAACCCTGCAGGCATGGGCTGGTCAGGGCAGACGGGGCACGTTGGGAAGCACCTCTCAGCTCTGACCCGCTGCCTGCACCACTGTCAGAACAATGTGGCTCCCTGGCCCCCGGCCACCCCTTCCTCATCCCAAGCAGGTGGTGTAAGATTCTGTGGCCCTTCCCCAGCCTGAGCCCTGCTGCCTCTCACCTCCCCCGATGGTGCCACTGCCTGACCCTCACAGAGGCTGGAGAAGAGAAGCCCTGCTGGGTCAGACCCAGCGATGGGAACCTGCTCAGTGGGGAGCCCAGGGGAGTGGGAGAGAAATCTCCCGGTACAGAGATGCTGAGCAGCTGGACAGTGGCCGTCCCCCACGCAGCTCCTTCCCTGCTTTATGGGCATGGCTGGTGAGATGCTTGTGGTCTCCGGAGCTCTTTTGGGGCCACAGGCAGCTCTGAAGGTGGAGCCTCTGGGAGGGAACAGGGAGAATCACCTTCCCCAGCAGAACTTTACAACTGGCCACATTTCCTTCAGATATAATTTTAACAGCATTCTTGAGGTAGAGTTGATACACACAAACCCGCATGTTTTAATGTCTACGGTTTGATGTGTTCAGACATTTGCGAACACTGATGAAGCCATCACTGTGGCCAGGGTGATCGTGTCAGAAATGTGTTCTGATGAGATGCAGCTTCCAGGTAGAGCCTGAACCTTCTCTGCTTCTGCTGCAGTTTTCCCAGCCACATGTAACTCCCACTGCGAATTTGGTGTCTGTCTCTCCTTTGCAAATTCTTACACTTCTGCTGTATATGAGGGTGTTGATAAACCATGTCGAGAGCTGCTATTTTGATTTTAACTCTCAATAACAACAGCTACGATGAATAAAGTACAGCTTCATACACTCACATGGGTAAGTCTCAAAAACAAATTTTCCCCAAAGGGGCAGTATTTCGTTATATGTATTTTCTACATTAATTTAGTAGTTTTCTTCCTGGTGGGTCTTTAGCTAGTTTCAAATATTTCATTTTTATTATTGGTACTATAAACAAAGCTGCCATAATCCCACTGGTGTGTCTCTGTATACACATGTGAGTTTCCAGGGTGCCTGCCTGGGCATGTGGCCGGGGACAGGACCATGCAGCAGGATGGCCGGTGTCTGCCTGTCACTCTCCAGAGCGGCCACATCAACTTATGATCCCACCAGCAGCACCAGCAGTCAGAGCTGCTCTGCATCCAGCACCACCCACCTCAGACTTTTAATTTCTGTGTGACATAGCGTCCCGTGAAGGTATACTTGGCATTTTCGTGGCTGTGGGTGGCGTTGAGGGTCTTCTGTGTTCACAGCTCACCCTAGGCTGGAGATGCTCCTTCAGCCCATGGGGGCAGACTTCCAAAGGTGCCCACAGGTCTCATGAACCTCAGGGACCAACTTCCGAAGGTGGCCACAGCCTGTCTGGACCAGAGTCCCAGCCAGGCGGCTTCACCCTGGCTCTCCATTCCGGGCCCTGGAAATGTTTATCTGATCAGGGTTATTGGTTTGGGGGTTACATTTAAAATGCCCTCTTAAAAAGAAAGGGGAAATGGAGGGGAAGGTGTTTGTGTGCTCAGTGAGTGTAAGAAAAGCATCTTCCTGAGATCAGGGCCTGGGGAGGTTTGGGCTCCACTATTCCATGTACGCACTTCTCAAAGGGAGTCTCGAAGGGGACGATGTGGAACAAAGGAGGCCAGGAATGGGATGCGCTGACCTTCACCTCCCGGGGCAGCTTTGGGCATGAGCGGGCAGCTCCCAGAACTCTCACCTCCCGGGGCAGCTTTGGGCATGAGCGGGCAGCTCCCAGAACGCTGCTGCCCACCCTGGTGGAACTGGCTCTCTTCCATGGGGAACGAGCTCTGGGAAGTGTGAGAGACCCACACGTGTCCTACCCCGGACAGCTCTAGAGCAGGCTGTGATGTGGATCAGCCTTCTGATAGGAATGGAAGCTATAGAAGGAAGAGTGCGATGGACCCTGGGAGGGGCTGAGATCGTCCCCGAGGGGCCGTGCCTCTAGTTGAGAGTGTGATTACCTGCGAATCCTCCCTCCAAGATGTATTATGGAGGCCTGTTGTGGAGTTTGTCTTATTAAAACAACATTTTCCCCATTTGAAAGCCGTTTGGGAGAAAGATAGAAAAAGATTGGGAGAGAGAAAAAGAGAGAGGCGTATTCATCATTTACCGGTATTGACCATAAAATCTTTTGGTCATAGGCTACAGTCCATAAAGCAGCTTAATAAACTAGAAGGAAGGTTTTTTCTGGCTGCAGAAAACTGCATCTCCTGAGAAGTGGCCCTGGGAATGAGTACCAATTAGGACGGTTGGTCCCGGGCCACTGCCCATCCCTCCACTGCTGTACGAACATCCCCATCGAGGCTGGTGCCCAGAGCCAGCCCGCATGAGTCCTGGTGCAGTGAAGGGGTCCGCACAGGAGGGTCTTTCTGGAGCCCTGGCACTCAGCTCCTTTCTTCTCACGTGGAGTGTGAATAGCATGTGAAGATGCAGTCTGTGAAGACCTTGGAGGAATTCAAACCGAATGATTTATAACCCACCTGTTCTGGGGGCAAGAGGCCCTGGGAGAGAAGAGTCCAGAGAAGGTCTGAATGGGTGGAGGTGGGACTCTGACCCGGGGCTGTGGAGGCCCCTGTGATGCTGGCTGGAGTGATTGCCTCCTGGGCTCCCACCCAGACTGCACCTGGGATACCTGTTTCTTAACAAAATCAAAGCTTACACCTCAGGAAGCAAGCGGGACATGGATGCAACTGTGGCCTCAGGAGGAGAGGGGCCCAGGGGGCCTGAAGCCCGCAGCCCGACTGTTCTGAGTGGGAACCAGTTGTAGCTCAGCTCTCCGTGGATTCCTGTGCGTGGACAGTCACTGCGCGGTGAGGCTTGCAGAGGATTGGGACACCAGGGAAGGAGAACACTGATAGACGTTGGATTGCTCACGCTGTCCCAGGCATGGGATGAAATGAGGGGAGATGGGCCATGGGCAGCAAGGTGTGAGTGACTCTGAGTTGAGGAGCTGACCCTGGACTGGAGCTGGTCACGCTTGACCCAGGGCAGCCTGAGTCTGCAGACCTGCCCCGCGCCTGTATCTCAGCCACTAAACTGTGTGAAGACTTCCTTCTCAGGCTTGTACAGGTGGATGGGATGCATCTGAGTAATCTAGTGGATTGAGAAATGCTTTTGGATCACAGGAATCTTGGAAGGGGACTGACCTCCAAGCTGGACAGGATGGAGAGGAGGGCTCAGATGGCCACTGAGTCCAGATGGACACGGCGCCATGATCGAATATCGGAACAAGGGTGCATCCCTTTCTCCCACTGCCTCCACCGGCTCTGGGTTCAGACCCCACTCCTGCCTGGAGAATGGCAACTGTCTCTTTGTTGGCCCCTCTTCCACCTCACCCATCTGTTTCTCAGGAGGTAGACACGCCAAGGAGGGGGAAGACGGGCTCTGCAGTCCTCACACCTGTCCGCCGTGGGCATCTCCCAGGCAGAAGGGATGTGAACCACGCTCCCCGGACAGCTGAGCGCAGTGTGCTGGCCAGTGAGGTCCATGCTGGACATGCCGCTTGTCAGTCACAGCTCATGGGGGCCACAGTTCCCACCAGCACTAGGGCAGAAATCCTGGAGTTTGGTTCTCATTCCATGGCAAGCCACATCACTCTCTGGCAAGGACCTGAGGTCCTCCTGTCTAGGTCTGCTCCCTCTTCCTGCTAAGTGATTTTATAAACAGCCACTGCTGCTTTCTTTGGTGGAAAACTTTGGGATGTGGGATGTAAAATCACTGACCGTGTTGCTGCCACTCCTGCTCTGGAGGCTCAGGGCCCGTCTCGGCCGCTCTGCTGGACCCTTGGCTGGACTCATGGGATGGGTCTTCTGGGTTGTTGGAGACTCAGTCCATCCATCCATGTTACATGGATAGAGTGAGGGAGTCTCGAAGCCCCCTCCTCCTAGGACGCCTTTTATGGACCATTTCCATCCTCTAATGGAACATTTGCTGTTGGGACCTGGTCACCCCTGTGAGACTCAACCTCATGACAGAGCTCAGAGCTGTCCATGCTGTGATGTTCTCCCTCCCCCACCCCAACTATTGCAGGTCTCAGACCAAATCTTGCATGTCGGTGGCGTAATTATAAAGAGACTTGAAATGTCAGGACCCGTTGTCAGGAGCCCTAGCCTCTCAGGGCGATGCCCACAGCCCCCACACCCCTGGGAGTGCTTCCTCCAGTGACCTGGGCTGGGATTATGTCCTTAGGAGGGGAAGGAGTCCCATGCCACATCCAGCCTGGCTCTTGAGAACTTTAGACATGGGTCCTCTTGGAACCAATAGCAATCTGTTACCTGCTGCCCCTTCACCTACTTACCCGGTGGTCATCTCTATGTCCACAAACAGAATCCAGCTCCACAGAATAACAAAGTCCTGGGGTAATGGCAGAGGTGGGACACAGCCAGCTGCATGTTCTCGAGCTATAATACTGAACTTAGGTGGGAGAGGGCTGGAGGAGGAAGGACTCAGCCCTGGGCGGGTAAGGGGAGGGTGCGGAGTGAATATGCGGAGGGGCATCATTCACTCCACAGTCAAATGAGATAATTTTATGTTAACCCTACAAAGTGGGTCCTGTTGTTTCCACACCAGGAAATCAAGTTCAGAGACAAGCTTTGTGCCCGAGGTCACAGAGCTAGCACACTGCTGAGCTGGAATCTGCCTCCTCCGTCTGTCTGGCCTCAGTCCTTTTCACAAGGCCAAGGACCTCCTTCCTGGGAGAAGTTCTGTAGGGGTGGATGTCTGTCTCTTGTTTCTGGTGCCTCACCAGGGTTTGGAATGCTGCTGGGACACAGCAGGGGCTCAGTAACCCGTTTTAACATGGTAAAATAAACAACAAGAGTAAAAATGGTACACACAAAAAATACCCATTTAATGCAAAAGAAGGTAGTGACAGAGAAAGAGAGGAACAAAAAAGAGAATTGCTTCTAAGTAAAATGTTTAAAAAAGAAGAGAAGGCAGACACAAAGTGAATAAAACATATCATGGTGTCTCTATTTGTGTAAGATGGTAATATATTTTTCAACAAGTATTTACTGACCATCTACATTTTGTTTATTCTTTATTTGCAAATCTTGCTCAGTATTGATGGAAGGCCTGCTCTTCAGCAGATGCCCTCCTAGGGGGTGGGGCTCCAGGCCTCATTCTCAGGGGAGTCCCCACTGAGCGAGCCCGTGGGAGGGCAGGGGAAGCGCACATAGCAAGCAGCCATCCCACCCACAGCTCAGGGCTCCTTTGTCAGTAGCTCCTTTGATGCTGCTGGGGCTTCCCATTCAGGACCCCCTCCCCTCATGCAAAGAGCAGCAACTTGTGATCACATCCAGGAGCTTGACCCTTTAATTAGAGAGCCAGGAACAGCAGTCAGCTGGGGTCAGGCCAGCAGCATGGAAAACAGCCAGCAGGGATGCCTGGGGCCCCACCTCCCCAAACCCCTCGCAGATGCTCATGGACGCTCCCTGGGTGTCGTGACCTTTGAGTCCCCAGCACCCCTTTGCTGTTCCCAGGGTTCCTCCTCTCTGACCCCATTATGGCTGAGGAGCAAGCTCATTTTCCTAGCTATTTGTATCATCTCTAAAGATCAGTAACCCCATTTGCCAAGTCTCCCATGGGGCAAAGATCTCCGGACCATAGCCATGGCTCAGGTACCTCAGTACACCCAGTGCTGAGCTGCTTCTGTAACTCTGACTGGTGAGGATGACCTGGGGAGCTGGTGACAGCACAGGGACCTGGGGCGGCTTTCAGACTCCCATGGAGATGGAGCCCTGGACAGGTGCTGGGGCCAAATGGGACTGTGACTGCACACCTCAGCCTGCTCTGTTCTTGAAAACCATGTTGCTGGGTTTGATGACAGCATGCTTGTGTCTCATGGGTGGGGCTTGAACTGTCATCTCTGGGCATTTGTTTTTTTTCTCTGCCTCTGGCCCAACATTAGACAGACCAGAATCTCAGATATTCTACTAGGAATGAAAGAATGTTCATCTTACCCACCAGACAGGGGGTGGGGAGGGAAGGCTTACAGTAGGATGGGCTCGGCCACTCTACGTGTTGGTGCTGTGACTTTTCCAATGTGAAGATGGACCATGTGGCTGAGGCTGTTGGGTAAATATTTAGGTCAAGATTTGTTATCTGATTGCTATTGATGGACATTTCTGTAGCACACGTGTCTCCGGAGGCTGCCTCTTGCTGACATTGCTTAGAGAAAGCCAGCCATTAGCCGCCTATACCCTTACTCCTTAAAACCAGCCTCCGGCTGGAAGCCACAGGGGACTCTGCTTCTCTTTCTGTGTAGAGACGTTCTTGCATTAGCCATGGCTGCTTTCCCATCTTGTTAATTTCTTTGTATATCTTGTAAATGTAAATTGAGTAGAGGACAGTTTTGACTGAATGAAGGAAATACATCCTGATGGATTGGGTCCTATGGACTTAACACTTTGGCTAAATTAATGACAAAAAGAACAAAGGGGAAAAAGCCCGCAAGCTCCACATACTAGATGAAATTTCAACCAGCAATGGCCCAGGAGCCAAATTGAAAAGCGCCACCACGTTCGTAGGTGTTTTCAGATATTGATTTTGTGGCCTGACTTCAGCGCTGAGATTAGGGGAGCTTGCTCTTCAGATGAAAGCTTGATCATTCCGGGCACAGCAGCTATATGGATTTTCTGTTCTGCCTCTTTTTTTTTTACTTCTGAAAAATGCCATTAGATGGAATTTGGATGCCCTGGGGCCATGGCCTTTCATGTTCTGGTGAGGCACGTGGATTCCTGTGGGTCATTCCAGCATCCCGAGGAGTGGGTGGGGGGGGTGGAGCCGACAGAGTGGGCGTGGTGTGGAGGAGGCAGCCGGCCCATCCCCCATCTCTGACGTCATGGGCATCTGAGGGCAGAGTCATTGACTACAAGTCCATGATGTGCCAGGCTGGGGAGCCAGCAGCCATTCTAGGAAAATTCCATCCCCAGGGCATGAAAAGACAGCTAAAGGTCA
This sequence comes from Cebus imitator, assembly GCF_001604975.1. Lineage (NCBI taxonomy): Eukaryota > Metazoa > Chordata > Mammalia > Primates > Cebidae > Cebus > Cebus imitator. The sequence goes on along the minus strand of NW_016107812.1, from coordinate 122,962 downwards.
AGTGTAACCCACCTGTGTTGAGTAACATGGTGGGTCAGGGTGGGACTTTGGAACCAGGATGTCTTGACCTGAGTCCTGAATTGGCTCCTTACCAGCTCTGTCACTTGGCATGAGTCCTACTACGGTATGGCCTCATGACTTCATCTGTCAAGTGGGGCAGTAGAGTGTACAGCTGGCAAGGGCTGAGCAATGGAATGGCTCCACTCATGTGAAACAGAGCAGGCTGGGCACAGGGCACTTGCTTGGAAAAGGTTAACTGTTGCCATCATTAGGAGCCGTCAAGGGGCTCACACACGTGATCGCAGCAGAGGCTTCTAGCAGACTGTGAGGGGGTGCTAGGGACGTCTGGATGTCAGCAACGGATGCTGACTCTGGTTCTCCTGAGCAGAAAGGCAGTTTATTGGAAGGATAAGGGGAGCACAGTGTGTCAGAGTGAGGTCATGAAAATTAGACCAAGAAACACGATATTAGGAATTACATTATATATTGGTGTGATATATTGTGTGTGTGTTGAGACTTATTTTAAGAAAATTGAATATTCATACACAGTTGTCAGAAATAATACAGAGAAATCCCCAATCCACTTCACCCAGCTTCCTCCAAAGGTGACGTCATACATGACCGTAGTATATCTCAGCCAGGAAGTCTACACGGATGGAGTCCACCCACTTTATTCAGACTTCTGGCTGTATATGCACTCATTCCTGTGCATTTAAATCACTTGTGCAGATTCATGTGACCACCAGAATCACAATCCAGAAAAGTTATATCACAAGGATTCCTCCTGTGTTTCTTCTAATCCTTTCATAGTTTTGGCTGTTACATTAAGGGCTATGAATTCTGAGCACGTTGTTGTATGTTTAACGGGGGGTGGGGATCCAAATTCATTTTTCTGCATGTGGATGTCTAGTTGTTTCAATATGACTTTTTGAAGAGACATTTCTTTCTCCATTTAATTGTATTGGCGCTCTTGTTGAAAACCAGCTGGCCACAAACCCTGGGGTTTATTTTTAGACTCTCAAGTCTAGTCTATAGATCTGTATGTCCTTCCCGATGATGGTACCACACGGTTTTGTTACTACAACTTTGTAGTTAGTTTCCACGTAGGGAGGTGCGAATCTTCCACTTTGTTCATGTTTATCAAGGTTTTTGAGAGGTGAGTCTTCTGTCTTTTCCTTTCCTCAGCCAGTCTAGGCAAAACATACTCGTCAATCTTGCTGTTGCTTTCTTTTCTTCTTTCTGGTTCACTTCATTTATTTCTGCGGATTATATTACCATTTGTTGTCATTTCCTTAATCCAGTTCTGCTTTGCTCCCATCTGCCTCTTTTGTGATGATGTTACATTTAAATATGTCATAGGCCCCAAAATACAATCACATACAACTTTATGCAATTGCTTATTAAATGAGTTATTAGGAGACAGGAGAAGAGCTATGCATTAAACTCTTTGGTAGCAACATATTAGCTGAGTTTCTGTTTGTTTCTCCTTTGTTTTTAAAAGACAGGTTTACTGGATGTATACTTCTTGGTTGACTGTTTTTACGACCAGCATTTAGAGTATGTTCTTCCATTGCCTTTGGCCTCCATGGTGTCTGATGATAAATTGCCTGTTGGTCTCATTAAGGATCTCTTTTACATGATGAGTCACTTTTATCTTGCTGCTTTAAAGATTCCTTCTTTGTCTTTTGCCAACTTGACTATGATATGTGTGGGCACGAATACTTTAGTCTAGTCATAGCTTACTGAAATTCGTAGATGTGCAGTTTGATGTTTTTCATCAAATTTGGGGTTTTTATTTATGGTTTCTTCCAACATTCTTTTGCACCTTTCTCCCCTCTCTGGCTGGGGCTGCCATTTTGTGCATTTCATGTGCTTGACGGTGTCCCGCGAGTTTCTGAGGCCATGCTCATCTCTATTCATTCTTATTTTTTCTGCTCCTCAAACTGCATCATCTCAACTGATCCATCCTCAAGTCTACATAATTTTTCTTCTGCCAGTTCAAGTTTGCCATTGAGCTCCTGCAGTGAATTTTTTATTCCAGTACTTTTAAACTCCATAATTTCTATTTTGATCTGGAAAAAATAATTTATGCTTATGGATATATTTGGGGAGACATTGGACTCATACTTTTAATTCTGTAGACATGGTGTCTCTTAGCTTTTGGGACATAATTATAACAGCTGACTTAAAATTGTCTAGAAACTTCATCTGAACTTCCCTAGGGACAATTTTTCTTGGCCACTTTGCATGTGTGTTTGTGTGTATGTGCATTAGGGTGTGTGTACATGCCATATTTCCTTTGCATGTCTCATTTTTTCCCCTCAAAATTGAACATTTAAAATTATATAAATTACAAGGCTGGGCACGATGGTCCACACCTCTAGTCCCAGCACTTTGGAAGGCTGAGGCAGGCAGATCACTTGAGGTCAGGAGTTCAAGAGCAGCCTGGCCAACATGGTGAAAGCTCGTCTCTACTAAAAATACAACAAGTAGCCTGACGTGGTGGCGCGTGCCTGTAATCCCAGCTACTGAGGTGGCTGAGGGAGGAGAATCGCTTGAACCTGGGAGGTAGAGGTTGCAGTGAGCTGAGATCATGAAACTGCACTCCAGCCTGGGTGACAGAGTGAGGGAAACTTTGTCTCAAAAAATAAATTATATAATATATGTAATTAATAGATTTAAATCATGAAGGAGTCTTTTTCTGGATGTCAGTTCCCACCCCGTCAGTGACTGCTGCTTGGGCTGTTTATTGCTGCCGTTGGTTTCCTGTTGCAGTGCCTCCCCTGGACTAATTCTGTATAGTCTGCTTTCTTTTTTGTGTGAAGACAATGAAATGTACTTGGTTAGCCTGGTGGTCAGATAATGACTGAGCAGAGATTTCCTCAAATTCTTTGAAATGAGAATTTTCCCCGACTTTGCTGAGGGCTGTGTGGGTGTGTGTTGGGGAATGCCTTCACCATCTTGGCAGACAGCTTACAGCTCCGCCTTAGCTCTCGCTCACCCTGGCGGGGGGCGTCACAGTCAGCCCAGGTGAGCAGGGGCCCTCTTAGTTCTTTCCCAGCAGACACACAGCCCTGCAGGTGCACGTGGCTTTTAAGTTCCCAGGAATACATCGGAGCTTTTCAAAGCTTTATGAGGACATGTCATTCCACAATACCTCCTTTTAGTTTTTTTGGCCAGCCTCTTTTCAGCTTCAACTTGTATCGCTGCTTCAGGGAACTACAGTAATGAAAAGTTCCCGGCCAGGCGTGGTGGCTCACGCCATAATCCCAGCACTTTGGGAGGCCAAGGTGGATGGATCACAAGGTTAAGAGATCGAGACCATCCTGGCCAACATGGTGAAACCCCATCTCTACTAAAAAATACAAAAATTAGCCAGGCGTGATGGCATGCACCTGTAGTCCCAGCTACCCGGGAGGCTGAGGCAGGAGAATTGCTTGAACCCAGGAGGCAGAGATTGCAGTGAGCCGAGATTGTGCCACTGCACTCCAGCCTGGTGCCTGGCAACAGAACAAGACTCTCTCTGTCTCTCTCTCTCTCTCTCTCTCTCTCTCTCTCACACACACACACACACACACACACACACACACACACACAATTCCCACTGTTTTTTTAGGTTGAATATCCTAGGATAGGGCTGGTGCACAGAGCGAGCTCTGATGAGGTCAAGTAGAAAGGAGAAGGCAGCTCTTCATTGGGAAAGCAGCTCTCCAGGGAGCGCTCAGGATGGTCAGAGCAGCGATTCTCTGGGAAGGGGCCTCTAGGAGAGCTCCAATTCACTGTGTTCCTCCAAGGGCCGCCAGGCTGCTGTTGTGTTTTTACAACCACTCCATGTTTTTTAAGACTGCCGTGGCCTGAGAGAAGAGGACTGAAATCGAGCAAATTAAAATGCCAAACAGTTTGCTTTTCTTGCCAAGATTCAGCCATTGTTATTATTTTGAGAAATGGTTTCGCCCTGTAGCCCAGGCTGGAGTGTAGCGGCACAATCACAGCTCACTGCAGCCTGGACCTCCTGGGCTCAAGCCATCCTCCTATCTCAGCCCCCCAAGCAGGCAGGGCCACGGGTGAGCGCCACCATACCTGGCTAATTACAAACTTTTTTTTGGTAGAGATGGAGTCTTGCTGTGTTGCTCAGGCTGGTCTAGAACTCCTGGACTCAAGCAATCCTCTCCCCTCGGCCTCCCAAAGTGCTGGGACTACAGGCGTGAGCCGCCGTGCCCGGCACTACCAGTATTTTGAATAAGTGCTCTTTAGATCATTGCCTTCAGCTAGTTTTCGGAGCTCCGAAACAGTCCTTCTGACGTTGATTCCAGTATTCGCGTTGCTTTTACGGAGGGAGAGAATTTTGGAAGTCTTTACCCTGTTATCCCAGAAGTGCTTCTAGTATCACAGTTTGTACTCAGCATTATGCCCTGCAAAGGCAATAATGTGAAAATATTTTAAGTGGGCTGACAGTTGCCAAATACTTTCTAAACTGTTATTGTGAATTTTTACCACACATATTATTGCATGGAGGTTGCCTTTGCTGTTTAATTGCTGGAATTCTTACGCAGGGCAATCATGAACCTCCTGCTGTGTACATATTTGCAGACAATTCTGAGTGTCACTCATCCATGACGTCCGATGTGGAGGTTTCTATTCCCACAGAGACGAAGCCACAGGCACGGGCCTGTCCGCGGGCACGTCTGTCCTGAGCATGAGCATCCCGACCCAGAGAGAAAATGGTCCATCTTGGAGGAGCCTCCCTGGGAACACTCTGGGTCCTTGGAGCCCTCTGGGCCACATGTCTGCTTAGCGTCAGGGGACCTGTCACAGCCAAGTGGGGCGACCACAGGCTCTCGATCTGTAGGAGGCGAGACTCCAGCGTTCTAGGGGGTGACAGCAAAACCAGGCCCTCAGCAGAGACCGCCTCCTTCCAGGGCCTTCTGTGGCTGGGCGGGGGTCTGCAGGCAGCTCCCGGCCCCCAAGAATACCCCCTAGTGCTGAGTCTGCTTACACAGACAGCAGTGGAGGGCAGCGACACCATTTTTCTTTTCTGAAGTGGGAGGGTCGCGTGTCCACAGCTCAGGAGGAGGAGGGGGCACAGGCTTTGCAAGTGGGTAGGAGCTTGGGTTATACTAGGAGGCTGGGACCCCTGGGGCCTCTATGGGAGAGTCAGTCTGAGCCGCGCTTTAGAAGTTGACCTGCTGCTCTGTGGGGACTTGGTGGGAGGGACGGGGTGAAAGCTGCTGCCTCATCCAGGTGAGAGGAGAGCCAGGTGCGCAGGGAGCCCAGGTGGGAGGAGGGCTGGTTGCCAGGGAGACGAGGGCGTGTCCATCAGCAAGGCCCCACCCACAGCAGCGCCCTGGGCAGAACCTTCCTGGCCCCACCCACAGCCTTAGCTGATTGGCGTGTGGAGCCCATGTGACCGCAGGCAGTGTCCTTATAGGTTGGCCGGCCTCTCGTGCCCCGCCCATGTGGCCATGGAGCCTCTACAGGAGATGTCCGGGAGAGTCAGGGGTGAGTCTGCCATCCAGGATGGTGGAGAAGAGTCCTGGGGTCAGAGTGGGCCTGAGGAGGGGCTGTGGGTCTCACCAGCAGGGGCAGGACCATGTAAGAGGCTGTGGAGCCACTTGAGAGGGGTGGGGCCATGTGAATAAAGAGGAGCCATGTGAGTGGGGTGGGCCGTGTGACTGGGATTTGAAGAGGGACGTGTGAGTGGGGTGCAGTGATGGTAATGGGGCGGGGCCTCTGTGGTTAATTCTCCTGTTTGTCTCTGGAGAGTCCTCCTCGCGGCTCCCAGGATGCGCAGGGCTTCTTTCCTATGGACAGAACCTCTCCACAAGTCCCGTGGCTTCAGCACCAGTGACCTGAGCGCTGCTGGTCCATAGCGGGCAACTTTTGCGTGCACTGGCGGGTCCTGCGTGTCCAGGAGGCCCGAGGAAGGAGAGGGTGGAGGCCTGGATGCCGGGTTCAAGGCTCACCGCGGATGCGGGCACCAGGGTGCTCCCTCCCCGGCCTCTGGCTGACAACACTGAACTCAGTCGCCTGGCCCGGCTTCTGCTGGCCTCTGGTTCAGGCTCTGCCTTCGTCTGTGGGCTCCGTCTCTGCGGGGTTCTCGGAGATATTGCAGCTGCTAAATGCCAACTGCAGAGCTCGTGCTGTGGGTCCCAGCCTGGCTTCATGTGCCACGCTTTCCACTGAGAGCCGTGTGACTGGGTGACTCGGCGCTACCTGGGGCGAGGGGTGACGTGAAAACACTTTCTGTTCAGCTTCTGTTCAAGCTGCCCCAACTCCAGATCCCCACGCAGTTCCAGAGTTCTCTCTGCGCCTCTGCGGCTTGCAGAGCGTGAGAATCAGGTGTCTGCAGGTCCCTTTCTTCTCAAGTGGGACTCTGGAGTTTCGCAGAGCAGACAGGGACGTGGGGACCTCGGAGGGAGAGACACGGTTGAGAGTTCAGTTCACACTGGAGGGCAGGTCTGAACCAGACCGGCGTCCCACATTGATGATGAACAGACAGAAGAAACCTGAGTTTCTGGGAGGCTCACGGTGACCCTGACCCTGATGCCTCCAGGGTGACTGCGTTGTGCCTGCACAGGCCTCCAGGGCAGTCGGGGCTAGGGTAGGTCAGGACAAGGTCCCCCTGGACCTGACTGCGCTGTGCGTGGCTCTCATGGTCCCACCTGGGTTGAAAACTCAGCCCCCCTGGGACCAAGGACAGCGCTGTCAGTGAGTTCGAGAGACCCGGGAGTGGAGGGGAGCTGGGGCTCTGGGACTGCCAGCGGCTGCTCAGCTCCAGCCCTGCCCATACCCCCTTCCCCCAGGCCTGGTCCCTGGGGATACAGGCCCAGTGTTGTAGATCTTCTGAGTTTTACGTGAAATTTCCTAACATATACAGCACCACACAGGCAAACAGAACACATCTGGGGCCTCCAGCTCACACTCGGCCTGACTGACATGTGTGGTCAGTGTGTGTGTGCTCCCGGCATCTGGGCATCTTCCTGCACCTGGACTGTCTCTCCCAGCTCCCCCAGCAGCTCCCCAGCCCCCCAGCTCCCCCAGCCCCTCCAGCCTCTCCAGCCCCCTACCCCCCAGCCCCCCAGCTCCCCCCATCCCTCAGTTCCACCTCCTGCTGCTTCAAAGCAGCATGCCCCTGCCCCTGGCTGTGCCTCCCTTGCTGGTGCTGCACCCATCAGAGGAGACCTTTCTGCTCCCCTGTCCCCAGAGTTCCAGGAGATTGCAAGATGCTGGCTGGGGGTGCTGTGGTGGGGGCCCCAGCCTGCTTCATCTTTGTCCCATGAAGCCTGGGACATGGAGCTGAGCCCTGCAGTGCCCAGAACTTGCTCCGTTCTGTCCACAGAACATTCCACCCAAAGGTGACCTTGAGGAAGTCATCCATCGGAACATCTGCAAAGTGGGTAAGTGACCCTGTGGCTTTGTGGGGATCGCCCTGATTAACTCAGTGGGCTACAGATCTGTTTTTATTCACTTATTTGTAAATTTGGAAGATTTGGGACCAAATTCTTTTTGAACTAGCCATGCAGCTTTGCATAACACAATTTATGGATGAAAAGCAGAGGTGGGTTTTGGGTAAAAGAAGTAGCTCGTTGAGTTCTCTTTTTAAAGACGTTGTAATAGCCGAGAAGCTGAAAGGGAAGTTACAGTGAGAGCATACCCCTATTTTTCCTAATTTATAATTATTAGTGTTTATGTTCACATTGAAAATTGCAAGAAGTAAAACATCATAGAGGAGGCCTGAAGCCCATGGCCCCGCTGCTCTGAGAGGCAGTGCCGTGGCCAGTGCTGTGTGGTCCATGTATGTCCATTTCAAATTCATGCACAATGCTTAGCATGTTGGGGTCTCTTCATTCTTCCTCTGAGCTCTGCGGTTTGTTTTCGCTGACGTGACGTTGCCTGGACACAGCCACGCGCATATGTCTGTTCAGAACATGTCTTGAACCAGGACCCCCAGGTGTCCTGGAGCGAACACGAAGGCGTCTCCACCTGTCCTGTCTCCAGCCGTGCTCAGGAACCACCCTGTGCCCCTCCCCCTGCACATGTCGGCTCCTTTCTCTGTATAGACGCAAATTGCTGGATCATGGGACTGGTGCATTGTCATGGTCACCCACTGGCCTGGCTTCCCCTGGCTCCCTTGAGGGGTTCTCACGCCCATGCTGAGGTGAGACCATCCAGGGCTCTGCTCCCCTGACTGACTGGGGCACTGTAACCTGCGTAGCTCCCTGTGAGAAGTTGTGACCTTCTTACTCTTAATTCCCGGTTGCCCTCTGCATGAGCAGAAGGAGCATCAGGTGCCCACCACCCCGACTCCTGTGTATGGCTAATTTGTTGCATGTTAATCCTTGACCTTACTGTCAGGCAGGGCAGGGCATGATGCACCCACCAGTTGGACAAAGTGATGTGGCCACCGTCACTGGCTTCGCTGACTCCCCAGAAGGTTCTGGAATATTGGACCAGATGGGGTCAGAGAGGACCTATGTTATGTCCTTTGAGGGAGCTATTCATGGGGCCTGCTCCTCTCAACGCCAGGGCTCAAGGGTCCCTGGCTTTGCCCCTGCCCACCTGATGAAAGGCCATGGTTAATTGTGAGACTGCCCTGAAGCTGCTGGCACTGACTCGAGGTCATGAGGTCCAGCAGCGTCTCCTAGATTGTTCCTTCGAGCTCTGCTCTGTGGGCAGGTCAGCTGTGGATTGTCCCTGTC
>NW_016107812.1:75201-112555 GCF_001604975.1 Cebus imitator | reverse complement strand
CAGCTGTGGATTGTCCCTTCAGCTCTGCTCTGGGGGCAGGTCAGCTGTGGATTTTCCCTGTCCGCTCTGCTATGTGGACGGGCAGCTGTGGATTGTCCCTTCACCTCTGCTCTGGGGGCAGGTCAGCTGTGGTAGTGGGTGGAGGACCAGGTGTCCTCAGGCAGGTTCTATCTGTTGGTCCCGTTTGCAGCCTGCCTGGTGCCATCAGGACTGCTGTGCAGGAATCACCAGGCTACAGGAACAAACCTGGGACACTCCTGCTTGTGGGAAATCAGGGACTTCAGGATCTGCTTGGCCCCAAGATTGTTTGACAGAAACCAGGAAAGAGAAGCAGAGACTGTGGCCATTCTCCCGAGGGGCCAGGGGCCCCTTTCCTCAAAGTTCCCCACATCCTCAGGGACTCTGGTGGGCTCCCCTGTGACTGTCCGCTCCCCTGTCCCGGGGGTTCATGACCTGGAAGGGGGACTCCTGTCTCTGGGTCTTGGCCAGGTAGTGCCCACCTTTCCTGTGACAGCCACGATGCCCGTGGAGAGGGAAGTCCAGCCCCAGGGACATCGGAACTCGCTGCCAAGGCCCGAGCCAGCGTTCCACACAGGCAGCTGTCCGGGCCTCGGCCTCTCTGCGTTGTCCCTGAGCCCAAGGGCACACAGGGCCCCTCCAGAGGAGCTGCCACCGGTATTGTGGCAACAGCTGTCCCACTCCCAGTGGGAGCCAGGACCAGGCCCTGCCTCCTGCATATGCTGGGCCCCGGGGAGGATGCCAGGGCCTGTGGGGGTGGGGGAAGAGCTCCCAGGAAAGGTGGAGGCACAGGCTGCGGAGTCTAGGTATCCCCTACCCCAGGCTCAGCCAGCCAGGGATTGTCCTTCCCACAGAGGGAGCGTGATTCCTGTAACCCCAGGAGTGATTCACTCGTAGTCGGCTGTGAATCACAGAGGCTGAGAAAACCCCTCCGAGCTCTCCAGTCCTGGGGTGCAGCCCTGCAGGGTCCGGAACGGCTCCCTTGGCTGGCCTCACTCAGCTCCTGCAAGAGTTGGTGGGCCGGGCCCCTGCTCTGCTTGCCTGCAGCCTGGCACGCTCCATCATCTGCCCACGCCTTGGTAAGCGAGGGCTGAGCTGCCATCCGCAGGTTGCCAGCCTGAGGCTGAGGGCGCAGGTGGTGCTGCCCACACAGCAGTGGCATCAGAAACATTGGCAGGGCTTCTGCGCCACCCATCAGCAGCTCCCAAACCGCCCTGGTCACCTGGGGCCTTTCCCAGTCACTACCATCTGCCTCCCACACAGACATGGGCTGCAATTGGTATCAGATGGGGCCTGTGCCTCGGGGATTTAAAACTCTTCCCAGGTGAGTCTAACCTGCAGCAGGGCTACGCCAGCACGTGTGAGGCAGCCGGTTCCCAGGTGACGCTGGCACTGCTGATTGATGCCACACTGAAAACCGCTGCTCCGGATCTGTGGCAGGGGCTGATTTTTGGCACAGGATGAAGACATCGTTGCTTCACACCTGAGGTTCAGCAGTTCTGGGTTTTTGCTGTAGGAACAGGGGCTAAAAATAAGTGAGAATACTACACGTTGACAGAATGCTGGTCTGTGTCTGAACAGGCTTCAGGAGCAGGTGCTCTGGGGACCTCGCCGGGGAGCTCTGGGCTCCCGGAGCTCAGGGTCAGAGGTCTAGAGGTCTGATTTGAGGGAACAACCCTGGGCTTTGTAGCCAACAACCACGATGGTGGGTGGAGCTGGTGGGGGTGTCAGCCTCCAGCCTGAGGGCACTGCTGTCCTGTCCCTGCTGTGGCTTCTGTCACCACCTGTAGCGGCTCCATCTCAGTTCAGCTCCCCGAGTTGGCATTCCATTGAAATAGTGCAGAGCAGAACAGTTACTCATCCAGGGTGTATTCAATCACTGAAGAAAGACTCATGGAATGTCCAACCTGTACTGGGCACCGTGTTTGATGGGCAGGGAGTGTGGGCTGGGTACAGCTGTCCCTGCTATCTGGGACGCCCTGGAGGGTGGTGACAGTCCCACAGCTGAAAACAGGGACTGCAGTGGTCACAGTCCTGGCTACGGCCCATCCCAGGCTGTGTGGACACCAGGGCGCTCCTGCCCATCAGGGCTGTGGCCACCCTGCAGCCTCTTGGGCCTGTCCACCCTGGTCTTACATCCCTGATGGGCCCTGGGTCCCAGTGCTGCCACTTTCCCTCCCGAGATGCAGCAATAGAAGCCTGCAGGGTGATACGGAAGCACATCTGGGAGGGGGAAACACGAACCTCCGAGCAAGACGTTTTCACAGAGGCCTCTGGGAGGTTCCCTGGAGGGCTCCCTGCTGCTGAGAGGAGGAGTAGGCGGGGACAACTGTAAGTGGGAAGCGGAAGAGAGCAAAAGCGACCACTGAAAGGCCAAGTTCACAAAGCGGGGAGCCCCAAGCTGACAAACCCCTGACTGCAGAGAGGGCCTGGTCCTGAGGGGAGGGGAGAGGAGGGCAGGGAGGGCGGGCAGAGCGTGGAGCTGTGGTGCCCTGGGGGTGGCCATGGACTGGCTGTGCAGTACTTCCCACGTGGCCCTGCCTCCCTTCTGCCTTCCCCCTGGACCTGAGGTGAGGATTTGGAGGGGCCATAGTACAGCCCGAGGCCCGAGTCTCCCTCCCCACGGCCAGCCCTCTGATCCTTCCCAGGTTCAGCTGCAGGTGGACAGAGCAGAATTTTAACCTCATTTGTCATCAGATCTCCCTCCCACCCCTGGCCGTGTTTGGGCTTAGGAGTTCCTAGAAAACCTGAGGAGTTGATAAACTAGGTCCTGCTCTGTTTAATTCAGGGTCCTCATCAAGGCTCATCAGGCTGGGTTCTGCTGGAGGATGGCTCTGTCGTTTCTGGAAGATTCACTTAACTCTCTGCTTCACACACTTGCATCCCAAAGCCCTTTGCTTGGACAGGGTCAGGGTGGGCACCTCCTGCCAGCCAGAGGGCCCTGGTGCAGTCTCACATGAGAAACCCATTGTCAGAGGCATTTGAACTAGAGCGACTCCATCTTGAGTAGGGGCTGGGAAAATAAGGCTGAGTCCTGCTGGGCTACATTCCAGTAGGATAGGCATTCAAAGTCACAGGATGGGATAGAAGGTCAGGCACAAGGCACAGGTCAAAGACTTTGCTAACAAAACAGGTTGCAGTAAAGAAGCCGGCCAAAACCTGCCAAATCCAAGATGGCGACGAAAGTGACCTGTGGTCATCCTCACTGCTTGTTATATGCTAATTATAACACATCAGCTACTAAAAGACACTTCCCAGCGCCCCAATAGTTTACAAATGCCATGGCGATGTCAGGAAGTTACCCTATATGGTCTGAAAAGGCAGAGGAAACTTCCAGGAATTGCCCACCCCTTTCCTGGAAAACTCATGAATAGTCCACCCCTTGTTTAGCATATAATCAAGAAATAATCCTAAAAATAGCCAGCAGTGCTCGAGACTGCTCTGCCTACGGAGTAGCCATCCTTTCATTCCTTTACTTGCTTAATAAATGTGCTTTCACTCTATGGGTTCACCTGGAATTCTTTCTTGTGAGAGATCCAGAACCCTCTCTTGGGGTCTGCATGGGGACCCCTTTCCGGTAACACAATGGATGACATGTGGTTGTTCCTCTTGGCTTCTCACAAAGTGCAACTGGGACTTTGGGATTCCAGTTTTGCTCCCTGGCTTTTTAGTCCTTTTCTTGAAGACGGGCTCCATGGTGGAATAATCTGTTTGCCCCACCTCACTCTGATTGCACTGAGGCAGTGAGTCTTATCCCTGGGGGGATAAAAGAATGAAATCACTTTGCAAAAATTGTATCAGTGAGAAAATTCTGGCAGTGGGGGAGATCTGATCTAACCAACCTCCTTCTTGCCTTTAGCCTTCAATTATCCCTAAGCTTAAGCCAAGCAAATCTGGGGAGACATTTAGTTTATAGTTTAAATGATGATAAGTCCTTCCCCTAAACTCAACTGGCTTTATAAAGCTAATGAAACCACTGGCTGGGAGATAGCGCAGGCTGAATTCTTCTAAGGTGTAGACATAAACCTTTGCCAGCCATTTTTCCAAAGGTCATAAGACAGGCAACTCCCCAATTACTCCTGCAGATACCATTACTATTGCAGAATCTGAGATTGGCCTTTTCAGATATCTTTTCAGGATTTTTGCATGTCCAGTGACTGATGGCTCCAGCTGGTCCTGCCGCCTGTTCCTGTGGCCCCATCCAGAAGTGACTCAGCAGGCAGGAAGACCATTTGCCACTCCCCTGTGATTGTACACCCAACCAGTCAGCAGCAAGCACCCGTTGCCCCAAAGCCACCCCACCCCTTCCCTGAAACTAGAAGAATCTTTTGGGTGATTACAAGAAGTTCTCCTCATGGGGACCTGAGCCCTCTGGCTGAAAATGCATAGCTGAGTCACATTGTGACCCACGGGCTACATCTGACCCATGGGTCTTCATTATTTGGCCTACCTAGATTTACAGGTTCATCTGAAAGTGGGCAGTGAGCTACCCCTGGGCCACATCAGGATGATGGGCTGGAGCTGGGGGCAGTGCTGCACTCTGGAGGGGACATGTGCAATCGAGCTTACTGCAGTCTCCACCACTTCCTGTGGCCACTGTGTTCTGTCTTGTAACAATGCCCTTTTTCCTCTGTCCAACCCGCATGATTCATTATGTGTAATCACTTTGACCCTGTAAGCATGTGTTTTGCCTAATGAGGCAGTCTGTTCTACCCTGATGTCAGAGGCGTTCGAACCAGAGCAACTCCATCTTGAGTGAAGGCTGGGAAATGAGACTGGGACTCGCTGGGCTGCATTCTCAGAAAATTAGGCATTACTGGCCTCTAGATGTTTACAGTTAAGAGAACAAATTAATAATGTTTACTAAACAGACCCAGACTTGGGAGTGTCCAGATATCTTGATATCTGGAGAACAAAGATATTCCTAATTTTGCTTGAAAGATAATAATGTCGATTCTTGCAAAATATAGTAATTAAGAACATTAATCCTTTATCACAAACCCTTGTAGCAGAGCACATCTCCCCATATATACAAGCATTGTACTTAGGGTGGATGCCTTCCTCCTGTATTTAGGAATGCCCTACTCTGTCTGTGGAGTAACTGTACTTTCACTACTTTACTTTCTTAATAAACTTGCTTTTGCTTTGCACTGAGGACTCACCCTGAATTCCTTCTTGTGTGAGATCAGAGAACCCTCTCTTGGGGTCTGGATCAGGACCCCTTTCCTGCAACAGCAGCAGTTGAAATGTTAGCCAATGCTGCCCACATAAACAGCCTTGTTCTATTTGCATGGAGATTAGACGGCAAAGAGAAGTGTTTCTAACCCTGAGAATTCTTTTGAGTCAAGCAAAATCTTTACCATTAGGCCAGTACAACCTCTATATTCCCTACAATAAGAGATGAGGTTTAAAATTAGTTGGTACAGGTTGAACTGAAGATTACCTAGATCTGATATTTGTTAAGGAAAAAAATGTTGATATTAGAAACAGATGTGGGCCAGGCATGGTGGCTCATGCCTGTAATTCCAGCACTTTAGGAGGCTGAGGTGGGTGGACCACTTGAGATCAGGAGTTCAAGACCAGCCTGGCCAATATGGCAAAACGTTGTTTCTAATAAATACAAAACATAGATTGATTTGGTGGCATGCACTTGTAATCCCAGCTACCTAGGAGGCTGAGGCAGGAGAATTGCTTGAACCTGGGAGGTGGAGGCTGCAGTGAGCAGAAATCATGCCACTGCATTCCAGCCTGGGTGGCAGAGCAAGACTGTCTCCAAACAAATAAACACACATACAAACAAAACAACAACAAAAACAACAAAAACCCCATGAATTCAGTAAGGTTTCAGGATACAAGATTAATATACAAAATCAATTGTCTTTCTATACACTTGCAATACAAAATAAAAAATGGATTTAAGAAAATAATTCCATGTATAATAGCATCAAAAAGAATAAAATACTTAGACATGAATTTAACAAAAAACAAGTATAAAATATATATTTTGAAAACTACAGAACGTTGTTTAGAAAAACTTAAGAACTAGATAAGTGAAAAAGCATCTCATGTTATTGAATCAGACGACCTGATATTAGGATGGCAACACTCCCCAAACTGATCTACACATTCTACACAATCCCTATCATTATCCCCAGCTGACTTCTCTGTAGAAACTGACAAGCTGATTCTAGAATTCATTCAGGATTGCAAGGGATGCTGAATAGCGATAGTTACCTTGAAAAAGGAGAACAAAGTAGAACAGCCCACAGCTCTCACTTTCAAAACTTACCGTAAAGGGGTGGTAATCAAGACAGGGTGGTACTGGCACAAGGACAGACAACAAGATTCATGAAATAAAATTGAGAATCCAGAAATAAAATCATATATCTGGGGCCAATAGATTTTCCATAAGGTTGTCGAGACTAAGGAAGGAGACCCTAAATCCCCTTCAGCCCTCTACACTGCATCTCAAAAGGAGAAGCTAGAAGTCAGCCAGAATGGGGACCAGTTGGCACCGCCTGCCAGGTTAAAAATAAGATCCCTACTGCTTACCACGATCTCTCCTATAGATCACAGGCATGGTATGGAGGAATCTTTCTGGTAGGAATTGTTTTTACCTAAACAAGATCAAACCCTCACCTAAGCCACATACCCCATGCCTACTCCATGAACCAAAACCCTTCCACATGTAATTTCTAAAGCTGTAAACCCAAGACCCTTTCACGTGTAATTTCTAGAGCTGTGAGCCTTTATAAGGACAGAAATTTTCTTTGTTAGATGAGCTCGGCTATTAGGCAGCTATGCCGCCTTGCTACCAGCTGAATAAATTACCCCTTCCTTCCTAGTTCAGTCTCTGAGAGGCCTGTTTCTCACAGCCATTCCTGCTTTAAGTCGACTCAATGTGGTAAGAATTATTCTTTCAATATGCAGTGCTGGGACCACTGGATTTCCACATGCTTTGGAATGTAGGTGGACTCTACCACCCACCATACCCAAAAGTTAACTCAAAGTGAATCAAAGGCCTGCCTGTCAGACCTAAAACTATAAAACCTCTTACAAGAAAACACAGGAGTAGGTCTTCATGACCTTGGATTTGGCAACAAATTCTTAGGTAAGGATTAAAACCATGAGCAACAACAATAACAAAAAATGAGCAACAAAAGAAAGATAAATTGGATTTCATAAAAATGAAAAACCTTTGTGCTTCGAAGAACACCATCAAGAAAGTGGAAGGCCAGTCATGGTGGCTCATACCTGTAATCCCAGCACTTTGAGAGGCCAAGGCAGGAGGATTGCTTGAGGCCAGGAGTTCAAGACCAGCCTAGGCAACATGGCAAGACCCTGTCTCTATATTTTTTAAAAAAAAGCTGTTATTTTAAAAGATCAACAAAATAGACTGCTAGCCAGACTAATAAGAAAAGAGAGAAGAATCAAAGAGATTCAATTAAAAAAAAAAGATAAAGGGGATATCACCACTAATCCCACAGAAATACAAACTACCATTGGAGAATACTATAAATACCTCTACACAAATAAACTAGAAAATCTAGAAGAAATGGATAAATTCCTGGGCACATACACCCTCTCAAGTCTAAACCAGGAAGAAGTTGAATCCCTGAGTAGACCAATAACTAAGTTCTGAAATTGAGGCAGTAATTAATAGCCTATCAAAAAAAAAAGCCCAGGACTGGATGGATTCACAGCCAAATTCTACCAGAGGTACAAAGAGAAGCTGATACCATTCCCTCTGAAACTATTTCAAACAATAGAAAAAGAGAGACTCCTCCTTAACTCATTTTATGAGGCCAGCATCCTCACACCAAAACCTGGCAGAGACACAACAAAAAAAGAAAATTTCAGGCCAATATCCCTGTTGAACATCAATGTGAAAATCCTCAGTAAAACACTAGCAAACCGAACCCAGCAGCACATCAAAAAGTTTATCCACCGCAATCAAGTTGACTTCATCCCTGGGATGCAAGGCTGATTCAACACACACAAAACAATAAATGTAATCCATCACATAATCAGAGCCAAAGAGAAAAACCACATGATTATCTCAATAGATAGAGAAAAGGCCTTTGATAAAATTCAACACCCCTTCATGCTAAAAACTCTCAAGAAACTAAATATTGATGGAATGTATCTCAAAATAATAAGAGCTATTTATGATAAACCCACAGCCAATGTCATACTGAATGGGCAAAAGCTGGAAGCATTCCCTTTGAAAACCAGCATAGACAAGGATGCCCTCTCTCACTATTCCCATTCAACATAGTATTGGAAGTTCTGCCCAGGGCAATCAGGCAAGAGAAAGAAATAAAGGGTATTCAAATAGGAAGAGAGGAAGTCAAATGGTCTCTGTTTTCAGATAACATGATTGTATATTTAGAAAACCCCATCATCTCAGCCCCAAATCTCCTTAAGCTGATAAGCAACTTCAGCAAAGTCTCAGGATACAAAATCAATGTGCAAATATCACAAGCATTCCTATACACCAATAATAGATAAACAAAGAGCCAAATCATGAGTGAACTCCCATTCACAATTGCTACAAAGAGAATAAAATACCTAGGAATACAACTTACAAGGGATGTGAAGGACCTCTTCAAGCATAACTACAAACCACTAATCAATGAAATAAGAGATGACACAAACAAATGGGAAAACATTCCATGCTCATGAATAGGAAGAATCAATAATGTGAAAATGGCCATACTGCCCAAAGTAATTTATAGATTCAATGCTATCCCCATCAAGCTGCCATTGACTTTCTTCACAGAATTAGAAAAAACTACTTTAAATTTCATATGGAACCAAAAAATCTGTATAGCCAAGACAATCCTAAGCAAAAAGAGCAAAGCTGGAGGCATCACACTACCCGACTTCAAACTATATTACAAGACTACAGTAACCAAAACAGCATGGTACTGGTACCAAAATAGATATATAGACCAATGGAACAGAAGAAAGGCCTCAGAAATAACACCACACATCTACAACCACTTGATCTTTGACAACTGGACAAAAACAAGCAATGGGGAAAGGATTCCCTATTCAATAAGTGGTGTTGGGAAAACTGGCTAGCCATATGCAGAAAACTGAAACTGGACCCCTTTCTTACACCTTATACAAAAATTAACTCAAGATGGATTAAAGACTTAAATGTAAGAACTAAAACCATTAATAACCCTAGAAGGAAACCTTCAGGACATAGGCATGGGCAATACCATTCAGGACATAGGCATGGGCAATACCATTCAGGACATAGGCATGGGCAAAGACTTCATGACTAAAACACCAAAAGCAATGGCAACAAAAGCCAAAATTAACAAATGGGACCTACTTAAACTAAAGAGCTTCTGCACAGCAAAAGAAACTATCATTAGGGTGAACAGGCAACTAACTTACAGAATGGGCAAAAAATTTTTGCAATCTATCTGTTTGACAAAGGGCTAATATCCAGAATCTACAAAGAATTTACACAAATTTACAAGAAAAAAAAACAACTCCATAAAAAAGTGGGCAAATGCTATGAACAGACACAAAAGAAGACATTTATGCAGCCAACAAACATATGAAAAAGCTTATCATCATTAGATGATGGTCGTTAGAGAAATGCAAATCAAATCACAATGAGATAACATCTCATGCCAGTTAGAATGGTGGTCATTAAAAAGTCAGGAAACAACAGATGCTGGAGAGGATGTGGAGAAATAGGACTGCTTTTACACTGTTGGTGGGAGTGTAAATTAGTCCAACCATTGTGGAAGACAGTGTGGTGATTCCTCAAGGATCTAGAACCAAGAACATCATTTGACCCAGCAATCCTATCACTGGGTATATACCCAAAGGATTATAAATCATTCTACTATAAATACTCATGCACACATATGTTTATTGCAGCACTGCTCACAATAGCAAAGAATTGTAACCAACATGAATTGCCCATCAGTGAAAGAAAATGTGGCACATATATACCATGGAATACTACGCAGTCATAAAAGAGGATGAGTTCGTGTCCTTTGCAGGGACATGGATGAAATTGGAAACCATCATTCTCAGCAAACTGACACAAGAACAGAAAACCAAACACTGCATGTTCTCACTCATAAGTGGGTGTTGAACAATGAGAACACATGAAAAAAGGGAGGACAACATCACACACTGGGGCCTTTTGTGGGGTGGGCGGGCTAGGGGAGGGATAGCATTAGAGAAATACCTAATGTAGATCATGAGTTGATGGGTGCAGCAAACCACCATGGCATGTGTATACCTATGTAACAAACCTGCACATTCTGCACATGTACCCCAGAACTTAAAGTATAATAAAAAAATAAATCCCCCCCAAATGGGCAAAGGATATGCATAGTCATTTCCCCAAGGAAAATATACACATTACCACATTAAATACACACTAAGCACGTGAAGAATGATTGGCATCATTAGTCATCAGGGGAGTACAAATCAGAACCACAGTAAGACGCCACTTCACACACACTAAAATGCCTATGATGAGAGTCAGATAATAACAAGTGTTTCCGAGGATGTGGGGAAATCCGAATCCTTATCACCAGTGGTGGGGGTGGAAGATGGTGCAGCCACATTGGAGAACAGTTTGGCAGTTCCTCAAATGGTTAAACATAGAGTCACCACACCACACAGCAACTCCACTCCTGGTTACATACCCAAGAAGAAGCAAAACGTATGCACACAAAAAACTTGTACACCAGCCTTCATGGCAGCTTTACGCATAATAGTCAAAAGCTGGAGACAACCCACATGTCCATCAAATAACAAATGGCTTAGCGAATGTAGCACAGGAGCCCCTCCTTATCTGAGGTTTGCTTTCTGAGGTGGTTTTGGTTACTCATGGTCAATCACAGTCCAAAAATATTAAAAAGAAAATTTCAGAAATAAACAAGTCATACATTTCAAATTGCACGCCATTATGAGTAGGAGGATGAACCTTCTTGCCATCCCACCTGGGTATGAGTCATCTCTCTGTCCAGCGTACCCATGCTGTATACTCTGCCTGCCTACTGGCCACTTAGTAGCTGCTTTGGTCATCAGACCTACTGTCTGGGTGTCGCTGTACTTGTGTCCTCAGTGCTTGTGTGTAAGGAAGCTTTTTTACTTAATAATGGCCAGAACACAAGGCTAGTGGTGCTGGCAATTTGCACATGTCCAAGAAAGCCATAAAGTGCTTCCTTTAAGTAAAAAAGTGAAAGTTCTCCACTCAACGAGGAAAGAAAAACAGTCATATAATGAGGTTGCCAGGGTCTACAGTAAGAATGAATCTACTTTCTGTGATATTATGAACAGTACATTGTTATTACTCTAATACCGGTTATTGCTGTTAATCTCTTACCTTGCTTAGATGATAAACTTTATCATAGTTATGTATATATAGGAAAAAACAGGTTCAGTACTATCTGTGGTTTCAGGCATCCACTGGGGGTCTTGGAACTTATCCCCTGCAGATAAAGGGGGAAGATAGTATGTACATACAATGAAATACTTTCCAGCCATAAAGAAAGATGGACATGGTGGCTTTTGCCTGTGACCCCAACGGTTTGGGAGACTGAGGCAGGAGGATTGCTTGAGGCCAGGAGTTTGAGGCCAGTCTGGGCAACACAGCAAGATACCATCTCTATAAAATAAAATAAATAGCCAGGCATGGTGCTGTGTGTCTATAGTCCCAGCTACTCAGGAGACTGAGTTGTGAGGATCACTTGAGTCCGGGAGGTTGAAGCTGCAGTGAGCTGTGATTATACCACTGCACTCCAGCCTGGGTAACACAGCGAGACCCTGTCTTTATTTAAAAAAAAAAAAAAGATAATGAAATACTGGGGGCCAAACACTCCTGAATAGGGAGATCCCTGGAATTACTGACCTCCATGCTCCTCAGTTTGGGGTACCTCTGCTCTGGCATCAGATTCCAGGGGGTGAGTGGCCAGCCCAAGTCACACATCCACTGCTTGGCTGTGGGCAGGGGTTGCTGTGATGGACAGTTCCTGGGTGTGTCCAGGAGAGGAAGGTGACTTCTCTCAAAGCAAAGTCAGGAGGAGTGGATGGGAGAGAGCAAAAGGAGCAGAGGGCCAGGGTGGGAGTCCCTTATGGACATCCTTCAGTGACAAAGGTCTGGGGAACTTCCAAAGAGGCCGGCGGCTGGCTGATTCAGTCTGCCCTGCAACAGACAAAATATTGAGAAGCCAGCTGGGATGCCTTCCAGAAAGGGGCTCAGGATTCATTCCAAAGACAAATAAATGAAGGGCACCTTCTCAAGCTGCACGCCCGCCCTCATGGCCTTGCGAATGGGATTATATGTGGGAATCCCAGTGTGTTGGCCGAATTCCTTCTCCAGAGCATCTCGGGGCACAATTAGCAGAGGAGGGCCAGCCTCCCTCACAGGGCACCCCACCTCTGACTTGGGAGCATCTGAGAAGTTCCTGGATGCACCGTGGAATGGACGGGGCATGCACTGGCCTCATGCTCTCCTGCTGGACGCTTCTCAGGCTCTGGTGTGAACCATCACCGGGGATTCCTTACACTGCAGATTTTGGTTCAGGAGTTCCGGGTGGGTCCCAGGATGCTGACGCTGCCTGTCCAAGCCCACACTGTGGGTGAGGTCCCACTGCATGCTGGCAGCAGGAGGGGAGGCAGGTCCGCAGCAGCCCCAGGAGTTCATAATCTCAGCTGGTGGCCCCAGGAGCCTGGCAGAGCATCTTTCCTCCAGAACCCTGTGTCTAAGTCCCAGGGAAGGCTCTGATTGGTCCCATTCTCCCAGAGCCCTGTGTCTAGATCCCAGGGAAGGGCTCTGATTGGTCCCGTTCTCCCAGAGCCCTGTGTCTAAATCCCAGGGAAGGGCTTTTAGACTTCTGTGTCTAAATCCCAGGGAAGGCTCTGATTGTTAATCTTTGAGTGCTGTGCCTTAGGGTAAACCTCTGTGGCAAAAAAGAAAGAATGATTGTAATGGTTGGTTCTCACCAGAGCCTCTGGGGTAGGGAGAGGCTGCTCCCCAAAGGAAAGGGGCAGCTGCTCCTAAAAGACACGGAACCAGGGGGTGCTGGGTCAACAGATGAACTGTGCACATTTGATATCTGCTTTTAATGAGCAAACAGAACACACTTTAGTGACCCCAAAGAATGTTTCAAGAAACTGAGGCCAGTATACCTCGGGGATATTGCGGGTTCAGTTTCAGACCACCACAGTAAAGCGAATACTGCAATAAAGCAAGTCACATGAATATTTTGTTTTCCAAGTGAACATAAAAATTACATTTTCAAGATACTGTAGGCTATTAAGTGTGCAATAGCATCATGTCTAAAAATGCACAACTTAATTAAAAAGACTTTATTCCTAGAAAATGCTAAGGTTCATCTGAACCTTCTGTGAGTCCTGATCTTTTTGCTGGTGGAGGGTCTTGGCTCAATGTGAACAGCTGCTGACTGCTGCTGACTGTTGAGAGTGGTGGTTGCTCAGGGTGAGGCTGGCTGTGGCAACGTCTTAAAATAAGACAACAGTGAAGTTTGCCGCATTGTTTGATTCTTCCTTTCATGAAAGATTGCTCTGTAGCATGTGATTCATAGCATTTTATCCACAGTTCTCTGTTTGATAGCATTTTACCCACAGCAGAACTTCTTTCAAAATTGGAGTTAATCCAGTCAAACCATGCCACTGCTTTATAAACTGAGTCTATGAAGTATTCTATATCCTTTAGTGTCATTTCAACAACGTTCACAGCATCTTCACCAGGAGTAGATTTCATCTCAGGCAACCAGCTTCTTTGCCCATTCGTAAGAAACAGCTCCCCATCTGTCCAGGTTGAGAGTGCAGTGATTCAGTCCCATCGTCGGCTCCATTCTAATTCTAGTTCTCTTGCTATTTCCACCACATCTGCAGTGACTTTCTCCACTGAAGTCTTGAGCCCCTCAAAGTCATCCATGGGGGTTGGAATCAGCTTCTTCCAAACTCCTGTTAATGTTGTTATTCGATGCTCTCATGAATCATGAATGTTCTTAATGGCCTCTGGAGTGGTGAATCCTTTCCAGAGGTTTTCAATGTACTTTGCCCACATTCTTCAGAAGAATCACTATTGATGACTATGGCAGTTATAGCTTACAATAAGCATTTCCCTTTTTCTTTCTTTGAGACAGGGTCTCATTCTGTTGCCCAGGTTGGAGTGCAGTGTTGTGTAATCATGGTTCACTGTAGCCTTGAACTCCTGGGCTCAAGCCATGCTCTCACCTCAGCCTCCCAAGTAGCTGGGACCACAGGAACATGCCATCATGCCTGGCTAATTTCTAAAATTTTTTTTAATAGAGATGGGGGTCTTCCTGTGTCACCCAGGCTGGTCAAGTAAGGCTTGAAAGTAAAAATTACTCCTTGATCCATGGGCTGCAAAGTGGATGTTGTGTTAACAGGCATTAATCTTCTTGTACATCTCCATCAGTGCTCCATCTTCAAAGGTGCACTGTCAATGAGCAGTGCTACTTTGAAAACCTCTTTTCTTCTGAGCAGTAGATCTCAACAGTGGGCTTAAAATATTTAATACACCATGCTGTAAACAGATATGCTGCCATCCAGGCTTTAGTGTTCCATTTACAGAGCACAGGAAGAGTAGATTTAGCATCATTCTTAAGGGCCCTAGGATTTGGGGACTGCTAAATGGGCATTGGTTTCAACTTAAAGTCACCAGCTGGATTAGCCCCTATTAAGAGTCAGCCTGTCCTTTGATGCTTTGAAGCCAGGCATTGACTTCTCTTCCCCAGTGATGAAAGTCCTAGATGGCATCTTCTTCTAATGGAAGACTGTTTTGTCTACACTGAAAATCTGTTGTTTAGTGCCACCACCATCAATGGCCTTAACTAGATCTGGATATTTTGCTGTAGCTTCTCCATCAGCACTCATTGCTTCACCTTGCACTTTTATCCTATGGGGATGGTGTCTTTCCTTAAACCTCATAAACCAACCTTTGCTAGCTTACAGCTTTTCCTCTACAGCTTCCTCACCTCTCTTAACCTTCACAGAATTGAAGAGAGTTAGGGCCTTGCTCTGGATTGGGCTTTGGCTTAAAGGAATGTTGTGGCCGGTTTGATCTTCTATCCAGACCACTAAACCCTTCTCCGTATCAGCAGTAGGGCTTTTTACTTTCTTATTCATGTGTTACTAGAGAGGCACTTTCAATTTCCTTCAAGAACCTTTCCTTTGCACTTACTACTTGGCAAGCTGTTTGGAGTGAGACCTGGCCTTTGGCCCATTTTGACTTTCCACATGCCTTCCCCACTCAGCTGAATCACGTCTAGTTTTGATTTAAGGTGAGAAATGTGCGACCCTTCCCTTCATTTGAACACTTAGAGGCCACTGTAGTGCTACTGATTGGCCTAGTTTCAATACTGTTGTGTCATAGGGAATAGCAAGGCCTGAGGAGAAGGAGAGAGATGGGAGAATCATGTCATAGATTGAAGTCTCTGCCATGCCCCCGAGTCTGTTCTCATCAGCTGGCCAAAGCTGCTTCCCTGCACCATGTGTTCAGAGAGTTGGGGAAGAGCAAGTGAGCAAGGAAGGAGCTCCCTTAGAAATCTGTGGGCTGGAATTTGCTCACATCATTTTGCTGCTGCTTCCTTAGCCCAATCCCAGCACTGGACCAGACCTAGCTGCAAGGAATGCTAGGAAATGTAGTCTCTCCAAGGAATGCTAGGAAATGTAGTCTCTCCAAGGAATGCTGGGAAATGTAGTCCCTGGTGAGAGCCAGGGGTGCAGCTACAGCTTGGTATGTTTGTCAGCTACTAAAAGCAGGAGGGGGTGTGCATGCAGGTGGATGAACTGTCTCTGTGTCGTGCTGAATTACCTTATTTTGAAAACTTTTGCATATTTTATTGAACATTTGAATCCTTCTTGTGGCAATACATGTGCTCCTGACAAATGGGGTTTGCGACATGGTTTGCAACAGTTTCATAAGAGCCAGGAGGTTACAGGGCTCTCTACTGCCCCCAGGGGCTGCAAACCCACCTGTCCTCTGAGACCAACAGGGAACATACAGCTGGGAAGTGGCTGGGTAAAAGGAGACACAGGGGGAGTGGGAGCAATGCCTGACCTGCCTGAGGGCATGGACATAAACAATGATTGAGGCACTGCTGAGTGCAGGCAAAGCTATTCGAGAGCTGGACCCAGCACCCAGCAGGTTGCTGACCAGCCCTGCTTCTGTCGGTGACGCTCCGGTTTCCAAAGCCCACAGCTTAAATACCTGTGCATAAAGAAGACGTTTCATGAATGATGACACTCATGAAGGCAACGGGGACAGCAGCCTCTTAGGGCGTTGGTTAAATCCAGGTGATCATTTTCTTGGTGGAGAGCCCTGTAAATGGGGACCCTCTAAACAAGGCCTGGGAAAGCAGTGGCTCTTCTAGGAAAGGGTCCCACCCCACGGGCTTCCTCCCATTCCCCTGCCCGCTGCTACTCCAGCACATCCCCAGCCAGGCCCATTGATTACAGTTACTGGGGTTGACTGTAGCACAGCCCTGGGCAGCTCAGATGCATTGAAAATGGGGTGAGGCTGTGTGGCCACTGAACTCTGGAGGGGCGTGGGTAGTGTATGGCTCGAACTGGAGCTTCCTGGGGCAAGTAGATAAATGCAGTGAGGCTGAAGGGCTTCAGTTTGGGTTAGAATTCCCAGAAAAAACGCTGTGGGGATGCAGAGGAATCGGGCCTGATGTTCCTTCCTCTGTGGCCTGCTCTGCATGAGGCCTTCTGTGTGGCAGCCTCTGGCCCCCTCTTTGAGATATGGGTAGAGAACATGTGCATGTGTGTAAGCACAGATGTACATAGAGATGCACACACACACAAATGCACACATGTGCACACACTGATGCACACACTGATGCACACACAGATGCACACGGGCACACATGGATACACATGCAGATGCACACGTGTGCACATAGGTGCACATGTGCACACACAGATGCACACACATGCACACATGATGTACACACATGCACACATAGATGCACACACACACTCATATGGGTGCATACACATGCACACACAGGTGCACACATGCACATACAGATGCACACATGCACATGCAGCACACATGGATGTACACATATGCACATGCAGAGGCACACATGCACACAGACACACAGATGCATGCAGGTGCACACGTGCACATACAGATGCACACACATGCACACACAGCTGTACACACATGCACACGCAGATGCACACATGCACACACATGCATACATAGGTGCACACACGCACAGGTGCACACATGCACATACAGATGCACACACGCACATACAGCACACATGGATGTACACACATGCACATGTAGAAGCACACATGCACACTCATGCACACAGGCACACTTGGATGCACACAGGTGCACACATGGATGCACACAGGTGCACATGTGCACATACAGATGCACACACATGCACACACAGATGTAAACACACATGCACATGTAGAGTCACACACACACACACATGCATATGAGTGCACACATGCACACACAGGTGCACACATGCACATACAGCACACATGGATGTACATGCATGCATATACAGAAGCACACATGCACACAGGCACACATGGATGCACACACAGATGCACACAGGCACACATAGATGCACACAGATGCACATAGGTGCACAGATGCACACAGGTGCACACATGTACATACAGATGCACACACATGCATGCATATGCACACATGGATGCACATACATACACAGATGCACACACATGCACACGTGGACATACAGATGCACCACAGGTGTGCACACATGCACAAACACAGATACACACAGATGCACGTACACATGCACACACAGCACACAGCCCAAAAGCAGCAGTAAATTCAGCTGATTGAGCTGGAAGCTTCCATGGAGCTCACCTCATCCTGATCTCTGTGGTCAGGGGCACAGGTTCTTGTAGCTTGTCAGACAGGGCCACAAGGCAGTGACCTGTCATCCCAGTCCAGCCTGGACCTGCTGGATTTGGCTTGCACAGTGTTTAAGAAGAACCTGGACCAGATGTCAACACTTACCATGTGATTTCTCCAGGTAAGCAATAAGGCTCGCACCCTGGGCTCCATTCGTTTTTGACAGCCCTTGGCTAGTTCTGAGGACTTTGTGTCACCAAAGCAGCCCTGGTAGGAGACTGAGCTTGTGGCCTCCAACACAAGCTCCCTACAAATGGATCATTGGCTGGTTCTGTGAGTACTGCAACCTCCATCTATCTCCCTGTCAGCTTTCTCTTAATTAATTTCATCAGGAGCCCAAGAACTCCATCTTTCACTCCACCTGGGTTGGAGCTGGCTACGAACCAAAGTCAGATGGTCTGCAGGCAGCTGGGCTCCCTCA
Organism: Cebus imitator; assembly: GCF_001604975.1. Classification (NCBI taxonomy): domain Eukaryota; kingdom Metazoa; phylum Chordata; class Mammalia; order Primates; family Cebidae; genus Cebus; species Cebus imitator. Next base: position 94,163 of record NW_016107812.1, on the reverse strand, counting down.
ACCATGAGTTTTTAATTTAAGAGTTGGAGGTTCACCCAGAGCACGACAAAGCCCCGCTGCAGGGAGGGCCCCTGGAGGAGAGCGTCTTCTTCCCGTAGTTTTCACCCTGGCCTTAATCCAGCCTTCAAGCAATCTGAAGTTGGTGGGAGTGGTGCCAAATGGTCACCTTCCCCTGATTTTCTGTCAGATGCTGTGGCCCTGTCAAGAAAGTGCAGTGAGCAGCGGTGAATGACAAATACACTCCTTCCTGCAGAAGCCCATGAGGAAGCTAGGAGTGGAGCTAAGGATAAGCATTTGAGAATTTAAATACCAATGAGTCCCAGATCACAGAACCTGGAAATGGAAGAAAGGGATTCACTTTGTTTTTCTTTTTGCGATGCTGACTGATTTCTTGTGGGAGCTCATCTTTAATTGGAAGGTGGAATTAATCACAGTCAATTTGGATCCCACCTTTGTCTGAGGCCACATCTTAGTTCCAGGAGGCTTAACTGCACAATGTCAACAAATGGGAGAGGTATTAGTCAGAATAGGCTGTGCGGTGCTGCAGTAACGTGTAACCCCAGCAGCTCACTGGCTTCAACACTTCCTTTTCCCTTGTGCACACTTCATGTCTTTCATGTGGATTCAGGAGTGATATGGTTTGGCTGTGCTTCACCCAAGTCTCATCTTAAATTGTAGCTCCCATAATTCCCACATGTTGTGGGAGGGACCCAGTGGAGAAAACTGAATCACAGGGATGGTTTTCCACATACTGTTCTTGTGGTAGTAAGTCTCACGAGATCTGAGGGTTTTATAAGGGGAAAACCCCTTTTGCTTGGTTCTTATTCTTTCTTGTCTGCTGCCATGTAAGACGTGCCTTTCACCTTCCGCCATGATTGTGAGGCTTCCCAGCCACATGGAACCATGAGTCCATTAAACCTCTTTTCTTTAGAAATTATCCAGTCTCATGTATGTTTTTATCAGCAGCATGGAAATGGGCTAATACAAGGAGGCTCCACTCATTACACAAAAAGCCCCAAAGAAGAAAGCACAGTCTGACCACTCTGAAAAGTTTCTGTGTTTACTGGAGGGAGAAAGCTTAAACTCCAAGAAGTATATTTTCAATAAAATGGGACGAGGATCCCCAAATTTTATACCCAACCTTGTTAATCATCTCACAGTTCAGAAACTGGTAGTAAAGTGGGTGTGGATCTGAATTGGGTAATAACAGTAAATGTTATGATACAAACTAGCATCATACATCAAATGTCTTCGCTTACATATGTGCGGCCACCCACACATCCTAATGAGGAAGGCACTCATCATTTTTCCACAGTGAGACTGTGGAGGCCCAGAGAGGTTCGGCCAGTGTTCTGAGGCTGCACAGCTGGCCTGGGTGGCCCCAGGAATAGAGCTGGGTGTCATCTGGCCCCAAAGCCCAGGCTCTTCCCACTCACTGTCTTCTCCATCCTGCTACCCCTCTCCTTATCCTCCTATCTGGGAACTTTTTCCATCTTAAAACCCCCACCCACTCATTTACCCAGATTTTGTGGCTCCTGTAGCTTTTTTTCAGAGAAAGCAGACAGTGGGGCCCACCCTGTCCTTAGGCGGACCCTCTGGTCCCTGCCCATTGGCCTCACTAGACGCAGTGGGAGATGCAGGAGAAGAAATGTCAGAGGAGCTTCTGGTGTTGCCTTTGGGATCTGAGGGAATGTGGCAGCTGTGAATGCAGTAGAGTCTCCCAGTCTCTACCACTTTCCTACTGATGGGTATTTGGATGGTTCTGCTATTTTGCTGCCACCATCAAGGCCACAGAGAAGACTCTTATGCCTGAGTTATTGTGCACATGTGGACACCTCTCTGTTGAAAAAATTCCTAGCACAGCACCTGGTCCTTAGTGAGTTCTTGATAAATATGGACAAATTTATCTAAATCCAGCTGTGATTAGGAGGGTCACACAAATAGTTACTTATTTTAGATGTATCTGTTGGATTCTCCTCATTCTTATCTGTCCTCCTCCTCAATCACATCATCACAATCACCAGCATCATCACCATCACCAGCATCACCATCATTATTGTCACCCCATCATCATCACCACCACCATCATCATCCTCCTCACTATCATGGTCATCATCGCCAACATCACCACCACCACCATCATTAACCATCATCACCATCACTACCATCATCATTGTCACCACCACCATCACCATCATCACCACCACCACCATGACCACCTCCACCATCACCATCACCATCACCACCATCACCATCTCCACCATCACCATCACCACCACCATCATCATCCTCCTCACTATCATGGTCATCATCACCAACATCACCACCACCACCACCATCATTAACCATCATCACCAACACAACCATCATCATTGTCACCACCACCATCACCATCATCATCACCACCACCACCATCACCACCTCCACCATCACCATCACCATCATCACCATCACATCATCACCATCATCACCACCACCACTATGATCATCACCATTGTCATCACCACCATCATTGCCACCATCAGTTTCATCATCCTCACTATCACGATAATCACCACCACCACCACCATCATTACCATCATCACCATCACTACCATCATCATTGTCACCACCACCATCACATCATCACCATCACCACCACATCATCATTATCACCATCATCACCATCGCCATCATTACCACCACCATCACTACCATCATCCACACTATCATGATAATCAGCACCAACATCACTACCACCATCATCACCATCATCACAAGAAGCATCATTACCGTAATCACCACCATAATCATCATTCTATCATGATCATCATCACCAACATCACCACTAGTACCATCACCATCATCATCACCACCATAATTATTATAACCATTACCGTATTCACAATGAACATCTATTGGGCACTTTAATTTAGAGGATGCTAAGTTAAGAACTTTGCATGCATCATCTTATTTAATCTTTCTAATAATCACTTGTTGAATGAATAAATTCATCAAACCACCAGACACGAATAGGGATCTTAAGAGTTATTTGTCTTAAATACTATATCTGTGATAAAATTTTTTCTCCTTCATCATCCTTCCACTAACATTAATTGAGTTCACATTGTGAACCAAGAATGATAAATAACTTATTTCATTTTCTCAGTAATGATTTGCAGTAAGGACTGTTGTCATTCCCGTTTTATAAATTATCCCTCTGAAAAGTTCGATATTCCCATTTTATAAATGAACCTCAGAGAGGTAAACTCACTCATCCCAACATTACCCAGCTGTGGAGTGGTAGAGCCTGGATTTGAACCAGGGAGTCTTGCCTCACAGTCTGGCCTCCCAGACACACAGGCCATTAACATTCTGACCTGGCCTTTCATCCTTACTAAAATTATCTTTCAGAGTGTCTGGAGACCCCAAATTAGGAAGATAGGAAAATTCATGGTCATGAAATCCTGGTGTGAAAGAATGTTCTTTTCCGTCTTTACCTTTAATCTCCATGGCTAGAGCTTGGGAAATGTGTATGGGCTATGCACATGTTGTTATCTGGCACTAAGCTGGCTTATTACACAGACGGCTCAGGTTTTAGCTCCAGAGATTTTAGCATCTTGCTGGGAATCTCTGCATTTCATTTTCCTCTTTATTACAATTCCATATTTTAAATCTAGGTAGGACTTGAGAGGGTCTAACATTTTCCTTGCTACACAGGATGGATGGTGTTTTAGACAGAACAGAATACATTCCCAGAAAAGGTGGAGACAAAAAAAAAAAAAGCCACATGTGAGCAGCTCAGGGTGGTCTCTGTAGTAATGCTCGTGTTCACAGTGGGGAGGGCTCTGAAGGCTGCGAGCATGTGGTCCTGTTCCATGCCTGTCTTCTACGCCCTGATGCTCTGGTGGTCCTGTACTCAATCTGCAGAGAGGGTCAAGCCCAGAGACTCTGCAGGACTCAAACTCATTCGAGTCCCTCATGAACTGAAGGCTTAATGTCTGTATTTGTCAAGAACGGGCGCTGGCTGATTCTCATGCCCTGCTTTGCTCTGCAGGGAGGCCTCTGTGCTCTCAGGGGTTATTTGCAGTATTTCCAGAGCCTGTCACTGGGCCAGGCTGTGAAATCCTGGAGTGTGTTCACAATGGACTTCAGGGCCAGATTCTCCAAGAACAGGGCCTCGGGGGCCTCATGGTGAGGCAAGAACAGGGCCTCGGGGGCCTCAGCGTCCTCGTGGTGAGGCAAGAACAGGGCCTCGGGGGCCTCAGGGGCCTCGGGGGCCTCAGGGGCCTCAGCATCCTCATGGTGAGGCAAGAACAGGGCCTCGGGGGCCTCAGCGTCCTCACAGTGAGGCAATCTCACGGGCTCAGCTCTGTGCACCTGCCAGGTACCTGCCATGCACCTGAAGACAGTTTCTTCACGCTGCACCATGGCTGCGGCTATTGGTCCATTCCAGACCCTGTGCTGGGACTCCTGAGCCTCCCACTGGCCTTCAAGCTGGGTAAGTTATTTATCAAGTTATGTACCAATGATTTCCTGAGATGGAGTGATACCAGTTCATTGAGCTGACAGGCACTCATTAGTCATGCTGTTGTTAAAACAATAAAATTGAAAATGCTTTCATGTCAAGCAGATAGAAAAATTGCCATGTTTTGGTAAAACAGGATGGCAGTCATAAAACACATGTACACTGCAAGGCAACACGCACGATGACATTTTACTGTGTGATGCTGCTGGCGTTTGGGTACCATTTCCCCTCTGTTCCTGACTTTCTCTAATGTACTTGTTCCATTTAACATTTAAAGCAAGCACGTTTTTCAGGCCAGGGAAGCTCCAGGAAGCTTCTTTTCCGGGTAATTAAATCTGACACTCAAGAGGTTTCTCAAAGCTGACTCTGCCACCAGAAGCCCCTGGAGGGCTCCAGCTTGGAGGCTCCGGGCCTGCAGCCAGAAGAAACGTTTCCTTCTCCTCACTTTCCTCCTGCCGCAGGGAGGAGCCAGGCTGAGGCTTCCGCCCGGGTCAGTGCCCTTGGGTCGGGCAGACCCTTGGTCAGGGGTGGCACACATAGCTGCACGGCATGTCTGTCCCTGAGCCTATCTCTGGTAAGGACTTTGATGATGCCGTTAGCCAGGTGTGGATCACACGACCATCTTAGATCCAGGAAAGTGACCGCTAAACACATAGAATGATGAGATGGGTGGCTCACCAAGGAAAACGAGGCTCAGTCGTAGGAGAAGGGGGACTGCCTGTGACTCCAGCGTCACCGACAGGTGCTCACTGTTTTCCCAGTTCTAGATCATCTCATCTTCTCCAATCTCCTCCTCATGTCTTTAGACCAGCTGACTGCCCTCCTCCATCACTGCAGGGCTATACCCGGCCCAGGTCATTCACTGTCACGCACTTCATTATCCCTTGTGTGGTGTATGTGTGTGTGTGTTATCTATCTGATTAGATTCTAAGCGCTTTGGAGAGCCATATCTTATTTCACCTTTGCTCCATGCGCATGGTGTATCAGCACATAGTGTCTGTATCTGTCAAGTGTTACGTTCATTCTCAACACAAGATAAAAAAGAAGAGAATGATTGAAAGGCAACTTGAAACAAACCGACATAATTTTCTGTTCCTTTTTTTTTTTTTTTTTACAGATTCTCATCTTTCAGTCTGTATCATTTCAGTATCATCTGCTCCAGAGAGGCAATTAGATAAGGAAACAGGAATTTTTCGACCCCCCCTCCAGCGCCGATGGCCATGACTTCCATGGGTAAGATCACATCACGTCTGAATGTTCATGACATTGGTCCAACGCATTGCTCCCGTGTGGGGGTGGGGGTGGTGCACAAGGCTGGTTTTTCCCAGGCTCTGGGCAATAAGGACTGGAAGGATTGAGAACAGCTCCAGCTCTGCTCTTCCCAGAAACAGATGTGGTCAGACATGGAGCCCAATATCATGACCCTGTAGCCCTTTTTTGGGCAGTTAGCCCAGTGCCTGGTACACAAAAGCAGCCAGTAAATCACAGTCGTGAGTGTATGAATGCACAGATGATAGGGTCTACTGTGCGCCAGGCAGGTGGGAATCAGGATTCCATTACTTGTTAGGAAGGGAAGGGAATCTTTGGGGTCTGAGCTCTGTGCTGCCATTTTGAAACTGCAGCTGATGGGTCCACAGTTGAATCAGGAAGAGAATGAGCTGGTGGGGGTAGGCCCAGCTCAGGTGTTCAAGTTCTAGAATGATTATTTCCCTTCCTTTTTGGAAAATTAACAAAAGCTTTAGCTCAAATGTCTTTAGGAAGCTGGTGCCTGTTTCAGCCAATCTGAGGACCCACTGAGTGGAAACATGAAAGGGAATCATTGAGAGTGCTTGAGACGAGAAGGGAAGTCAGGCATTTTCACAGCTTCGGGATGAGACAATATTTCAGCCGAATAGTGAGGCCGGGAGAAGTCCAGCCTTTTCTGCTTTGGTGCAAGTTTCCTGAATGCGAAGCACTTACAGAAGGCAGGTCTGAGCGCACATTGAAATAAGAGTGGTTATGTAGAGCACCGTCCCGGCCTGCTCCGTTCATTCTGTGTGCTGTTACAAGTCGAGGGACTAATTAGAAGAAGAATGTTCTCCTCAAACAGCTCGACGGCATTTGTTCCCTTTTATCCCGTCTGGAGCTTGGGGCTGCTGGGCTCACCCACAGTCCTGAGTCCCAGGGTCTGACTCGAATCTAAGCCTTTTCCCCACTCTCATGCCTGAAAGCCAGGCAGCACCAGCCAGGTATGGGAAGCTCGCTGGGTTTCTGAACAGGATAGGGTATCTGTCAGAGCCCCTCAGCGACTTCCCATTCTGCATGAAATGCTGGAAAGCACAGTCTCTCTCTTCGCAGAAGCATCCCACTCTCCAGAGAGCCTGGTTTGAATCGCACCTTTGCAGAGGTACCATTCAGACTTGCTGTGCATTTCTCTTTTACACAGTGCATCCTCGGACAAGAGGTTTCTCCTCCCCATGCTGTGGGTGTCTAACAGGTGCTGTCATCTGCTTGGAGGCACTTAGTGTCTCCTGGTCTGGGAGGTGTCAGGGGAGGAATGGGGGTGAAACCTGCCCCACCCCTGCTCTGCCCAGTGAAACCTGCTCTACTCATCAATTTTAACTTCAGAGAATGGTAGCTTGAGATTTAAAGAGTTCTTCATAGTATGGAAAGGCTGGGAGCAACATCACCCCCAGAGAGACAGTGCCCATGAGTGCTCCTGGAAGTCCCTTGAGCTTTCTGGGACTCAGCTTCCTCATCTGCAGGGTGGGGTGACCACAGGGGCAGCATGGATGAAGTGCGACGATGCAGCACCTGGGGCTGAAGTGACGGGCAGACCCTCTGCCCAGGGAGTGGTCACCGGGGGAGTAAAGGAAGGCAGCCCCGTGGAGACCCAGGTTGTGTGCTAGTGAGGACGGCACCACGCACCTGCCCAGAGCCCAGGCACCGTGAAGCTATTCCCAGGTCCAGGGAGGCGAGGTGTCCTTAGGGAACCCAGGCCCTTGGCAGCTCTGATGCTCTGGAAATGAGATTGTAAGGACCTAGCATCATTGCCTGGAGTTCTGGGAGTCACATCCCATCAACTGTTGTGGCTAATTTCGCTTGAGACTAAATCTGCCATCCTTCCTTCCTGAGTTCCAGAAACTTCTTTAGGAGTCTCTGAGAAGCTCCCTGCACTGGAGCAACAAAATCCCATCTCCACGTGCAGTGTTCTCCTGGCTTGTTAGATGGGGGCTGAGTCGCTGGCCACAGCCTTACAGAAAGCCTCCTGGAGTGGAGACAGTTGTTAAAGGACCTGAATAAATCTGTTCTTGGATAACTGTTAGATTATTTCTGGCGGAGAGTAGTTACATCCAGAAAATTTGAAGTGGTGACAGTTACATGTTCACATACACATCTGTGATAAGGCAACTCTGGACCAATTCTGCCACATATACAGACATTTACTAAACTCCTCATTAGGAGGCAAACACAGAATGGCCCATATGAAAGTCTTCTGTAAGCCCGGGAAGGTCCTGCTCTCCTTCTTTAAACCTGACCCAGTTTCGCCCTGCCAGGAGGGTTTACTAGAGGAAGGAAAAGGGAATTCCAGGGGCAGGATCTTGACTTCCTGGTCAGCACCATGCTCGGGCATCCTCTGATCCACAGGCTGAACAGAGGGCTATGTGGGGACCATGGGCACAGGCCACCAGGCCTGCGGGTTCCTCTGCCTGTACATTCAGGGTTGGGGGTGGGCCCCAAAATACATTAGAAAGGCCCCTCATCACTAACAGAAATGCTTTTCTAAGGCCTGTAATGGTTTGCAATAAGCTAGCACCTTCACCCATAGACACCCACTTCTAATATTCATTGCACAAAGAACACATCTGCTGTCGGTCACTCTTAGCATTTGCAATGGCTGCTCTATAAACTCACCCAGGGTGCAAACTCCTGGGGGCAATAGACTCACCCAGGACAGAGGTGAGACAGTCCTCCTCTGTGGTCCTCTGTGCCTGGGGGAGGCAGATGGCAGCTCACAGGTAGAAGATGGAGGGAGGATGTCTCAGTGTGGTCGGGCGTGAAGGAGGCAAGTCAGATGGGCTGGGACTAACTGTGGGTTTGACCTCTGAGATCCAGTCATGACCTGCTTCTTATTCTAGGTGGCGGATTTTGGAAAACCTGAGTCCAGAAGGTTCAATAAACACACACCCAGAGCCAGTGAAACCTGCTCTACCCACGAATTTTAACTTCAGAGAATGATAACTTGAGATTTAAGGAGAATTCTTCATAGAATGCAAAGGCTGGGAGCAACATCACCTCTAAGGAAAGACAGGTGTTTCCAAGGAAGGGCCTGATGTCAGCATGTGCTTTCTTGGGAGCCTGGGGTGCCGGATGCCCTAAAAGCCAGTGAGGAGAATTCATCTCAAATGCTGCTTGGATCACTGAGAGCCTGGATGAGGATGCAGAACCCCAGGGGCCAGAGACACAGAGGGGTCACCTGCTAGTGGGCTCTCTTCCCTGGACCCTTACCTGCTGCTCCCAAGAGAGATGGAGGCAGAGTGTGCGTGTGGGAGAGCCTCTTGCTGTGTCTTTTGGTGAACCCAGCTTGTTGATGTCTTGCAGTGAGGGAGAACACACACCTTGGGCAAGTGTGGACTTCTCAGTAAGAGGGCGTCAAAGGACTTAGCGTAGAACTTGGACCTGTGTTAGGTGAATGCAGGGAGCTTTAGGGAAGTGGAGTTTCTGAGTTAAATGCTGTTAGGATACGGAGGGTATTTCTGTGGTTAAGCATTGCTATGGTTTGAATATTTTCCCCCTTCAAAACTTCATGTTGAAGTTTAATTGCTATTGTGATAGCATTGGGAAGTGGGGCTGTTAAGAGGTGTTCAGCTCATGAATGGATTCATGGTTATGGTGGTTTACCTCCTCTCTCTCTCTGCCATGTTATGACACAGCAAGAAAGTCTTCACCAGACGCCAGCACCTTAATATTGGACTTCCCAGACTCTAGAATGTGAGCCAATATGCTTCTGTTTATGATAAATTTCCCAGTCTGTGGTATTCCCTTTTTTGGGGGGGACAGAGTCTCACTCTGTCACTCAGGCTGGAGTGCAATAGCATAATCTCAGCTCACTGCAACCTCCACCTCCCAGGTTCAAGCAATTCTCCCACCTCAGCCTCTCTAGTAGCTGGAATTACAGGCACCTGCCATCAAACGTGGCTTTTTTTTTTTGGTAGAGATGGGGTTTTGCCATGTTGGCCAGCCTGGTCTCAAACTGCTGACCTCAAATGGTCCGCCCGCCTCGGCTTCCCAAAGTGCTGGGATCCCTGGTGTGAGCCACCGCACCCGGCCGCAGTCGGTGGTATTCTGTTACAGTAGCAGAAAACGGACGAAGACAGGCACCTTAACAATTCTTACATCGAAGGTAAGAAGAGCAGAGCAAGGTTGCTGCTGTGCTTGGTGCTAATGCTGCAGTCTCTCAAACTGGCCAAGAGAGCGGGAACGTTGATTGTTTCGTGGTTTGAAACATGCTCGTGTTTTGTCTGTAATCTGATAGGATCAGAGTTGTCCTTGTTTTTGTTTTGCTTCATCATGTCACAGATGGCTCTCTGTGATCCAGGCACTCCGTGAAGTGTGGCTGTTCACCATGAGAACAGCGCTGCCTGGCTGTGAGCACCAGGACGGCTCCCATGTGATGACATAACACTTGGACAGATCGCAAGAGAATAATGCTGAGTGCAAAAGGCTGGTCTCAAAATGCCTCAGGCTGAATGCTTCCATTTGTGTAATATTCTTCAAACGACACAATTACAGAGAGGAAGCTTTTAAAGAATAGCAAATCAGCTTCAACTCCCATAAGTAAAAAGGACTGAAGTTCTGAGAAGGTGGGGGATTGGGGTGGCTGGCTCCAGGCTCAGTGGAGGTAGCAGGTGTTTCTGCTCAGCCTCAGCTGATCTTCTGCATTGGCTTGGCCTTGTGACCCCATCTCCCTACTTTGTGGCACCTCCTGTCCTGGCTCTGACCCATTGCCCAACCCTCATCTGGGCTCTGATCCATCCCAGACCTCTCCCAGCACAGACTGTGAGCGCCAGTGGTGCCCACACGTGACCTTGCAGCTCTGAGGTTCCCGGATAGAGAGGGAGGCTCTTTCTCAGCGCACTCTGCCCAAGCCCCAGGCTGGTTCTCATTGGCCACAGTGGGTGGGTCACATGTTTGTCCCAGAACCAATCACTGGAAAGGGGATGGAGTCGCTGATTGGTCAGGCTTGCATCACATGACCCCCCTTGTGAGGTCAGCACCCAATCGCAGAAGCTGAGGGCGTGGTTGTGGGGGGGTTCTCTGTTCGGAGAGGGCTGCCTGCAGCAGAGCCTGTCCTGTCCCCTCTGTGGCTCCACGTCTGTGTCTCTAGGATCCCTGACCCCGAAAGCAAGGCCCCAGGGTGCCGAGAATGGCTGTCTGGCCCCCTCACCTTGCCTGTGGCCTGCGCAGGACCGCCAGGGACAGCGAGGTGGGCTCCTCGTTGTGGATCTTTTGTTCCTGACCTATTTCTTTTCTGATTTTCAAATTAAAGTTAGTTTTTTTTCTTGCAACTATACAGATAATTATAGTATATACTGATAGGCTGACAGATGTATGAAACATGCTGATCATCCTGGCCCTTCTGTTGGACAGAGCTGAGGTTGGCCTGGGGCCATGTCAGAGTGAGGGGGCGTCTCTGGGCTGCTCCCCCGAAGCGTCCCACACCAACCCTGTATCAGGGCCACAGGTGGCTGCACCAGGGGCTAGACACCGGTCCACAGGAAAAGCCTCCCTTGACGTGTCCCTTCCAGCGGATGAACCGATCACCAGAACAAACTCATGGGCCGTGGGGCAGGGCCCCAGCTTGTGTGTGTGGCCGCGACTGAGGCACAGTTGGCTTTCCTGGAGGTCTTGTCCTTTGACCTGCTGCCTTTGAAGAGTGAGGTTTTAGCAGGGGATTAGGTCGTGGGGGCTCTGCCCTCTGACTGGGATCTGTGCCGCTTAGAAAAGAGGCCTGATACGTTGGGATCTGTGTCCCCACCCACATCTCATGTGGAATTGCCATCCCGCCCCCTCGTGTTGGAGGCGGGGCCCCGTGTTGGAGGCGGGGCCCCGTGTTGGAGGCGGGGCCCCGTGTTGGAGGCGGGGCCCCGTGTTGGAGGCGGGGCCCCGTGTTGGAGGCGGGGCCCCGTGTTGGAGGCGGGGCCTGGCGGGGGCTGACTGGATCGTGAGGTGGATCCTTCCCGAACGGCCTACACCAGCCCTTTGCTGCTGCTCTCGCGAGAGCCCACTCATGAGATCTGCTTGTTTAAAAGTGTGTGGCGCCTCCCATCCTTCGCTGCTCGGTTCACGCGACATGCCGGCTTCTCCTTCGCCTTCCGCCATGGCTCTGAGTTTCCTGAGGCCTCCGCAGAAGCCGGTTATGTAACAAAACCAGCCCTGCCTCTCCCACTCGCCAGCCCCTTTCCCAGCTGCTGATGAGAAAGCTCCTCCGCCTCTGCTCCACGGTTGGTGGCGCTGACTGAGGCCCTCGGCCCTGGAGGGCGACGGGGAGCGCAGCAGACGGAGGTGCCTAGAGCCTGAGTTTCTTCCCTCTTCCCTGAAGTTCTGCTCAGATGCACGAGGAGCCAGGCGGGCTCCCCGGCATCTCCTGGGCTAAGGGGCTTGCGGGAGGACGGAGAGTGAGAGGCCATCATTGCCACTGTCATCACTGCTGCGGTTCGGGATGTGGGGAGGTTGGGGTGGTGCCAGCCCCGAGCACACGACCCTCGTCGTCCCGGCCACACTGACTAGGCTCCCTTCCACGTCTCCTGCTGGGAGCCCTGTGTTCCGAGGGTCCACGGGCAGCAGTGGGACCCGGAGCAGCGCTGAGGTCAGCAGCTGGGCGGGGCCCTGGCTGCAGCTGTCTCAGCCCAGGCTCCCTCTTACACATCAGTCACGGCCTGGCCACATCCTCAGGGGCGAGCCACCCTCTGGGGGAGCCGCAAACAAGGACTGCTTCCTCGGCCAGAGGAGTTTCTGATTAGCTGGACGTGGTCATGAACCAAACGGGTGGAGTGTGCACGTTCAGGGCGAGGCGCACACCCTGGACCTGCGAGGCAGTGACTTGCAAAGGGAAAGGACTGTGGAATTGGAACTTCCATCAGTGGTGTCTACAGAGAACTCTGGGCAAGGCTGATTTTTCTTTTCTAAATTGTTAAGTTAGTTTTTAGAGACAGGGTCTTGCTCTGTCACCCAGGCTGGAGTGCAGTGGCACCATCACAGTTCACTGCAGCCTCAGGCTTCTGAGCTTAAGTGGTCCTCCCACCTCAGCCTCCCAAGTAGCTGGGACCACAGGCACATGCCACTAGACCTGGCTAATTTTTGTATTTTTTATAGAGATGGGGCCCTGTCGTGTGGCCCAGGCTGCTGTTGAACTCCTAGCCTTAAGCGATCCTCCTGCTTCAGCCTCTTAAAGTGCCGGGATTGCAAGCCTGAGTGATTTCTGTTTCAGAAATCGCTGTCAGCTGCAGAGCGGACGCCTTTGGTGTCTCGGGGCTGAAGCGCCTCCCCGGGGCTGCATGAGGATCAGCTGCCGTTGCTTTACCAACCCAGCCCTTTAAAGAGTGTCAGAGGCTTTGGTGAGAGGTCCTCGTGCTCCCTGGGGGTCTGGGAGGACCATTCATCTTGTCAACCAAAATGCAGAAATGAAATGTCTTCAGAACGGACTCCAGGCCCCTCAGTCATCAAACTCCTGGCCAGAGCTTGGCCAGTGGGGAGGGGCTTTAAAGGACGTTTAGTGACAGAGGGTGTGAGGGGGAAGTCGTATTCAAGTCTGCTGTTGCCTGTTCTCCCTTTCTCTCTGCTGACTTAAGCCCTCTAGAACCGCAGGGCCCGGGCAGAATAGGCCCGTGTGCCAGACGCTGCCCTGGTCATCTGGCTTTTGTGTCTGACGATGCTCAGTGACAGCTGGGGTTCTAAGGTGGCTCTGCCTGGCTCCTTCACCACCCACATGGCCTGGGGCCCAGCACCAGGAACTCAGCACTCCTGTGTCTCCCAGCTTCACTAGAGTCCCTTTTGTCATTCCTGAGGGGACATTACCTCCAGGGCCTCAACCCCAGAGCCCTCTGGTCACACTGTGTTAATATCCATCAACCCGGGGGTGGCAGTTGTGGGGCTGGTGTGCAGAGAGCGTCACCAGGGAGATTTAAAATTTGAAGGCAGGCCGGGTGTGGTGGCTCAGCCTGTAATCCCAGTATTTTGGGAGGCTGAGTTGGGTGGATCACTTGAACTCAGGAGTTTGAGACCAGCCTGGCAACGTGATGAGGCCTCGTCTCTACAGAAAATACAAAAATTAGCCAGGTGTGGTGGCGTGTGCCTGTGTTCCCAGCTACTCGGGAGGCTGAGGTGGGAGGATGGCTTGAGACCAGGAGGTGGAGGCTGCAGTGAGCTGAGGTCGCACCATTGCATTCCAGACTGGGCTACAGAGTGAGACCCTTCTCAACAAAAAAAAAAATCTGGAGGCAGCTCCCACCCTGGAGACTGTCTTGCTCACCAGAAGCCTGAGACTGGGCATGGGTGGGGGTGGCCTTCAAGTGTCCTTCGAATTTCACTCCCCAGCCCTATAGGGGCCAAGGAGCTGCCTCCATCAGAGGGAGGGACACCTTCTCCAGTCACTCAAAAGCTCTGAGGCTGAGCTTCCACCCTGCCAGGCAGCAGCTACAGGAGCTCCACTGGTCAGCATGGTCCTGGCCAGCAGTGCGGCGGGGGAGCTGGAGGAGGGAGGTGCAGGTCCCGCCAGGGCCGGCTGCACCGTGTCCTCCAGGGATTCACAGCTCAGCGGGGCTTGAGAAGCCAGATCCCCCGGGTGGATGGAGAAGAAGAGGCACTCTCGCCCCTGGTCAGTGGCCAGCAGGCCCGCAGGGCCAGGGAGGCAGTGGGGGAATGTGCTGGGGCACACAAAGCCGCAGCCCACCTGACCTAGGACAGTGGCTGCTGCGGTGGGGCTCCTTCCGCTCCTCACAGGCTCGGCGCTGTCAGGTTTCTGAGTTTTCAAGCAAAGCCAGAAATCCAGATTTTGACCTGAAATCTGATTCTTAAAAGTTGGTGCAATTTCAAAGACATTTTACAACGGACTGTTCAGACCCTAAAAATACTTCTCAAACTGCAGAGGTACAGGTGTCCGTGGCCACCACTGTGCAACCTCTGCTAGAGAGTGAAGTTTCTAGATTGAAGGCGTTTTCTTTCTTTGGGTGGAAACAGATGCTTTGTTTCTTGACAGGGGAACTGACAACTCTCCTTCCAAGGCAGGTTATTCCTGCTTCAAAGATGAAGAGTTGTGTTTCACTCAAGCCTATTGTTGGTTTTTTCGTTTTGTTTTTTTTTAGACTGGAGTGCAGTGGCGCTGTCTCTGCTTGCTGCAGCCTCTGCCTCCCGGGCTCAAGCGATTCTCCTGCCTCAGCCTCTCAAGTAGCTGGGACCACAGGCATGCGCCACCACGCCCAGCTAATTTTTGTATCTTTAGTAGAGACAGGGTTTCACCATGTTGGCCAGGATGGTCTCAATTTCTTGACCTCAAGTGATCCACCTGTCTTGGCCTCCCAAAGCACTGGGATTACAGGGATAAGCCACCACACCTGGCCTGTTTGGGGGTTTTAATTGCTAGCCTTTCTTGTGTTTGTGTGTCTGAGGGACCACAGGTATCTTCAGAATGTTCTATGCAGTGACAACTATTTGTTGGGGAAGGCCAGCAAAGCCAGAAAATCTAAGAGTGTCCTTCCCAGCCAGAGTCCAGTGGGGGAAGATGGATCCTAACCCGTGCTATGGAGAGAGGGATGCTGGCTGCTTAGGAATCACATCCTTGTTGATTTACCAAAAAAACAAGTCAATTCTATAGTAAGCCATTCAGAGAAGGAAATGTACTAACTGTCCAAACCCAGACTCTCCCTGTGGGCACATCTGGATGTGGTTTCTTTTGTGAGGAGGGCAGCTTCCCATCGACAAGTGGACTGTGTGCTCTCTCAAAGGTCTACCTTAGCGGATAAGTGATTCTGAAGTGCTGCTCCTGGGGAGTAACTGACTGTCATATCTTCCTTAGAGGCAGGATGAAGCTGAGAAGGTAGTTAAGTCAATAATGGTGGTTTCTTCTTTTTATTCTGTGCTTGTGATGGTCTAAAACTCCAGTACTGCTTTAAATGCAACTCACATCTTTCCATATTTTATGTGTTTATTTATATATTCATTTATTATGTATATTTATATATGCTTAATTTTTTTGAGACTTTCTATTTGACTTTAGATTATTTAGATATGTGTTGTTTAATTTCCAAATATTTGGGGGTTTTCCAGATGTATTTTTGTTATTGATTTCCACTTGAATTCCATTATGGCTCAAGAACACTTTCATGATTTATGTTTTCATTGTTATGGCCTGACTTAACGGGCGTCTCTGTGCACTTGAGAAGGATGCTCATTCTGCAGTTACTACCTACACTGTTGAGGAATGTCTATTAAGTCAGGGTGGTTGATAACGCTGCTGGGGTCATCAATAGCCTTACCGATTTTCTGCCTACTTGTTTTATCAATTCCTGACAGTGCAGAAGAGGTGCGTCCTCCTCTAATTGTGATTTGTCAGTTTTTCCTTTCAGTTCTATCAGTTTTTGCCTCATGGAATTTGAAGTTCTGTTGTGAGGGGTGAATATTTAGGACAGTCGTGTCTTCCTGGAAAATGCACCTGTTTGTCAGTATAGACTCTCCTTATTCTGAAGTCCACTTGGCCTGAAGTCAGTATTTCACTCCAGCTTTCTTTCAGACAGTGTTAGCAGAGTATTCCTTTTCCTTGTTTGACTCCTGACAGATGTACGTTTTCATGTTTAAAGTGGGTTTTTTGTAAACAGCATGTATTTGATGCTTGCCTGTTTCTGTCCAGTCTGGCAATCTCTGCATGCTAACTGGTGGCTTTGACCTCCTACATTTAAAAGGATTATTGATGGAATGAGAGTAATAACTATCATCTTGTCAGTTGTCTTGTATGTTTCCATTTGTTCTGTTTCTTCCCTTTCTTTCTCCCTTGCCTGAGTTTAGTGGTGCATTTGTTATTATTCCATTTCATTCTTTCAGTTGGCATTATGTAGAACTTGTTTTAAAAAATTTGGTCATGAATTGTGGTTTGTAACATTCATTTTTTAAATCTCCTGGGTCCAACTCCAAGTAACAGACTGTAGCTTCACTGGAAGCATGCAGACCTTGCAGTGGGGTGTCCCCCACCCCCACCATCCCTCTGCCACTATTGTTCCCACGCACTTCAATTTTCCGTGTTATACACATGATCCATCGTTACTGTGTGTCTTAGTCTGTTTGGGCTGCTCTAACAAAATACCATAGGCTTGGTGGCTTCTAAACACAAATACTTATTTCTCAGTTTTGACGGTGGGAAGTCTCAGATCAAGGCATGGGCAGTTTTGGCATCTGGTGAGAGCCCACTTCCTGGCTCACAGTAGCAGCTTCCCACTGTCCTCAATGGCAGAAGGGGAAGGCAGCTCTCTGGGGTCCCTTTTATGAGGCCACTAATCCCACTCATGAAGGCTCCTCCACCCTCATGACCTCATCACCTGCCAAAGACCCCACCTCCTAATGACACCACTTCAGGGGTTAGGATTTCGAAAGATAAATTGTATGGGGGACACAAGATTCCAGCCACAGCACTGTTATCACTTAGTTATCGATCTTTCAGAGCAGTTAAACATAAGAAAAAACAGATATGTTATCTTCATTTATTCCATTATTATGATATTTATAACTTTTTCACTCCATGTTTCTGACCTATGTCATATTCCCTTTGCTTGGAGAACTTCTCTTACTGTTTCCCACAGGGCAGGTCTGCTGAGTGGATGCCTCAGTTTTATTTACCTGGGAGAGTCTTTCTTTCTCCTTCATTTTTGAAGGATACTTTCAATAGATGTAGAATTCTGAGAGCTTTTTATTCTTTTAGTACTTTAAAGATGTTCATGACTTGTCTTTTTGCTTGCATAATTTCTTTTTCTTCTTTCTTCAACTTTTAAGTGCGGGGGTCCACGTGCAGGATGTGCGGCTTTGTTACACAGGTAAACGTGTGTCGCGGTGGTTTACTGCGCAGATCATCTCTTCATGTAGATATTAAGCCCAGCATGCATTAGCTACTCTTCCTGAAGCTCTCTCTCCCCCTTCACTCCTTCTCCGACAGGCCCCAGTGCGTGTTGTTCCCCACCGTGTGTCCATGTGTTCTCATCATTCAGCTACTATTTAGAAGTGTGGACATGCAGCATTTGGTTTTCTGTTCTTCTGTTAGTTTACTGAGGATAATGACTTCTGACTCAATCCCTGTCCCTGCAAAGCACACGATCTCATTCCTTTTTATGGCTGCATAGTATTCCATGGTGTATATGTACCACATTTTCTTTATCTAGTCTATCATTAATGGGCATTTATGTTGATTCCCTGTCTTTGCTATTGTGAATAGTGCTGGGGTGAACATACCCATGCATGTATCTTTATAATAGTATGATTTATGTTCTTTTGGGTATATACCCAGCAATGGGATTGTTGGGTCAAGTGGCATTTCTGCCTCTAGGTCTTTGAGGGATCGCCACACTGTGTTCCATAATGGTTGAACTAATTTACACTCTCACCAACAGTGTGAAAGCATTCCTTTTTCTCTGCAACCTTACAAGCATCTGTTGATTTTTGACTTTTTAGTAATAGCCATTCTAACTGGCATGAGATAGTATCTTATTGTGATTTTTCTAATGATCAGTGATGTTGAATTTTAAAGATTTAAATGTAAAACTTAAAACTATAAAATCCCTAGAAGAAAACCTAGGCAATACCATTCAGGACATGGGCACAGGCAAAGATATCATGATGAAAATGCCAAAAGCAATTGCAACAAAAGCAAAAATTGACAAATGGGATCTAATGAAACGAAAGAGCTTCTGCACAGCAAAAGAAACTGCCATTGGAGTGAACAGACAACCCACAGACGGGGAGAAAATTTTTGCAATCTATCCATCTGACAAAGGTCGAATATCCAGGGTCTACAAGGAACTTAAACACATTTATAAGAAAAAAACCAAACAACCCCATTAACAAGTGGTCAAAAGACATGAACAGACACTTCTCATAAGAAGACATACATGTGGCCGACAAACATATGAGAAAAAGCTTGCATAATTTCTGGGAGAAGTATTCTATAACTTGTATCCCTGTTTCTCCGGAGGTAATGCTTCCTGTCCGCTCCCTTTCTGGTTGTGTTTGAGATTTTCCCTCTGTCTGGCTTTGAGCAGGTGGAATGCGGTGTGCCTGGTTCTGTCTGGTTTTGGGCTGGTGGAATGCAGTGTGCCTGGTTCTGTCTGGTTTTGAGCAGGTAGAATGCTGCGTGCCTCTCTCTGTCTGGTTTTGGGCAGGTGGAATGCGGCATGCCTCGCTCTGTCTGGTTTTGGGCAGGTGGAATGCGGCGTGCCTC
>NW_016107812.1:59769-75071 GCF_001604975.1 Cebus imitator | reverse complement strand
GCTCTGTCTGGTTTTGGGCAGGTGGAATGCGGCGTGCCTCGCTCTGTCTGGTTTTGGGCAGGTGGAATGCGGTGTGCCTCGCTCTGTCTGGTTTTGGGCAGGTGGAATGCGATGTGCCTGGTTCTGTCTGGTTTTGGGCAGGTGGAATGCGGTGTGCCTCAGGGCTGTTTTTGGTGCTGTCATTGTTCGTCTTTCTTGGTGTTCTGTAGTTACTTCGATTTGTAATTTGTTGTTATGAGTTTTGGTAAATTCTCAGCAATCATTCTTTCAGATATTCCTCTTTTACCATTCTCTTTCTTCTCCTTCTGTGATTCCAATGATAGGCGTTTTAGACTTTCTGATCTTGTTCCACTCCTTGTGGGATTTTTCCTTCTGCTGGGCCCCTTGGGCGAGAGCCTGTGCTGACATAGGCAGGAGCCCAGTTGGGTTGGCAGTTTGTGGTTGCCATGGTTACCTTGCTCCACTGGAGACGTCACACTCCTGTAGAGACATGAGGCACCTTGCATTTGTCGCCCTTTTTGCCTTGGGTCCCCAATTCCATCCTGCTCTTCAGAGCTGCTGCCTTCCACTGATAATCTTATCCATGGCTTCTTATCATGGTGGTGGGACATTGGGGCACATTCCCTGATGCTCTGGTTAGGCTTTACTCACAGGGAGTGGGGGGCTGTGAAAGTGGATCCCTGCCCCTCTCCCAGGTTTCCCTGTTCCCCTCCCTATGTGCAGTGGGATCCACCGGGGCCCCCAGCACTGGCACTGTGGTCCTGTCTGCCCTGGGGGGTGACTCGACAGCGCCCCAGCTCTCCCCACTGCAGTGCTGCTCAGGATGGGCCCCAGTCCTCCCTGTGGACTGTTGCTGGGTTTCCTGGAGAAGAGGCCTGAAACCTGCAGTGCGGAGCCCCAGGTCTGCTGCCACGTGTGCCTCAGAGTCTCCCACCAGCCGCAGTCCACGCTGAGCATGTTTGCATTTCCACTTCAGCCTCCCAGGCTGCTTCCCTGGCGCCATCCATCCCAGGCAGGTGCTCGGCCTCTTCTTCCTGCAGGCGCCTGCCTCTTTCCCTCCCTAGGTTCCAGGTCAGTCCCAGTTCCCGCTGACTCAAGGTAAGTTGCACATTTGCAGTCCTGCAGCTTTCTGATTGTTGTCTGGGGGGGAGCAGCACTCAAGGGCCTGCATTGTGCCCCAGGGTGCCTGGGGACAGACATTCACGCGGAGACTCGAGGAATGAAGCAGGGAAGGAGAGCTTCCCAGGCAGAGGATGGCGAGCACAAAGACCCTGAGTTCAAGCCCCCAGAAGGAGGCGTCTGAGGCTGGAGCAGAGTGAGCAGGGGAGAGGGGTGGAGGGGGAGGCTGGTGTGGGTTGGGCTGTGGCTGCCCCGGTCTCTGGAAGGTGAGGAGTGAGGACTTCTTCCCTGCTGTTCCAACTTCCAGACCCGTCTACTCCAGAGGAGACCTCTGCTTCCCACACTTGCCCGTCTCCCTGGACCCCTGACATTCAGGTTCCTCGGGAGACACCTGGGCCTGCTTTCCTGCTGCAGGGGCAGGTGTGGGGAAAGCGGACACCCAGCCCTGCCACCCTGTCCTGCAGTGGAGCCTTCTGCCAAGAGTCATAGGAACTGATTCCGAAAAGATAGGAATTGGGGGCCTGACCAGAGGGGGGAGAGGAGACACCCAGAGCAACTTTAAAGTACAATAATCCACCTTCAAATATGTCCCTTCGAGTTCCTGACAATTTAGACGTAACTGGAATTGAACTGACTCTCCCACTAGAGACAAAGGTGCCAGGCAGATGGGCTGCCTGATTTAAGAGACCTGCCATCCTCGGGCATCATAAACATTGATTTTCTTGTTGTTGTATTAAATTTTCATTACAAATTGGCTTTATTCACTAAAGCGATGATCCTATTAGTAATTCTGGCTCCGGTCACTCCCCCATGACTTGGGAGTGAGGAAGCCAGGCATTTCGCAACAGCGAGAATCTTTCTTGCAGCTGTAATGTGGTATTCCAGTGGGAGGATCTAGAGGGCACTGGCGTTACTGACACCACGTGCAGACACTGTGGCGGTGATGTCCCTGACCTCGTCTCACTCTCCCAAGATCCTGGGAGAGGGGCCATTATCCTCATCTTACAAACATAAAATAGGCAGATAAGACCATTCAGATTTTCCAAATGACGTCGGAATTTTTAAAAGAGGAAGAAAAGGGCCCTGGCCACAGCACAGCCCGGAACACAGCTGTGGACCCTGTAGCAGAAGGAAACAAGTGGGCCGTCCCTTCCCCTGGCTGTCTGCTGCCTTGCAACCCCTGCCCCATTCAGGATGCTCTGGAGCTACCCCTCCACGGGGCAAAGCACAGGATGTGCTGGAGCCTCTGCCAGAGACGCCCTCAGTGCTCAGCCCAGCCCCAGCAGGTTCCCAGCAAGGAGCGGGCACTGGCAGGGGGTCACCTCCCCTCTGCCTGGGTTCACACAGCTGCAGGCCCAGGCTGGGGCAGGAGGTGACAGCCAGGCACTGTGCAGGGGTACACACATGAGCACGCACGCGCACACGCACACACATATGCATTCTTAACCCTTTCAACAATGACAGCAGTGCCCTGGCGGGCTCTGGGCGGGCCCACCTGGGGAAGGGAGGGATCTCTGGGAGGGATTCCACCCACACACCTCACTGCCATCGGGGATCTCCCGACCTACGTCTGTGAGGGCCCTGCCGATTGCAAGTGACAGAAATCACAGCGTGCAGGGACCTAAGCCGAAGCGGGGCTTCCTGCCGCAGGTGACTGTGAAGTCTCGCGCTCAGAAGCCTTGTTCCAGAGCTCAGCCCCGGGCCCAGCTCCTCCTTCGCATCCTGGGTGTTGGCTTCAGGCCGAGGTCCACTCTGCCCCCTGGTGGCAGAATGGCTGCGGCAGGGCTTGAGTCCCACGGGGGAGTCCCTGTCCCACCCGCTCAGACCGGGGCCTGCGCCTGGAGGAGAATGGGGACTCAGGCTGGGCCTGTGCCCTCCCTGAGCCAGACCCTGCAGAGGGGGATTCACTCATCACCCTGACCCGAGTCCACCCTGGCTCTGGGGTGCAGTGAGTTCCCCCAAACCACAGGGCCTGAAAACTGGGTAGCCATGACAAATAAATGGACGTCACACCTGGAATGAGGCCTTCACTTCTGGAGCAAGAGGGAGCGTCAGGCAAGCCTACCCTGGAGGCGTTGATGGAGCACAGGGGACCCCCCACCCTGGGTCAGGGCACAGAGGGGGCCTGAAATATGAGACAGAGCCTGTGACTTCCGAGGCCACTGGCCCCCTGTACTGAAATTTTACTGTGGATTGTAATTTCCATTTTACAGAATTTAAACTAAAAATATTTAAAGTGCCAGCAACTTAAAAATCTCCCAGGTCTGACATGAAGTTACTTTTACACCTCCATATCTTTCCTAATATGAAAAGCGAAACAGTAAATATGTCAGCAGCAAATTGAAGAGAGAATTATCTGTAATGAACTCCAAACACCGTAAATTAAATGGACAAGAGCCTGCAGCCTTCTTGGGCTTGTTCAGCCCCTGGAAACCTTTGAGGGCAGTGGCCTGTGTGACAGGAGATGCTCGTGGGTCAGAAGCCTTGTCCTTTCCTCTTCCATCGGCCACACGGCTGGTTCCCTGGCCCCTGCTGACCTGGCTGGGGGAGCCTGACCATTGCTCACTCCAACCCTCAGCTCCCGAGAGACTGGCCAGTCTCCCTAGCTCTTTTTTTTTTTTTTTTTGGTTAATGTTTAACATGTTTAATTTTTAAAATAGATGTACATATTTTGGGGGCACATGTGATAATTTCATACATTCATATAATCAAATCAGGGTAATTGGGATGTTCATCACCTTAAATATTTATCTTTTCTTTCTGTTGGGGACAATCAAATTGTTCTCTTCCAGCTATTTTGAAATTTAGAACAGATGAATGTTAACTGCAGCACCCTGCTGATCTACGAAACGCCAGGTCTTCTTGCTTATATAGAACTGCATATTTGCACCCACTCCTCCCCTCTTCCCTGCGCTTCCCACGCTCCGGTAACCGCCAGTCCAACTCTCCACCTTCATGAGGCGCACCTGTTTAGCTCCCACGTAGAAGTGAGAACACATGTGATGTTTGTCTTTCTGTGCTTGGTGTGTTTCACTTAATGACCTCCAGTTCCATCTATATTGCTGCAAATGACAGGATCTCATTATTTTTTATGGCTGAATAGTACTCCACTGTGTCTATGCACCACATTTTCTTATCCATTCATCCACTGATGAGCATTTAGGTTGATTCCATATTTTGGCTGTTGTGACTGGTGCTGCATCAAATATGGACGTGCAGATACCACTTAATATATTGATTTCTTTTCTTTTGGATATATACCCAGTGGGAGTGGAATTGCTGGGTCATAGAAAACTGGTTTTCTGAAGAACCTCCGTACTGTTTTCCATAGTGATTGTACTAATTTACATTTCCATTAACAGTGTACAAAGGTTCCCCTTTCTGCATATCCTCAACAGCATCCATTACTCCCTTAGACAAAAGCCAAAATAGCTAAGGTGTGAGACAACAGCTCATTGTGGTTTTGGTTTGTATTTCCTGGACGATTAATGATGATGACTATTTTTCATATACTTGTTGGCTATTTGTATATCTTCTTTTGCAAAATGTCTATTGGGATATTTTGCCCCTTTTCTAATCAGCTTATTTGTTTTTGCTATAGAGTTGTTTGAGCTCCTTATATACTTTGGTTTCTAATCCCTTGTTAGACAGATAGTTTGTCAATATTTTCTCCCATTCTGTGGGTTGTCTCTACTTTGTTGCTTTCTTTGCTGTGCAGAAGTTTTTTTTTTTTTTAGCCTGCTGTAATCCCAGTTGTCTATTTTTGCTTTTGTTGCCTATGCCTTCGAAGTCTTACCCAAAAAATATTTGCCCAGACCAAGGTCCTGGGGCATTTCCTCAGTGTTTTCTTCTAGTAGTTTCATAGCGTCAGGTCTTATATTTAAGTCATTAATCCATTTTGATTTTATTTTTGTATGTGGGAGAGATAGGAGTCTAGTTGCATTCCTCCACATATGGTTATGCAGTTTTCCCAGAATCATTTATTAAAGGGACTGCCTTTTCCACATTGCGTGTTCTTGATGACTTTGGGAAAAGTGAGTTGATTGTAAATGTGTGAATTTTTATTTGGATCTCCATTCTGTTCCATTGGTTTATGTGTCTGTTTTAAGGCCAATACCAGGCCTATTTGCTTGCCAAGTGTTGCAGTGTATTGAAGTCAGATAATGTGATACCTCCAGCTTTGTGCTTTTTGCTCAGGTTGGCTTTGGTTATTCAGGATCTTTTGTGGTTATATGAATTTTAGGATTGTTTTTCTATTTCTGTGAAGAATGTCACTGGCATTTTGATAGAGATTGTATTGAACCTGTAACGTGCTTTGGGTAGTATTGTCATTTTAATGATATTAACTCTTCCAATCCATGAACATGGAATATCTTTCTATTTTTTGGTGTCCTCTTCAGTTTCTTTCATCAGTGTTTTATAGTTTACTTTGTATAGATTGTTCACATCTTTGGTTAAATTGATTCTTAGGAATTTTATATTTTTTGTAGCTATTGTAAATGGGATTGCTTTCTTTATTTCTTTTTGAAATTGTTCACTGCTGGTGCATATAAATGCTACTGATTTTTGTACATTGATTTTGTATCCTGCAGGTTTCCTGAATTTGTTTATCAGTTCAAATAGTTTCTTTGGTGGAGTCTTTAGGTTTTTCTAAATATAAAACCATTTCATCTGCAAGCAAGAATAATTTGACTTCTTCCTTTACAATGTGGATGTTCTTTATTTCTTTCTCTAGCTTAGTTGCTCTGGTCAGGACTTTCAGTATTATGTTCTTTTTGTTTGTTTGTTTGTTTGTTTTGTTTTGGTTTTGTTTTGAGACAGAGTCTCGCTCTGTCACCTAGGCTGGAGTGCAGTGGCGTGATCTCGGCTCACTGCAGCCTCTACCTCCTGGCTCATCCAAACTTCCCACCTCAGCCTCCCAAGTGGCTGGGACTACAGATGTGTGCCACTATACCCAGCTAATTTTTGTATTTTTAGTAGCGACAGGGTTCACCATGTTGGCCAGGCTGGTTTCCCAAACTTCTGAACCCAAGTGATCTGCCTGCCTTGGCCTACCAAAGTGTGGGATTACAGGTATGAGCCACCATGCTCAGCCTCTAATATTATGTTGAATAAAAGTGGTGAAAGTGGGCATCTTTGTCTTGTTTGATCTTCCAGAAAAGACTTTCAATTTTCCCCATTCAGTGTGAGGTTGGCTGTGGGTTTGTCATTTATGGACTTTGTTATTTTGAGATATGTTCCTTTTATTCCCAGTTATTATGAGGGATGTTGAATTTTATCAAATGCTTTTTAAGCATCTATTGAAATGATCTTATGGTTTTGTTTCTTGTTTGTGTTACTGTGATGTACCACATTTACTGATTTGCATGTGTTGAACCATGCTTGCATCTTTGGGATGAATCCTGCTTGATCAGGGTAAATGATCTTTTTAATACGTTGTTGAATTTGATTTGCTAGTAGTTTGTTGAGTATTTTTGCATCTTTGCTCATCAGTGATATTGGCTTGTAGTTTTTGTTGTTGTATTCTTGTCTGGTTTTGGTATCAAGGTAATGCTGGCCTCATAGATGAGTCTGGAACTATTCCCTACCCCCCCCTTTTTTTTTTTTTAAGCATTTGAGTAGAACTGATATTAGTTCTTCTTTAAATGTTTGGTGGAATTCAGCAGTGAAGCATCAGGTCCTAGGTTTTTCTTTATTGGGAGACTGTTTTTTACAGTTTTGATCTCATTATTGGTTTGTTTCGCTTTTCTATTTCTTCATGGTTCAATCTTGGTATGTTGCATGTGTTCAGGAATTTATCCATTCCTTCTAGGTTTTCCAGCTTGTTGATGTATTGTTCATAATAGTTTCTAATGATTTGTAGTTCTGTGGTCTCAGTTGTTATGTTTTTCTTCTTTTTCAATTCCAATTTTATTTATTTGGCTCTTCTCTCTTTTTTCCTTGTCTTGCTAAAGGTTTGTTGATTTCATTTATCTTTTCAAAACCCAACTCTTCATTTCATTGATCTTATGTATTTTTTTAGTCTAATTTCTCTTATTTCTGCTCTGAACTTTATTATTTCTGTCCTTCTATTAATTTTGCATTTTTTCTAGTTTCTTGAGGTGCATTGTTGGGTTATTTATTTGAAATCTTTCTGCTTTTGTGTTGCAGGTGTTTCTTTTTATAAACTTCCCTCTTCGTACTGCATTTGCTGTATCCCATAACTCTTGGTATGTTGCATTTCCATTTTTATTTGTTTCAACATATTTTAAAATTTCTTTATTAATTTCTTCATTGTACATTCATCATTCAGGAGCATGCTGGTTAATTTTCATGTGTTTGTGCAGTTTCTGAGTTTCCTCTTTTATTGGTTTCTAGTTTTATTCCTTTATGGTTAGAAAATACTTTATGTGATTTCTACCTTTTGAATTTGTTGAGACTTGTTTTATGGCTTAAGATATGATATATTCTGGAGACGGTTCCATATGCTGATGAAAATAATGTGTATTCTGCAGCAGTTGGGTGAAGTGTCCTGTAAGTGTCAGTTAAACCTGTTTGGTTTAGTGTATAGTTTAACTCCTGTGTTTCTTTGTTGATTTTCTGTTTGCATGATCTATCTATCACTAAGAATGGGCTGTTGAAGTCCCTTACTACTACTGTATTGCAGTCTATCTCTCTCTTTAGATCTATTAATGTTTATAAACTTGAATGCTCTGGTGTTAGGTGAATAGATATTTAAAATTGTTATATCTTCTTGCTGAATTGACTCAATTTTATCTTTATATAGTGACTTTCTTTGACTTCTTTTATAGTCTTTTGATGTGTAGTCTATTTTATGTGATATAAGTATAGCTACTCCTGCTCTTTTTGGTTTCAGTTTGCATGAAATATCTTTTTCTGTCTCTTTACTTTTAGTCTTTATGTGTCTTTCTAGGTAAGGTGAGTTTCTTATAGGCAGCATATAATTGAGTCTTGTTTCTTTATCCATTCAGCCACTCTGTGTTTTAACTGGAGAGTTGAGTCCATTTACATTAAATGTTATTCTTGATAAGCAAAGACTTACTATTGCTGTTTTGTTACTTGTTTTCTGTTTGTTTTGTAACTCCTCCCTTTTTCTTTTCTTACTGACTTTCTTTGTGGTTAAGTGATTTCCTCTGGTGGTATGTTTTAATGTGTTGCTTTTTATTTTTAATATATTTGTTATAGGTTTTTGCATTCTGTTTAGCATGAGGCTTACAAAAAACATCTTGTAGATATAACTAATTAATTTAAAAAGATAGTCACTTAGATAAAAAAGAACAAAACTGAAAACACTATTCAAGAAACCCCATTTTAACTCCAGTCCCCAGGTTTTGACACTTGTCTTAGTTTACATATTTTATAGTGCTTATCTTTCAGCTGGTTGCTGTAGCTACTTTTGTTTTTGATAGATTTGTCTTCTAGGCTTCATACTAGAGTTATGAATGGATTGCATATCACAATTATGGTACTGGAGTATTCTGGGGTTGTTATTGTATTGAATTTTACCATTAGGGTTTGTATCTTCAAATATTTTCTTTTTGCATGTTGGTAGTCTTTTTGAAGTCTTATTTAATTTTCTTATAATTTCAACTTTTATTTTAGATTTAGAGGGTATATGTGCAGGTTTGGTACATGGGTGTGTTTTGTGATGCTGAAGTTTGGGATACAATTGATCACAACACCCAGGTACTAAGCATAAGGTTTTTGAACTATTGACCCCTCCCTCCCTTTCCCTATAGTAGTCCCCAGTGTCTATTGGGCCCATCTTTATGTCCATGAGTACCCAGTGTTTAGCTCTCACTTATAAGTGAGTATTTGAAGGATTTTTTTTTTAATCCTGCATTAATTTGCTTAAGATAGTGGCCTCCAGCTGCATCCACGTTGCTGCAAGGGACATGATTTCATTCTTTTTTATATGTGTGGCATCTTTTTTTTCTTTCAGATTTAAGAACTCCCCTTAGTATTTCTTGTAAAACAGGTCTGATGGTGGTGAATTCTCCTAGCTATTGCTTGCCTGAGAAAGACTTTATCTTTCCCTCATATTTGAAGAATAAGCTTTGCTAGGTACAGTGTTCTTGGATGGCAGGTTTTTTCTTTTAGCACTTGGAAAATTTTGTCCCATACCCTCCTGGGCTGCATAGTTTCCATTGAGAAGTCTGGTGCCAGACAAATCGGAATTCCTTTCTGTGTTATTTGCTTATTCTCTCTTGCTGCTTTTAGGGTCCTTTCTTTGTCCTTGACCTTTAAGAGTTTATGCCTTGGGGTAGTTTTATTTGGGTCAAATATGTTTGGTGTTCTCCGATCTTCCTCTATCTGGATTGTATTAGTCCATTCTCACACCACTATAAAGAACTGCCTGAGACTGGGTAATTTATAAAGGAAAGAGGTTTAATTGACTTACGGTTCCACATGTCTGGGGAGGCCTCAGGAAACTTACAATCATGGCAGACGGCAAAGAGGAAGCAAGGCACCTTCTTCACAAGGCAGCCTGAGGGAGAACAAGCACAGGAGAAACTACTCACACTTATAAAACTGTCAGATCTCATGAGAACTCACTCACTATAATGAGAACAGCATGGGGAAAACCACCCCCTTGGTCCAGTTACCTCAATTACCTCCTTTTTCCATTGATACATGGGGATTATGGGGATTATAATTCAAGATGAGATTTGGGTGGGGACACAAAGCCTAACAATAACAGGATATTTATATCTTTCTCAAGTTTTGAAAAGTTTGAAAAGCTTTTTGTATTATTTCTTTGAATAACCTTTCTACTCCTTGCTCTCGTTCAACTTCCTCTTGAACACCAATAATTTTTACATTTGAGCCAGGTGTGGTGGCTCATATCTGTAATCCTGGTACTCTGGGAGTGAGAAGATTGCTTGAGCCCAGGAGTTCGAGACCAGCCTGGGCAACATAGTGTGACCCTGTGTCTACAAAACTCTAAATAAATTAGCTGGGCATGGTGGTTGCATGCCTGTAGTTCAGCTACTCAGCAGGTTGAGGTGGGAGGATCCTTTTAGCTTGGGTGGTCAAGGCTGCAGTAAGCTGTGATTGCACCACCACACTCCAGCTGGAGCAATGAAGGTGAGCCCGTCTCTCAACAATTTTTTAAAAATCCTTTGATTTGATCTTTCGAGGTAATTTTCTATATCTTGTAGATGATCTTCATTTCTTTTCATCCTTTTTCTTCTCTATAATTTCAAATAGCCTGTCTTCAAGCTCACTGATTATTTTCTTTGCTTGATTCATTCTGCTGCTGAGAACCTCTAATAAATTTTTCAGTTCAATAAATGTATTTCTCACTTCTAAGATTTCTGTTTGATTTAAAAAATTATTTCAGTGTTTTAGTTAAATTTCTCTGACAAATGTCTTAGGTGTGATGTTGGAGATCACTGAGTTTCTTTAAAACTATAATTTTGGATTCTTGGTAAGAGAGCTCATATCACTGTTTCATCTGGAGCCAGTCACTGCTTTCCTGCTTTGTCCATGTGGAAAGACCATGGTTCCCTGTTTGCTGTTGTTTCTTTTGAATGTATATTTATGCCTTTGCACTGAAAGGTTATTTATTGCAGTCTTCTCTATCTGGCTTGGCTTGTTTTCTATTGGGTATGTTTACTTGGAGATGCTTTATAATTTACCTGTTGAATTTCTTCTTTTTTTTTTTTTTTTTTTTTTTTTTTTTTTTTTTTTTTTTTTTTTTTTGTGCTAGGTTGCCATCTCTTTTTAGCAGTAGATGATCCCGTAACTTCAGGTTTGCCTTGGCTCTAGCAAACTATCGGAGTGCTGCCTGTCTAAATGGGGAAGGTCCCAAAGGGGATATCTGGTAGTGTGGAAGGCTGGCTTGGCTTGTGCCCAGGGCTCCTGCAGAACATACCTCTGATAGCATCGTGCTGCTGAATGCTCACTCTGGCTTGGTGTCTCCTTGGGCTGAGTTATGGAGCAGAGTTTCCAGGGCTGGGGATGGTAGTCCGATACCCCTGCTTTGTCTCTGGCTGTCCTCGGGGATATTCTCCTTTCAGGCAGTCTCTTGATGCGTCCATGGGTTGAGACAAAGACACGTTTCCTGCCAGGGACTCTAAGATGGTGGGGAAGGTAATTGTCCACCTCAAGCTCACTTTTTCCAGTGCAGAAACTGAGATGGGAAATGTTTTGTGCACTTGGTGCTGGGCCATGGAAGGCAGGGGCATCATGGACACGAAAATTTGATTCTCTTACCATCTGTTCAGAGTTTTGACACTTCCCTGTGGCCCTGGGAAGTGACCCATCCTCATATTTGAGTTCTAGGATATTGCTGGTGATAATCTTGGCCCTGTATATTTGTTTTTAGTTTTCTGTGGCAGTGGGTGGAGATGGGGGAGAGTGAAGCCAGCTTGCCTCTATGTCACCATTTTTTTTTTTAAATTGAGATGGAGTCTCACTCTGTCACCCAGCCTGCAGTGCAGTGGTTTGATCTCACTGTGGCCTCTGCCTCCTAGGTTCAAGTGATTCTCCTGCTTCAGCCTTCCAAGTAGCTGGGATTACAGGTACCTGCCACCACTCCTGGCTAATATATGTATTTTTAGTGTAGATGGGGTTTTGCCATGTTGGCCACATGGTCTTGAACTCCTGACCATCTGCCTGCCTCGGCCTCCCAAAGTGCTGAGATTACAGGTATGAGCCGTCACGCCCAGCTCCATGTCATCATTTTGGAACCAGAAGTCTGTCCCCAGCTCTCATCTCCAACATCTCTCACTCTCTAAACCTGGCACCCTTGAATCCACTACTTTCACTGTCCCCAGAGGGACACCCGTCTGTCTACCCTGCACCTGTGTGCCTGCCTCTGTTTCTAACCTGCTGCTCCCTCCCCTCTGCCACCAATGCCCACCTGCTGCTTAGGTCCAGTTCAGACCCTATTTGTAAAGGTCACTCAGCACTCCTGAGGTGCTCAGTGTCGGCCAATGCAGGTAACAGGTGACGGGTGCGGCAGCACCCTCGGCAGGCACCAGGCCGAGCCTCTGATCTGCCGGCATCTCAGTGAGTCTCTCAGTGCTCTGTGACATCAGACGTGACACCACGGAGTCACTCACCAACTTAGCAAATATTTATGGAAGACTCGCTGGGGATTTGTTAAAGCCACTGCTTTATTTGAGCTTTCATTCTAGTCAGGGATGACAGACGAATGATGCCCATGATAAATAAGTACGGAACCTGTTAGAAGTCTGAACATGCCTTGGATGAATGCAGTCATGGCATTGTCCCTCTAAAGAACCCTGACTAACACAGCACATAAGAAGAGGGGCGTTAATAAATACCAGAGTGAATGAGATTAAAAGCGCCCTGGGAACTGGAGGAGGCCGTCAAGGCTGAGAAGGTTCCATTTAAATTATATGGTCAAGCAAGGCCTTGCTGAGGTGACACCTGGGCAAACATAAAGGCACACATTAGCCCCATGGGATCTTGGGCAGATGAAGGTTGTAGGGAGGGGGCAGTCAGGGCCCAGATGCTGGGTATGCAGAGTGAGGGGCAGGGGAGCAGGAAGTGAGGCCAGAGGCAGCGTGGCCCTGGGATGCCTCAGCTTGCTGTGAAGGCTACAGCCAGGCCCTCCAAGAAGAATCCCAGCACAGGAGTGTATTCACACCTCACTTCCAGAGCACTTTTAATCTCACCCACTCGGGTATTTATTAACGCCCCTCTTCTTAGGTGCTATATGAGTCAGGGTTCTCTGGAGGGACAGAACTAATGGAATATATATATATATATATATATATATATATATATATAAAGGAGAGTTTATTAAGTATTAACTTGCACGATCACAGGGTCCCACAATAGGCCATCTGCAGGTTGAGGAGCAAGGAGAGCCAGTCCAAGTTCCAAAACTGAAGAACTTGGAGTCCAATGTTCAAGGGCAGGAAGCGTCCAGCATGGGAGGAAGACGTAGGCTGGGAGGCAGGCCAGTCTCTCTTTTCACATTTTTCTCTCTGATTATATCCTAGCCACACTGGCCACTGATTAGATGGTGCCCACCCAGACTGAGGGTGGGTCTGCCTTTCCCAGCCTTTGACTCACATGTCAATCTGTTAGCAACATCCTCACAGACACGCCCAGGATCAATACTTTGTACCCTTCCATCCAATCAAGTTGACACTTGGTAGTAACCATCACACATGCATTCATGATGTGCAGACACTGGTTAGGATCTCGGGGTACAGACCAGGCTCCTGTGCTCTGGGAACTGGCATCCCAGCAAGGGCAGGTAATAAACCAATAAGAACACTTGAGAACAGCGTGGGGAGTGTGGTAAGCAGGAAGCAGGCTACTGTAGACCGGGTGGCTATGAGGAGGTAACATTGACCTGAGCTCTGATGCCACTGAGGAGCCAGCTGTGCATGGATGGAGGTGAGAGTGGGGCCAGGCTGAGTCTGCAGGAGGTCAAGGTGCTGCTGGGAGCTCATGTGGCAGGGGGCAGTGACTGTGAGCGGAACAATTAACCGTGAAGGCCAAAGATGCTTTCCCTGTGAAGAGGCTCAACCTGCTGGCAAGGTTGGCCCTCAGCGGGAGCCTGGGAGCTTTATGGTAAACAGGCCCCTACACTGATTCACCGACTGGTGAGAGGGCCTCACCCTGCCCGCTGCAGGTGCAAACAGTAGGGTTTATGCTGAGGAGCTGCTTTCCCTCTGAGAGTCTGGGATTTTTACCATGCCAGGCACAGGTGCTGATGTGACCCCAGTAAACCCTGGGCGCCGAGTCTCCAGTGAGTGTCCCTCATGGACAGCACTCCCATGTGTTGCCACAGCTCATCGCTGGGGATTTAAACCTGTGCTGCACAGCTCCCCAGGAAGAGGACTCTGGAAGCGTGTGCCTGGTTCCCCTTGTGCCTTCTCTTTGCTGTTTCGCACTTTGTCCTTTCGCTGTAATAGATTGCAGCCTGAGTCCTGGCAGCTCCGAACCTGGGGATGGTCCTGGAATCCCTGACGCAGACGTGGCCAGAGAAAGGATGGGGCAGTCCCGCAGGGCCCTCTAGGGAATAGTGAGGTGCAGTGTGAGGGTGGCAGTGACCCTGGCTGGTCAGCCCAGCCTTGGGTGACTGTCACTTTCCTTCCCAGGACAGGGTGGGTGCCACCTGCAGACTCTGGGAAGTCCTCACTCAGTCTCCGCGTACACGGGGCCTGGGAGGTGGTCTGGGTGCTGGTGGGGGCACCACCCTCACAGCCATCCGGAGCCTGTTCTTCCCTCTTGCTTGTCCCAGGCCTCTCAGCAGCACCTCCCTCGGTAAGTGTCAAATGCTACTGACCTCATGTACTTCCTGTCTATTCAAGTGTGTGGGTGGTAAATTGGTATTACTTGCATGACACTTACCCCCTGGGGTTGGTGGAGAGCTTGCTGGCGTCACAGCTGCCAGGAAGTGAGCAATTGTAGCACTTTAGGAAACTGACTTGGCCCTTTCTGAGTCTGTGTCCCCTGGTGTTCTTGGTGCCTAGTGCTCGGAATTCAAAGGGTGATGCTGCCTCAGGCCCCATGGCCTGGCTTTGGCTTTGACATTTTCTAAAAAAGTCCGGAATTACTGATCATGATTCCAGACTCCTGAGAAAGATGCAGAGAATGTTTAGGTTTTATGAGTGGGATCTGGGGTCATGGGGGCAGGGGAGTGAGGGTGAGATCCCCACAGAAGTGCACCCACAAGCAGGTGGATGTGGGAGGTGGAGACTCACTCAGGGCCTGAGCTCCTCAGGCTGGGGCTGGCCTCGCGGAAGCAGAAGGGGCTCATAGATCAGAGAGGAAGGTGCATCTTGGCTATGATTCCCCCGCCCAGAGCCTCCTCCAGATCCAGGAACCCCTCTCCTTCTGTGTTTGACCAGGGACACTGATGGCTCTGGCCATGCTGAGAGTCCTCAGAGAGCTCCAGCTCAGCGTGTTTTCCCGGGATCTTTTGTTGTTCATTTTAAGAAACAACAGCCCATCACTTTAAAAATACCGCATTTTGGTACCAATTTCTCAGTGATTGATCCTTTCAAATGTGGTTTCCCGGGCTCTAAAGATTGTTGCTGAATAATGCATGATATTTTTGTTTCCCAGAGACAGGCGTTTTATTTTTATTGCATTAGTGCTAGAGAACAAGCTGGCTGCAGTTCCTCTGAGCTCTGAAGTGCTGGAACAGTTCTGGGTTTTACAGCCACCCGTTGCCAGGAGCTGTCAGTGCC
>NW_016107812.1:19608-59389 GCF_001604975.1 Cebus imitator | reverse complement strand
TCATTCATTCATTCAATGTTCATCTTCTGAGGGCTTCTGAGTCCTGGCGCTGGGTTGCACTTTGGGGTTGCAGAGACAAAAAGACCAAGTCCCAGGCTTTAGGGAACCTGCAGTCTAGTGAGAGAGACATTCTCAGTCACTGAGCTGGGTGATGAGGGGTAAAGTGAGGCATGCACCAGGTGTGATGGGCTGTGAAGGATCAAGCCTTGGAGCTTACCTGTGGGTGGGAGGAAGACCGCACTGAGCAGAGGAGAGAATCCGTGAGTGACAGGGAATAGATGGAGCTCACCAGGTGACTGTGTGGTGGCCAGGAATTCCTAAGGGCCTCAACAGAAGTGTGGCTGTGGTGACCTAGAACCCAGGAGTGGCTGCCCTTGAGCCCCACCTAATTTATAACCTGGGACCCTTTGTGATTTTGGCTGAAGAGAGGCTGTTGGCTCCTTTAAAATATGCAATGAAGCTCCAGAAGCAGGAACAGGCCAGAGGTGGTTAACGAGTGAAACAGAGAGGAGTCTTAATTGGAGAAAGAGCAGGCTACTTTAGCTGTGGGAGTTTCCCTGTGCATGTGGCCTGGAGACACTTCCCCCACGCTGAGGGGGCAGTGTGGAGCGGAACGGCCAGGTCTGTGGGCAGTGGGGGTGGGAAGGGTCGTTCCCCTGCCCATGCCTTCTACTCCAATGCCAGCTTCTACATTTTCTTAGCTTCTTTCTCACCCTGTGTCAAGAGGTAGGGTCTTTTCTGAGGAACTGAATTGCTGGGAGTGGCCTGGAAATAACACGTGGGGCTTTTGCCACACAACCCTGAGGAAAGTCAATGATGACCTAGTGACTGTCACCACATGCTTCCAACTGCTAAGGCCCTGAGTGCAGGCCTGTGAAAAGGGCAGGTGGGAGAGGGACACTTGCCAGAGCCACCTCTGACCCCAGGTTAACTGGGGCCACATCTCCTGGGAACCCTGGGGCTGACTCTCACAAATGCCTCAGGTCAGCAGCCAGCCCTACAGGGCCTGCTTTTTGGATAATAGTTCTTTAGGAGGAGCACAGCACTGGGTGCTGCGCCATCTTGCAATATGGCTCCTTTCCCATTAAATCCAGTGGTTCTCAAAGTGGGGTCCCTGGGCCAGTGGCATCAGCATCACCTGGAAAATTGGTAGAAATACAGATTGTCATTCCTGCTTCCCAGGCCTGCTCAGACACACTGGGGCTAGAGCCCAGCAATCTATGTTTTAACAAACCCTCTGAGTGATTCCCATGGATGCTGTCATTTAAGACTCTGCTATAATAAGCCCTAGGAGATTTCTTCACACTAAACAGTCCTTGGAAGGATCAAGTTATCCTGACAACATCTTGGACTCTTTAGAGAAAGGGAACTGGGTGCTCTGAGATTCTGCATTTTCATCTTCTAAGTGGATGTTAGGTCCTGCAAAGATGGCAG
This sequence comes from Cebus imitator, assembly GCF_001604975.1. Lineage (NCBI taxonomy): Eukaryota > Metazoa > Chordata > Mammalia > Primates > Cebidae > Cebus > Cebus imitator. The sequence continues at coordinate 57,955 of NW_016107812.1, read as the reverse complement.
CACTGCTGTCAAGCCATTATGAACTTTGTAACCCGCACATATGCCTCCAGATGGCTTCCTGGAGCCTGAAAGTCTGAGACAATAAGAAACCACAAAGAAGAAAGACAACAGGTTCCTGTCCAGCTGACCAGTCAACCCACAGAGTCAACACCAACCAACCCTGAGCTGTAACTTCCCACTCCTTGCCCCGGCTTATAAAGCCTGCTCTGCTTCCCACCTCCATGCTGACTCCCTTTTTGGACTCGGCCTGCTAGCACCCAGGTGAATAAACAGGCTTATTGCTCACACATAGCCTGTTTGGGTTGCCTCTTCAATCAGATGCACACTTAACAGTGAAACCTTTAAACTAAATCCTGTCAATGAGCAGGTAGGGAGCCCTGACGGGTTATGGGAGATAGGGTTTCTGTCCATTCTCCTGGAAACCATTTTGTCTTTGCCTCTCAGTGAGGGGTTGACCATTAGAATGAGCAAATAATTGTTAAGGTCTCAGGAAACAACTCTCTGTGGCTGTGATATATGCTTTCCACCTGCTAAAAAATGGCTTCAGCCACTGTGTGTAATTCTGAGAGCTTATTTCTCTGGAAAGCAGCCATAGCCGTTAATGCTAACCATTGGGGGGATTTATGCCCCATCACCCCGCAGCTGCAGCCCTGTTAATTTCTTCAGCATGCACAGATGTGGATTCCCTTGACTGAGTGAGGGGCCATGTAACAAACAACTGATTTGATGGTCTGCTTGGTTTCTAAAGTTCTGTATCATGATTCCTTCTTAGCTGTAAGAGATCTCCTACCAAAGCTGATATATCTCAGGGGCACATGCATTAACTCAGATACCTTGCCAGGTAAAGGGAGTAATTAACTGTGCCAAGATGCTCCAAATGGCTCTTTGTGGAGGTGATGGCACCTCCAGGGGATGCATGACACATTCTAAGCTCAGATACTTGTTTTTGCATGCGAAATGCTTGGATGCCTTGGTATTGGGAGCTGACCATTTGCATTTACTAAGTGGCCACCCAGCTAAGAAAGGCCAGAGACTTCAATGTGCTGCCCCTATCAATCACACCTGCTCAACATGGGATTTTAGATATTTATGAGTCCCGAGGGTGGACCTTTAGACAGTAATTCCCAGTGTCTCTTATGACGGAATAGTGCTCAATGGCAGAAGACAGCCCTGCTTTTCAAGACATTTTAAGAATTCTAGCTCTTGGTGCCATTAAGTACCATCAGTGACACCCAGTTTGTCAATGACCATCAGACTAGTTGTTTGTTACAGGCCTCTCATCAGTCAAAAGAATCCACATCTGTGCATGCTGGAGAAGTTAACAGGGCTGGGCAGTACATTCTCCCAGTGGTCAGGTCCACGGCGCTCTAAACCTCACTTGTGGATCATGAGACGATGTGGACCATTGGGGGAATGGAGAGAGGAGGAGTTGGGGCGTCAGGTGACTGGATGCGCCCTGCCCATGCCAGGGATGTCACACGGCAGCTCTTCAGAGGAGACAGAGTGTGGGGAGAGAGTCGAACTGGAGTTGTAGAGAAGGAAATTTTTCATATGGGGTAGATGGGGTCCCAAGTGAGAGTTTCCAAAGAGAGCATGGCTGATAATTGAGCCTTGGGGAATATCTACGTTTAGGTGTCGTGAGACAGACACAAGACAATAATGGAGACAGATAAGAAGTCACAAAGGCAGGAGGAAAATTGAGAATGCAGTGCCAGAGAAAACAATCAATAGTTCATTTACAAGGTGCAAGGACTAGTCAGCTTCTAAAATGTTTCTGAGAGAATGACGAAGATGGAATCAAAGATGAGCCACAGGCTGGAGTGACCATTAGCAGGAACAATGGTCCTCACTGTGGTCAAGGACAGAGGATGGGGTGAAACCAGCTCAAGGCCCCAGGGCTGGGGGAGGGGCTGGGAGGTGCTGGGCCTCAGGGACACCACCAGCCCCCCTCACACCTCCTCCAGCAGATGCGATTATTCTCTCCCTCCCTGGACAGACATCGTTAGAGAAGATTTAATCAAGAAAGAGCAATGGCTTAATGGAGTCCGTCCAGATGAGTGAGATAATGGCCTGATTCCTGCCTGCTGCGCAGCCTGCTCACATCATCGGATATTCTGGAGACTCCTCTGCTGTATTAAGTTAACAAGCTGTGATTATCAGTGAGACTGCAAACAGCGCTGTCCCTCTGTTCTACCCCCAGTCCTGCAGATCTCCTGGGTTTAGAGAGATGTTTCCTAGGTGGAGTGACTTTCTCTCTTCCCTCCCTTGTGGGTCCTGTTGATGGATGCTGGTCAGGCTCTTTCCATGTTGGGTAAGGGACACAGGGCACCCAGATCCTCCTGCCTGGCCCCCCGTGAGAATTAATTAGGTTTTCCCAGGGCTTGTCCCAGGATGCAGGCCACGGCTGCCATGCTTTGTGTGAAGCTGCACCCCAAGCATGGAGGTGACTAGAGAAGGCGGGAGAGTAGAGTCAGATGAGGCTTGTGGCCTCCCTGTCCCAGGCTGATGGAGTACAGTGAGGGGGCTGGAGCTCACGCAGCCATCTTGGAACATGGGGAGGATCAAATATTGAGGACGCCAGGGAAGCATGATCGAGGAGTCCCCCTCCCTTACGGAGACGAATGATGACACCAGCTCTGGACCACACTTCTCTATACTGTTTTATGAGAGAGAGAAGGAAACTCATGTCTTGTTGAAGCTCCTGTGTTTGTGGTTTTCAGTGGCTCACAGCTGACCTCACCTTAACCAGCACATAGCACGTGCATTTCCTGACTCTGTGCGGAGCTGAATGGAGAAAGCAGCTTCCCTCCTGGCTGTGGCTCAGCCCTGTGCTCCTCAGATTAGGGTGCTCATGACCCACCTGGTGATGCTTAAACGGCAGATGCTGATTGCTAGGCCTGGGATTCTGCATTTCTGACAGGCTCCCAGGGAATTCTGTGCCGCAAGTCTCACCGCCACACCTGGAGTAGCAGGGGCTTAGAACTCACCTGCCCTCTGCAGTCCCAGCCCAGGCGCTCTCATCCATCCTATCCGGGACATCTTCTACCCAGCCCCGCCTGCAAGGGCGGTATCCAGAGAAAAGCAATTAGCAAGAGTATTCTAATGCAGATATGCCTGGTGGGTAGTGAGGCCGCCCCATTACTCTTCAGTCGCAAGTGATAGGTAATATATTATTTCTCCTCACCTGGCTGCCCCTGTAAGTGTCACCTCACAGCGGTCTTCTTGTACCTGTAAGACAGGAAGCTGGGGTATCAGTGGGGGTTTCATATTAAAGGCCCAGCAAGGAGCCGGCAGATGCATTAGCAGTCGAATCCTGCTTCTCCTAATCTGGGTTATCAGGTTGCTCGCTTAAGATCAGCTGCATTTGTCCCTTCTGATGCTAGGTGGGAGACCGGAGGCTGCGGCCCAGGAACCCTAACTGCACCTGAAGGCGCCACGCAGTCTTCTAGAGAGCACGTCTGCCCGCAATCAGAGTGCTTCCTCTCCCGCACCTCCTTCTGTTCACTGCTTTGGCTCCTGCACAGACTCTTGCTGTAAACACTAATGGGGAAGCTGCAGTCCTGGGCTGGAGGGCCGGGCCTGAAGGAACTGTCACCCCGGCTTCTCTTTGGTTGGGGCCCACAGTCCTCAGGGTCCTTTCCGCATTACTCAGTGTCCTGCAATCAGCTGGCCTGGGCCTCGCCTGGCATCTGATTCTCTGCATGCTCAGGCTTCTCTGCTTGTGCCTGTGCAGTCTTCCTGACTTAAAGATTCCCACAGCCGCCTGAGCCAAACATTCCCACTAATCTTGTGTGTGTGTGTGTTTTTAAACTGAATCAAGTTTTAACTTTACGCTGACAGCACAATTTATTTTTAATTTTAAAAAGTAGGTGCTTGAGCAATTTCGTAACCAGCCTATGTACTACTTTTTTTTTGGTTTAAGTTCTGGGGTGCATGTGCAAATCTAGCAGGATTGCTACATAGGTATACACACCCCATGGTGATTTGCTGCCTCCATACCCCCATCACCTACATTAGGTATTTCTCCTAACGTTATCCCTCCCCAATACCCCCACCCCCTGCTCTCCCTCCCCTAGCTCCCCACCCCCTGACAGACCCTGGTGTGTGATGTTCCCCTCTCTGTCTCCATGTGTTCTCATTGTTCAACATCCGCTTATGAGTGAGAACATGCAGTGTTTGGTTTTCTGTTCTTGTGTCAGTTTGCTGAGGATGATGGTTTCCAGATTCATCCATGTCCCTGCAAAGGACAGAAACTCATCCTTTTTTTTATGGCTGCATAGTATTCCATGGTGTATATGTGCCACATTTTCTTTATCCAGTCTATCCTTGATGGGCATTTGGGCTGGTTCCAAGTCTTTGCTATTGTAAACAGTGCAGCATTGAACATATGTGTGCATGCATCTTTATAACAGAATGACTTATTATCCTTTGGGTATATACCCAGTGATGGCATTGCTGGGTCAAATGGCATTTCTATTTCTAGATCCTTGAGGAATCACCACACTGTCTTCCACAATGGTTGAGCTAATGTACACTCCCACCAACAGTGTAGCAGCGTTCCTATTTCTCCACATCTTCTCTAGCATCTGTTGTCTCCAGATTTTTTAATGATTGCCATTCTAACTGACGTGAGATGGTATCTCCATGTGGTTTTGATTTGCATTTCTCTAATGACCAGTGATGCTGAGCATTTTTTCATGTTTTTTGGCTGCATAAATGTCTTTTTTTGAAGTGTCTGTTCGTATCCTTCAACCACTTTTTGATGGGGTTGTTTTTTTATTGTACATTTGTTTTAGTTCTTTGTAGATTCTGGATACTAGCCCTTTGTCAGATGGGTAGATTGCAAACATATTTTTCCTATTCTGTTGGTTGCTGGTTCACTCTAATGATTGTTTCTTTTGCTGTGCACAAGAAGCTCTTAAGTTTAGTTAGATCCCATTTGTCTATTTTGGCTTTTGTTGCCATTGCTTTTGGTGTTTTATTCATGAAGCCCTTGCCTACACCTATGTCCTGAATGGTATTGTCTAGGTTTTCTTCTAGGGTTTTTATGGTGTTAGGTCTTATGTTTAAATCTTTAATTCATCTGGAGTTAATTTGTGTATAAGGTGTAAGGAAGGGGTCGTCAGCTTTCTGCACATGGCTAGCCAGTTTTCCAATACCATTTATTAAACAGGGAATCCTTTTCCCATTGCTTTTGTCAGGTTTGTCAAAGATCAGATAGTTGTAGATGTGTGGCGTTAGTTCCGAGCCCTCTGTTCTGTTCCATTGGTCTATATTTCTTTTTTGTACCATGCTGTTTTGATTACTGTAGCCTTATAGTTTACTTTGACATCGGGTGGCCTGATGCCTCCAGCTTTATTCTTTTTGCTTAGGGTTGTCTTGGCTATGCGGGCCCCTTTTTGGTTCCATATAAAGTTTAAAGTGGTTTTTCTCCAGTTCTGTGAAGGTCAATGGTAGCTTGATGGGGACAGCATTGAATATATAAATTACTTTGTACAGTATGGCCATTTTCATGATATTGATTCTTCCTAACCATGAGCATGGAATGTTTTTCCATCTGTTGTGTCCTCTCTTATTTCCTTGAGCAGTGGTTTGTAGTTCTCCTTGAAGAGGTCCTTCATGTCCTTTGTTAGTTGTATTTCTAGATATTTTATTGTCTTTGTAGCAATTGTGAATGGGAGTTTGCTCATGATTTGGCTCTCTGTTATTGGTGTATAGGAATGCTTGTGATTTTTACATATTAATTTTGTATCCTGAGACTTTGCTGAAGTTGCTTATCATCTTAAGGAGATTTTGGGCTGAGATGACGGGGTCTTCTAAATACGTAATCATGTCATCTGCAAATAGAGACAATTTGACTTCCTCTTTTCCTAACTGAATACCCTTTATTTCTTTTTCTTGCCTAATTGCTCTGGCTAGAACTTCCAATACTATGTTGCATACAAGTGGTGAGAGAGGGCACCCATGTCTAGTGCCAATTTTCAAAGGGAATGCTTCCAGTTTTTGCCCATTCAGTATGATATTGGCTGTGGGTCTGTCATAAATAGCTTTTATTATTTTGAGATACGTTCCATCGATACCTAGTTTATTAAGAATTTTTAGCATAAAGCAGCTTATGTACACCTACTAAATTTATTTCTTTAATTTTGCTTCCAATTCTCATCAATTGCCATGGCTGTAATTGGGCTATAATGTCAAACTTTTGGGTTCTTGTCTTTTCCCAATCGGTCTGTGTAGTCCCTGCTATCCTGTTGCCAATCACTGTATTGGAAAGGCCATCTGCTATTTTTTAAAATAACATTTTATTACAAGTTACATATTTACTGTAGAAAAATTTACAGTCTCTCTCCATATAAAAGAAGAAGAAAATCACCTATAATGATATCATTGGAGACAACCACTGGGGATATTTTGGCGCAGAGATTTTCACATCATCTTTGTGAGCATGTATGTGTGTGGCACAATATATTTGAGTGAAGGTTTTTAAATGAAACTTGGCTCACTTTATGCACACTTTATTGTGGCCTGTGTTTTTGTTCAATAATATGATGTGACTTTGTCTTCAAGTCATTAAACATCCTCCTTTGACAATGATGATTTCCTCAGGTGGATGTCAGAATTATTCTGGGTATTTTTATTAATATGGCTCTCTAGGCACTTCACTACAGAGAGTAAATTGAATGTCTGGATCACAGCATCTTCTCACATGATTTCTGAGTTTTTATTCATTCAATACCCTGTTGCTGAAAATGGAGGCTTTTAAAAATGGTTTCCTGTTGTAGATTAAAAAAAAAAAGTGTTTCTATCTGCATACATCAGCTATTGTGGATATATTCTGGAAAGTGGATCAGTGGGCCAAAGAACCTTTATCATACCTGATGCAAATTCTCATTGATACTCCAGAAAGAAAAGACTGGTGAGCACTCCACAGCAGGGAATGGCAATGCCCATCTGCCCACAGCTTAGCCAGCACTGTGTGTTAAAAGCTCCTCCTATCTTCCAGTTTTATAGGTTAAGTCACTTCTTCACTCATTCATCAGGTCTATTTTGCTCACCTGCCCTGAGCCACGCTCATTCAGGTCATGGAGCCTCTATGGTGACTCAAGACAGACACAGACCCTGATCTTGTGCTGCTCAGCTTTGAGGGAGAGTTCAGTTGTCCCTTGGAATCTATAGGGGTTTGGTTCCAGGTTTCTCTGTGGACATCAAAATCTGCAGATGCTCAAGTCCCTTATATAAATGGTGTAGTATTTGCACATAATGTATACATATCCTCCCATATACAGATGCTTTTCCACTTATGATGGGAAATTACTTACCCATTGTAAGTGGAAAATTTCAGTTAGTCAAAAATGCACTTAATAATACCCTGATAAACCCGTGGTTTCTTCTGAGTAAACATGGTTGTATCATAGTTGGGCTCAGTTGGTTCAGGATCTCCCTCTCTCCATCTTTTCTCTGGGAAGGTGTGGGTCTGATGCATCTGGTTTCTAGCCCATAATCTCCCTCCCTCACAGACCTCTGGAGAAACGTCCATCATAATTTGGTCATTGCAAATTGATGGGTGGATGGACAGATGGATGGAAGGAAGAGGAGACGGCTCAGACCAGTTATGTCAAAGCACCGGGGGCTTCCCCACAAGTCCCACTCAGGGTTGCCTGGGAGGGTATTAATCATCTTATCTCCCAGTCACTTTCTCTCCTGGTGAGACTTAGAGAGGTGAAGACTGACGTCACACCAAGTACAGCCTCACTGTCACCTGAGACATCTTGGGCAAATCAGCACAGCAAAGAGAAAAAGGAGCTTCCAGGTCAGACACTGGTTCCTCCCCTAGTTACTATGAAGGAGCCCCAGGGAGGATTTGAAAAATTAACAATAGAGAGTTAAGTGGGTGAACTACTTTTTTTTTTTTTTTTAACAAATGGATAGAAATGAGATGAATTAAAATACAGTGATATCCCTGGGTGGTGTCTGAGGAGTAGAGACACTGTTGGTGCATGTAGAGACTGATTCAGGCTGTAGATTATAGTCTTGGCTGCACATAAGAGTCACCTGGGGAGATTTAACAATTCTGATTTCCTAATTGCGCCCCAGCCCAATTACATCAGGATCTGTGAAAATGAGGCCAGGCAGAATCCAGTCATTGCAAAGCTTCCCAGATTATTCCAATGGGCAGCCTCTTTGAGGACCACTAGTTTAAAGTCCCCTTCTCATTGGGATCTGGGGGTTTCTGCCCTACCCAGACCTAGGTGCAAGGTGTGTGGGGTATGGGTGAATCTTGGGGGAGGTCTACAGCTCTCCCGCTTCTGGAGCTGCTGCCTCTCCTGAGGCATCCTTCTTTCCTCCTTCCTCTTCAAAGCCATGGTCTCTGTTAACAGAGAACCTGGAAAATACCCTCTTCTTGGTGCTGAGTTCTTCTCAATAGCTAAAGTCCTGGATGGGCCTGGAGTAACATTTGTTGATTGGACATTCAGCGTCTGCATTCTTCTTCCATATCTGGGTCTATGTCTACATTCCTTGCCAGATCCTCTCCCCTAGTCCAGGACTCCAGAGATGTGCCTTTGCTCTGGGCTCCAGGAATGAGTGGGCCATGCATCCTAGCCTGGATCATTCAGATCTTCCATTTGGGACACACTGATGAGTTCAGGAATGCACATGAAATTTAAGCCAGGACTCTGGCATCCAAATAGAGGAAACCCTGATCTGCTTGAATGGTTGAGGAAAAGTGATGGACCTTTCTTGAGACTTCTGAATCATAAACTGGGGGATGTTAAGGTTGGAGTTACTGGACAGAGCTGCTCTGAGCTGGTTCTGGCCCTATCCAACTCTAGTTTCTTTGCAAATCATGCTGCATCTCCTCCTGGGGCTCAGTTCACTTGGAGGGATCTTAAAGAACTTCAGCATGGAGCCAGATGGCCTGATTCAAATTCTGGCACTGCCACTCATGAGCTGTGTAACCTTACACAAGTTACTTATCTGTGCCTGCCTCAATATGCTCCTCTACAGTATGGGAATCATGACTGTACTAGGTTCATTAAGCTGTCTTTACTCCTGAGGCTAGACTGAAGATTAAATGGGGAGATTAGAGTGGAAAGTAATTATAGACACAGTGAGCCTCCTGTCAGTGTCAGCTCTTGCTATGGCAACAACTTTTGTACCTAAAGGGTTTGCATCCTCCTACCTCGGGGCCTTTGTACCTGTTGGTCCCACTACCTGGAATGCCATATCCTTTGACTGCGTGTCCTTCAAATGTTAGCTCCTTAAGCCTCGTTTTATGTTCCCAAACTCCCTGTAATTTTCCATCCTGATTCTATAGTTTGTAATTGTGTGTTTTTAGAGTAGTTATTCCTCTTCTGTATCCTTCTCTAGACTGAACTTGAGGGCAGGGCATGAGTCTGTATATCTATGGCTTCTGTCTTCAATACCAACAACAGAGCCCAGTACATCAGGAAATACATGTTGAATGAATGAACAAATAGAATGGTCTGGCCATTCAGGGGCAACTTCTTCACTGGGAAACATCAGGGACATGTTGCCCAACTACGACTCAAACGCTGTTGCTCATGACAGAAAGGCTCCCGACAGATGCAGTAGCCTACTGGTTCCCATGATCTGGCTGAGGTCTACCCGACTCTAGTTTCTTTACACACCATGCTGCATCCCCTCTTGGGGTTAGTCATTCTGAGACATCATCCAACATCCCAGAGATTCTAGGGCTGCGGGATGCCTGGGTGTGCAGGCTGGGAAACGCCATCCAATACTTCCTCCCTAGCCTTCAAGGATGAAGCAGGGGGGCATTGAAGACACCCCTTCAGCCTGTAGTGGGCTTGGGGATGTGGATGGGGTCCGTATTCTTGGTCACCTGACCAGGAGGGTACTCACTGCTGGACTTCAACAACTGAAACTAGCAACAGAGCTCCAGCAAGGTCCATGTTGAGCACTTGGGCCAAGTTAAACACATGGCAGCGTGCAGGAAATGGGCTTTAATAAGCACATAATTATCCTTAAAAGGGACTGTGTCCTTTCCCTTGCAAATATACTTGTACATTATGAGCTTTTTAATTAAAACTAAGGTGAGTATCATTCCGCACTAAGATCATGCATAAGAAATGCGAAGGTGGAGATGGTGCTAAAGGGGTTTGGGTATTTACAATGCAAGGTCGTTGCAGTGCTGGTCCACGAAACCATTTTGTTCTTGAAAGCTGAAATTAAACTTTGCTGTCTTTAGAGATTCTTACTGCACTTCTAATTCATGGTGAACCATTTCTCAGTTCTCTGCTCCACTCAGAGCATTAGGGACAGTTAAGCTTTTGGGAGCAGAGATACTGTAACGGGATAGTCTAGTTCCCAAGCCCATCCTATGGTGGGCAGCCTTGGAAGCATCTGAAGTCTAGTACAAAGGATGAGGGGTGCCAGTCCTACCATGGCTGCAATGTTAGGAAAGATTGCAGAAGGGTCTTTCACTTCCTAAAGAACCTGAGTCCAAGGCTGTGCTGCACCAACAAGCTATGGTCTCTGCCAGGGACAAGTCATGGTTCTTTGAGTTCAAGTTGCAGACTGGACTCTGGCCCCTGGTAAGCATCAGAAAACTTGGAAACACTTAGAAATGTAATGAATTTTTACTCTGAACTTTGGTTCTTTCCTCTTGTTCCGACAGCCTGTGCATGCAGTGTAAAGGAAAGGGGAGGAGGGAGCTTGGCTTAGAGTGGTCTCTCTGTGTCCTCACCCATTCTGGTTGGGTGTTCCCCTTGGGGTCCTGGCAGAAGACACCACCAACCAGGGACAGCTTCTTCTACAGTGCCACCTTGCTGAATGATCCACAGCTTCATGAGTGTGGGCCCGCAGCAGGGAGAGCATTCCCAAGTCACTTTAAAGGCAAAGGACAGAAAAGAGTCCCAGGAAAGAGAGTCAAGGTGCAGCATCGCTTTCCACCCCCCTTTTCATGAACAGCCTGTGGGAGTCCTGGGCTTCATCTTTCCTCTGACTTCTTCAGGATGGATGTGGCAAACAAGTGCTCCCTTATCTACCACCAGCTCCATTCTGGTTCCTGGAGATGCCTGAGGCATCCCATCTCCGGGCTTCTCTACAGCGCAGCTCAGCAGTTATGACATCCCAATTAAGCTCCGCTTCCAGTAATGGGAGGGAGTTTGAGGAGTTGGCAGCAGGATGTAGCCTGGGAAGATTTATGAAGCAAGTCAAGGAGGAATATCTGTGAAAGCACTTTTATTAAATCTAAGAGATGAAGGCTTCACTACAAGGTATTTACTGCACCTGTGAAGCTGGAAAAGAAATCGACTCAGGAGGGTTATTTTATTTAAACATCTTGATGTTCTTCTTTGTGGAAGATGGAAGGATGATGATTTAGAATGTGACATGCTGTATAAAGGAGGGGTCACAGCAACTCATCAAAGGCCTCATCCCTCCCTTAGGACCAAGCGCTAAAACCAAATGGATTGCCCTTCTCTACCCCATACCCCAGTTTCCAAACACGCTTCTCCCAGAGCATCTGGCCTCAGGTTAGAAGGAATACTGGGCTCATGTATGGTCCTTCAATCTTATATCTGAGCCTGGGTCCAGAGCAAGCCCTTGTATGTTACATGTGTGTTACCTGTGTGAGTGGCCTGTGCCTTACCTGTCTGGTTCCCATGTGAATTGCCTGTGGGTGTGACTGGACTGCCACTGTGTGTTACATGGGTGTGGCTTCCATGTATAATGCTGTGTGTCAGCTGTGAGTGCCATACGTGTGCTGTTTCCTTGTGTTGTATGTGCTGCTTATGTGTGCTGCCTGTGACTACATTACCTGTGGGTGCTTCCTGTGCACTGCCGTCTGGATGTTATCTTTGTGTGTGGTTTGTTACATTTATGCATGTTAAATCTGTGTTACGGGACCACATGCTCTCTGTGCTACTTGACGTGTGCGCATGTGATCTCTGTATGTGTACCATCTGGATGCACTTCTTTTGATGTCTTCCCGTGCATCATTCCTTTGTGTTAACTATACGTCACCTGAATTTGCTGCCTGTGTGTCACCCGCTTGTGTGGGTGACTCGTGCGGTGTGTCACTGTTACAGTGTGGGCTTCTCCTGTGTGTGATCGACAGCACTGTGTCCATGCTGCCCATGCTACTGATGGTATCACCATCTTTTGTCACTTGCATGTGTCACTTGCGTGTGTAGATGCTTATTTGTGTGGCGATGTGAGTCTCCTTTGCGTGCTGTCCTGTGTGTCACCTGTCCGTGCAAGCTGCTGAGTGTGATTCCTGAGCATTCCCTCTGTGACCGGTGTGTGCCACCTCGTGCTTCCTGGGCCTCTGCTCTGTGTCTTAACAGTTTCATACGTTTCTCTACGGGAGCTACTTACCTGAGTTAGCGGGTTACTTGCCTGTATTGGCTGTATGGCGGTGTCTGTGGGGTGGTGTCTGTCATGAGCCTCACTCGCGGGTTTTGCTGTCACAATTAGTACCCCGATGTGATGTCTGGGTGTCATCCAGGTGTGGGGCCTCGTGAATACTCACGTGCTCCTGCCCGCAGAACGCACCCTTCCCTCCACTGTGGCGCGAGGGGCTGACAGGAGACTACTGGGAACTCCGGGTCCTCAGGCTGCTTCCGACAGGGCCCTCCGGGTCACGGGAAGAGCCGGCCGCTGTCCTCACCGGGACCGGGACTGCATCTCTTCTGTCCCTGGGCCCCTCCTTCCGCTGGCCGGGACCCTCGGGAGGCAGTCCTGGCCACTGGCCCTGCAACCAGCGACGTCCAGAGGCTGGGCTCGGGCGGCCCCGCTGCTGCCCAGGTGGCGGGTGTGGCGGGCCTTCTGTGGACTCTGCCCATCTGCCCCATTTCTGTCCCTTGCCGACAGAGCGGGGGGATGGGGGGGACAGCGGGGTCCACGGGCCTGGGGCTGGCATGAGGCAGGGTCGGCCCAGGGCCACCTGTGCTGTTCTGAGGCCCCTCTTGCTCCTGATGCCCGCGCCTCCCGGCTCCTTTCACAGCCAGGGAAACTGAGGCCATGAGTCCAGGCTCAGGACCGGAGGGGGAAGGGGTGAGATCCGGGTTCTGGATCCTGATCCGGCTCTGTGAGGATGAGAGCTCCTCGGGCTGGAAGCCATAGGAACCCTCGAATGAGCCCAAGGAAATAAAAGCAAGGAGGAGCCCTGGCCTTGGCAATGCTGCAGAGCAGGCCTGGCTGCAGGCTCGGCTGGATCCAGGGCTCCAGTGATCTTTTTTAATCTCAGTTCTGGGCCTTCAGCTGCTCTGGCTGCCCTAATGACCCTATCTAGGGCCTGTGCCCCTCAGACTGCCCCTCAGCGTCGCCATCAATAGGACAAGATGGCGGCTACAGTTCCTTCCCGTTCCTCTCACACAAGAGGCTCTCCCTCGACCCCTGGGGCAAGTCCTGACATGCACTGTGATTGGACTGGCTGGGCCATGTGGCCAGCCCTGCACCAATCACAGGTACAGAGCACAACCAGTGGAAAGTGTAAGAGCCTTTTCCATTGGCCAGGGCGCAAACCCTGATGCTCGCTCTGATTGGACTTGCACAGGCCACATGACCAGCCCTGCACCAATCACAAAGCCAGAGTACAGGGGCTTCTCCATAGACGGAGGCGTTGGTGGAAGTTCCAGGGTTCCAGCCGGAGCTGGGCGGGCTCCTGAGTGAAACTCGGGCGGTCCTGGAAGGAGGGGAAGAGGCCCTCCACATATCTGGGGGCTGTTCCCCGAGGCCCCACGCTGGGGACTGGGAATGAAGAGAGGTGGCACTCAGCCTCCTCACGGCTGCCCGAGCACCGCGTTCAGGCCACCGGGACGGTCCTGGTGGGGCTCGGCGCCCCTCATCCTGCGCCTCCTCCAGGCCCGCGGGTCCCCGGCTGCCCAGCCACATGGCGGGCGGTGCCTCTCAGTGACAGCGCTGTCAGGAGTGGGCGTCCAGCCCCAGTGCATCCACGCCAGGACCCGGGCTCTGCGGCCGAGTGCAGAGCACGCCGAGCTTTGGAGGTCTGGCAGTTCCAAATGGATTTGGAATTTTTAATTGTCTGATTCGTGAACTCGGAAGCAGACGTCATGCCCAGACGTCCCGAGGTATCAGCTGCAGATATGCATGTGTGCGCCAACGGGAGACTCCAGGCTGGGATTTCCGCTGGATCTGGAAATGAGAAATGTAACCTAAGGACACCCGGAGCCCCTGAATCACTCGGGGAAAATGACGAGAGACTCTGGTGGGAACGTCTCATAGAAACAAGGCCTAAGATGGCCTAAGATGGGGCGACAAAATCCCCACAGTTGTGTCCAGACGGGGAGCACTCGCCGGTGCTGATAGGCCTGTCCCATGGTGGAGGAGGGCCCAGACCCCACGGCCAGGTGGGCCGCCCTTGGTGCGGGAGGAGAGGGGTAATCCATATCAGCAGCTAAGGAACCAGAATCTGAAAAGGCCACGGCTGAGCCCTGCACAGCACCCAGACCTCCACGTGCCTCCAGAAATATCCGATGCTGGGCCTTCCTTGAGATACTCTTCAACTTCAAGGCTCTTCTCACCTGGGCTCCTGGAAGCTGTCCCAGACCCCTAGTCAACCGTGCTGCTCCCTCCTCTCTGTCCCCATAATGCAGAGTGTGGCCCCATTGGAGAGACTGTTTTCCCCCCTGTGTTGCAGTCAGTTGCCCCCACCTGGAAGAATGGGATTGCTGAATTGAGGCATCGTGGGTCATTTCCATCCCAGAGCATTTGATGTGAGTGGTGAGTCTCTCCAGAACCCACTCCCTCTGGCACTCAGAGGGCAGCAGCAGCAGGGGCCCTGCAGTAGTTATAGTGAGCAGAGAATCCCTGTGAATCTGCCCCGGGTGCGTGGCACAGGGAAGAAATTGATAGTGGCCTTTTAAGCCCTGGAGATTTGAGGATTGCTTGCTACTGTTTGAAACCTTTGCTTTGCATGGGTTAGCCAAAGGCAGCTCTTGTAATAGAACAGGAGTCTTGGACAGCAGTCAGACATAGCTTCCTTCCCAGTCACATTTGGCTTGTCCGTTGAACAGGTCCAGCTGTTGTCCTGTTATCTTGCATCTCAGGGCCCAGAGCTGTAACCTTTATTCCCTGTAACAACCTCTTCTGCAAGGATTAGTGTTCATTTATTATTTGCACCTGGTACATCTGTTTTCATTCTGATTTATTCTTATTTTGTTTATTATTTCCAACTACTTTTTAAATATTTTATTTCTATTTTGTTTCAATTCCTCATGTTTATGCCATAGAATTGGGGTTTCATTCTAGCTTTGCTGTCCATTAATCTCTCCTCTTGGCTCTCAGATGGTTTTTCAAAGCTCATGAACATGGGTTAGAGCATCTCTAATGAGTTATCACCTCTGAGTGGAGAGTTCACAAATTTATAAACAGGGGATCTTAGGCTCAGAGAGTGTGCTCCCTTAAATTGTTAGACCTGTACTTACGTCAGTAAGTCTGGTGAGCAGGTACCCAACTACTTCATTAATTTGAAAGCTTAGAAAAACAAATCTTATAGCACTGGTCGGCACTGTATGAATTTAAAAGAAGACATGCACATTTAAAGGTATACACAGTAGATATAAGAAGAGATTAAATAAATATTCAGAATCATGTTCAGACATTACACAGAACCATTCCACATGTGCCACTGGTCAGTGTCTACATTTATAAGTTAACATGACTGGTTTCCATTAATCATTGGGATGGTGCACACTCCCTGACTAGAGTGATCACATGAAAATCTATACCACAGACTCTGAGGAACAGGCCTCAGAGAGATGTGTGGAAATGACCCATGTAGGTGAGAGTTAGCTGTGTGTCGGGAGCACCAGGCACACATATTCCTTGCCTGGTCTCAGTGAATCCTCACACTGGCCAATAGGACAGGTATGATGTTATCCATATTTGTAGATGTAGAATCTAAGTTCCAGAACTGGCCATCTTGTATTTAATGGCAAAGATAGGACAGGCCTCTACTAGTACATATCACAAGGATGCTGTGATTAGTGGGTACACAGAATTGGAAAAGGGGGACACTGTGGGAACCTTGAGGATGATATTAAATGGGTGTGGTTCATCCCGTTCACCCTCAGCAGGGTGTGGGATCACTGTTAATCTCCTGGACCTTGTTGAAGCCTAATTTATCATCCAACAGCTATTCACTGAGCACCTATCACATGCTAAGGAATGTTCTAGAAAGTGGGGATGAGACACTGAGCAGGTTCGACATGGTTCCTGCCCCAGTGGAATTAATGTTATGGGGGCAGAGGCTGACAATAAACAAGTAACAGAATCGTGGATGCAATGATTCCAGGTGGTGATGTGTGTTCTGAGTGATGCAGGGTAGTGGTAGGCTGTGTGTGTCTGTGAATGTGTAAGTCTGTAGACGTGTGCTTATGTGCAAATGTTAGTGCAGTTTGTGTATGTGGACTTGTAAGTAGGATTGTGTTTGTATCTGTAAGTGTGGAGGTGTGTGTAGGTATACAGGTATGAGTGTGTAGGTGTTTGTGTTTTTATGTGTGTGTGTACATGCATGGTAATTTAGAAAGAGTGATCAAGGGGAACTTTCCTAGATTTCACAGCCCAGCTGAGGTGTTGGGGAAAAGTGTTACAGGAACAGCAAATGTCAAGAACAAGAGAGCTAAGGTTGGAGTGTGGAGAAGAGAAACTTTCATTAGAGATGTGGGAAGCAATGTAGGTGGGGCCCGGTCCCGTGAGGAGCAACAGCCTGAAGTAAGGGGTTTGGGTTTTTATTCTGGTTCCCATGAGAAGCCCTCAGGGTTTTTTCATCAAAACCCCATTTATTAAGGGTTATTGATATGTAATAATCTGCACAGATTTAAAATGTTTAAGTTTGATAAAGCTTTATATGGTTTGACACATGCGCACACCCATGAAACCATCATCACAATCAAGGTTGTGAACATAGCCCATTACTCTCCAAACCTTCCTGCAACTGATCCTTGTTTGCATGACAAACAAAGTGCTGGCGTTTGATACCCTCCGGGAACAGCCTCCCACTGATGACTGATGGGAATTGGTGTATCAGTACCCCAGCTCCCTCATCCTTGGGAGGAGATGACTCTGAGGCATGTTTTCTACCTGGATTCTCAGGTTTCCCAGTGGGATAAAGCTCTGGTTGCCACGGAGGCAACACTTGAAAACGAATTCTTTACTAACTGCCTGCTCATCCTGCCCCATTCCCCCTTCTCTCACCATTGTTTCCTGGGGTCACTTACCAAATACACTGCTAGTCCTGAATCTTTGTCTCAGGCCTGCTTGTCTAAGATGACATATATTAGAGGTAGACCTTGTAGGACCTCCAGGAGATTAGATGTGGGGTGTGAGGTGATGAGGGAGGTCATGAATGACGTCTACAATTTTTGGCCTGAACATGAAGGCAGCACTGCTGTAGAATCATGGATTTTATAAAAGGAAAACATTCCAGAATTGGGAAAATACCAGTAAAATCTTGAGAGTCACATTATCTAAACTCTTCCTTGGCAGGCCCGGGATGATGGGCTGTGAATATTTTATCCATCATTTCAATAGCCCCAAACTGCAGATGTCTTCTGTGGGTCTTTTCAACCCTGCCTTACAGCAGAATCTCTCTTTCTGTCATCTGTTGTCAATGGAATATTCAAATAACTTCCAATGAGCAGCATTTGTGTGTAAAATGTCCAGACACTGTCCCCAAAATAATTTCATTAGCCACCTCATTTTCAGTCACCCATGACTTTATTAAAAGGTTCCTCTTAGGAATTAAATTTTCATGCTTGGTTTGCACCTGATGGTGAATTCATTGCAGAATTTAGTTAAATTTATTTCAGTGCTTTTTGAGTTAGCAGTGTGTGTGCTTCTAACTAGCAAATGGATTTCTTCAACTTTACCTTTTACCATGTCAAAGGTATTCTGGTTAATAGACAATTAATACTGCAATTCTTTCTCTAATGGAATGTGTCAAAGGTGAAGTTAGCACAGTCGGTAGGCAGGAGCGGAAGGTGAAGAGCCTGGGGATCAGTCTACAGCCCCCTTCCCACCCTGGCCTTGTACCGTCCTTAGTGAGCTCACCCACCTGCCGCTCTGAGCAACCCTTGATTCAGGCCCATGATGGTGTGTTTGGCAGAACAGCGGCCCACAAATGTGTCCATGTCCTAATTTCTGCAATCTGTGAATATGTCACCTCACATAGAATAAACGCCTTTGCAGATGCAATTAGGGGTTTGGACCTTGAGATAGGGAGAGCATCCTGGGTTGTCCAGGTAAGCCCAGTGTCATCACGTGAGTCCCTACAATAGGATAATCTTCCCCAGCTGGGTCAGAGAGATGAGCCAGAAGCAAGAGTCTGAGAGAGCCTCACCCTATTGCTGGCTTGCGAGGTAGAGGAGGGTGCCAAGGCATGCACATGGCCCCTAGAAGCTGGGAAGGCGCTGAGCCAGCCAGCCAGCCAGCGAGGAAACAGGTCTCAGATAACCACAAGAAACGGAATTCTGCCAGCAACCTGAGTGCACCAGCCAATGATCCTCCCCTGGGGTCTCCAGAAAGGAACGCAGCCTGCGGACACCTTGATGTCAGTCCAGTGAGGTCCACGTCTGATTTCCGACTTACGGAACTGCAAGAAAATAGATTTGTGTTTTCAAGCCTCAGAGTTTGTGGTGATTGGTTAGGGCAGCGGCGGGAATGGAATACATGTGGTTATGGTTCTGGGAGTAAAGGAGAGCGGACCTTCAGCGTGCAGAGACTGGAAGGCTGCCCCACCTGAGGCAGGTGTGGACGTGCAAGCTACTGGGTGGGGAGAGCTGACCTTAGGATGGAGAATAGAAACAACTGTGGTCAGAAGGGTGCATCCAGCTGCCCAGGAGAGAACGTTGGCAGTGTTCACCGGTATCCTGAAAGGTAGAATGGTGAGTCAGCCCCAAACCACCTCCTCTGTGAACTGGCATCCTGAGAGCTGATGACCCACTTAGCAGAGTGCTGACACTGCCATTTGCTTAGCAGACTTGGCAGAGGATCAGCAGAACGATGTCCTAGCAATGCTGGGGCAGAGAGACAGGTTTGGAAGGTGTGTGATCTGCTGAGGTGTTTTTCTTTTCTATTGAGAACGTCGTGTTTGTGCTCTTTGTGTCCTAACTGTGAAATGATACCTCGAAAGATTGATTTTGTTAAGAAACTGCTCTTTGCTTGCTGTGATCTTATACTTTTAAAAGGTTCTCAGGGAGGGGGTCATTTTTTCTTTTGCTGGCAGGCCTGAATCGCACACCATTATTTATAGAGCGGTTGGGCAATTTCACTCAGCTTCCCTGGTGATGACCAGCTGTACCAGCTCTGGTATGGGTCCTAGAACATTGTCTGTGACTGTGGCAGGTGATGGCTTCCTGGAAAGAGACCACATTGAGTTCTCATGATGATATGCAGCCAGTGTACAAGTCTGCGTCTGTGACGAGGACTTGGCGGAATGGTTCTGGGAAACTGGGCCCACCTACGCTTCCTGATGTTCCTTCTTTCGCCTGATCTTAAGAGTGTGTATTGTGGGCCAGGCCCCCTGGGTGCTGGGTGTGAGCATCAGTGGGAAGACCAAGTCCTGTAAACCAACTCACATAGCAGACACTTGCGGAGAAGGGAAGGTGGGATGTGGCACGATGAAATTGCACTGTGTGAATACCAGGACGGGGAGGTATTTTATTTTGACTTTGCCCTAGTGTTATAAGTTAGGTTCTGCAGTGGACTGAATGTTTGTGTCTCTTTAAATTAATAAGTTAAAATCCTAATACCACCATGGGGATGATATTAGGAGGCGGGGCCTTTGGGGGAGTGATGAGGTCTTGCAGGTGGAATCCTCATGAATGAGATTAGTGCCCTTATTAAAGAGGCCCCAGGAGGCCTCCACCATGCAAGGGAATGGCAAGAAGTCTGCTATCTGCAACCTGGAAGAGCCCTCACCCTGCCGACACCCTCATCTCCCCGTAGACCCCTCACCCTGCCGGCACCCTCATCTCCCCGTAGACCCCTCACCCTGCCGACACCCTCATCTCCCCGTAGACCCCTCACCCTGCCGACACCCTCATCTCCCCGTAGACCCCTCACCCTGCCAGCACCCTCATCTCCCCGTAGACCCCTCACCCTGCTGGCACCCTGATTTCAGACTTCTGGCCTCTAGAACTGCGAGGAATAATACATTTCTTTTGCTCATCCACCCAGTATGTGATATTTTCTTATAGCAACCTGAGCTAGGACAGAGATCCTAGAGAGCTGTCCCCTTGCATTTGGGGTCAGTTATGTTTGCTTTGTATGAGTGAGTGTGAGAAAGAAGGCAGAGAGGAGGGAGAGAACATTGCTACTGGCTGACACAAGAGCCTGAGGGAACACTAGGGAAGGCTGAGCAATTTCAGCTCTCACTCAGGTGTAAATCAAAAACCACCTAAAGTGAGTTGATGGAAAACTCAGGAGACTTCTCTTCCAATTGGTAGGCAGAGGAAATGGGGTATAGAAATGAAACAGATGTCTGTACTAAATGTTAATAACCCAGAGGCATGTGTGAAAGGCAAGATTGTATAAAATCAAAAAATCAATTTTAATCTAAAGGGGAAAAAAATTCAATGATAGTTCCTCTTGCTGCTATTCTTCTAAAGTCTAGGTTTAAGCATTAGGACAGAAGTGATAAGAAAGACAGTTAATGCAGCCAGGGGAGGAATCAAAATATACATTCAACATGAAGAAATGTTTGCGTCCAGGGTCCTAGTAATGAGAAGGATGAGACAATATTTGATAAAAGCCTTCAAATGCAATGGTTGATTCACAGACACCTTGGAGCAAGGCATGACAAATTCAGTAATCATTTCTGCCTCCTTTACTGCAGAGTCCATCCTGTGAAGCCAAAGTTAATAACCACAGCATTTACTGTGCACCTACTGTGTGGCAGGCCTTGTGCTAAAGGCCTTAGGTGGATTGTCTCGTCTAATCCTCATCTAGTGAGGCACCTACTGTTAGCATCCACATTTTACTTCGGAGGAAACTGAGGCAGAGAGGCTGCAGAGTTGACAAAGGCCATGTATCCGGTGAAGGAACGTGGCACAGTGGACTGGTGACACAATATGCAGGGGCTGTAAAAACACGGACAGTGCAGCTAAGCCACACGTCACTCAGGTATTGGGTTACACGCAGGGCCTTTGAGCAGCGCCATTTGCCTGGCATTGGGGCAGACTGCAGTGTTTCGCTTCTGTTTTCTGTCCCGTTTCAGATAAAGTCGCTTCCTTTTTGTAGGGCCAGTTTGAATGAAAAACTTAATTTAAACATCAAGACCAGCTTCCAAATGGTGAGATGTTCACCCCTGGAGAGACAGATGAGAGGATAGACCCCCGTACCTCAGCTCCTCTCCATTTGGGGGTTAGGCTCCTTGACTTAAATTAGCCAAATAGTTCAAATTACATTCTCTCTCTCTCCCGCTGTTTTTGGGTATATACATTTGGATTTATTAATCACGTGAGTGTGGCAGGATCCTACTGTGTACCATATAATAATGGCTCAGTAGAAGCTTCCTTGGTCGATATTCACATTGCAAATACCCCACGCCGACCTTTCGTTCCCACAGCCCAGGGCATGCTGACCATGTGTGGGGTCAGTCCCTCTCCATTCCCACCCACGTCTGTTCCGACCTGGGAAGGTACTGGTTGGCCAGGAGTCAGCGTGTCTAATTCCTAGCCTGCTTATGCCAGTTGTGTGTGTGCCTGAATTTAGGTGCTTTAATAAAGCATCATAAGTCAATGAGATGATAGGGTTACTGCTGTGAAATCTGAATTGAAAGCAGTAGGCTTACTTAATGGGCATACTGAAAGGAATGCGTTCATATTAAGTGTAGTTGAAGCAACGGTCGAGAACTAGGTACAGTTATTGGAGGATTTTGTCCTGGAATTATAGGATTCGTTGCTTCATTAAAAACAAGAACAGAAAGCCCTGAAACGGTGACTTCTGAGTACCATACTGTGGCTGTGCTTGATGGAAGAGAAAGCGAGTGGACTTCTGGTTAGGAAACCCACACTAAGAACACTGGCAGGCAATTGCACATTTCCATGCACTGTGTGAAAATATTTTTAAGAGGTATAGCTCTTATTTTCGTCATGATTCGCCGCTTAACCCAACTTTATTCAGTTAAACAACCACCTAAAGAGATGTCTATTCTGATATGAAGGTCACGGGTAGGAAAGGGTCTTAGTTTTAGGAACTGAGATTCGCATGTCCTTTAGGGTTTGATCTTTAATTCTGTTAAGCTCAACATGGGTGACCTCTGACCCCTCCATCATCCCAGTGAAATGGGAAAAGTTCCCTTGTCCCCCTCACAAGGCCTGTGATGGGGGAGTGGCTTGCTTTTCAGTGCCCGGCTGCTCAAACCTCTAGGAGGGCACACAGACTGGCAGGGGTGGGGCTCCGACCCCACGGCAGGGTCTGGAGGTGAATGTTTACAGCTGAAGCCCCAGTACATGTGTGTTACAGGGGGCTTTTTTAGTTTAGCTGTCTGTAGTTGCTTGTGTTAGTCAGCTCAGTTAGACCCCCGTCTTATCTCAAGGACAGAGGGCTTTCTGTATCCCAGGGTTCTTGCCTTGGTGCACCAGAAGAATCAAATCACACGTGGCCTTGGAGAATGAGTGCAAGGTTTTATTGAGTGGAAGTAGCTCTCAGCAGATGGGGAAGCCAGAAGGGAGGTGGTTCTCCCCGGGAGTTGGGCCGCTCAGGGTCTGGGCTCTCCTCCAACTGCCCCAGTCCCTCCGCATCATCCTGCCAGTCAGTGGCCTGTCACGTTTTCCTCTCAACACCCAGCCTCCCGTGTGCTCCTCCACTGATGTTCTCCCCTGACATCCAGCCACTTCTGTGTCTGCCTTGCTAGGATATTGGGTCTTTATAGGCACAGGATGGGGGTGGGGCAGGCCAGGGTGGTCTTGGGAAATGCAGCGTTTGGGCAGGAAATGCCTGTCCTCACCCAGGTCTGTGGGGCCAGGGACCATGCCCTCCTCTACCCAGCACCTCCCTGCTTCCGTATCATTTAAAGGGACCATGCCCTTCCCTTCCCAGCACCTTCCCCCAGTATCACCAACAGCTCTGCCCTCCCCCTCCCCTTCCCCCTGCCATCCCTGGCTTCCATCCCACCTGCTTCCAGACTTACTTCCCACTCACCTGAGTGATTCTGTAGCTTCCCCCTCTGTCCACTCCCTTCTCTTTCTCTCCCCAACCCCGCCCATTCCATCCTCCATATTCCTGAGACATGGCTCACTTCACCCAAACCTAGTAAGCGAGTGAGTGTCTGCATGGACAGATGAGGGAGCCCCCAGCAGTCCCTCAGCATTCAGCACCACTCCAGAGGTCCACTGTGGCTCCGTCCACTGGCCGTGCTCTTCAAGTCTGATCCATTCATTGTGCACAGAGGAGCTCCAGGCCCCTGGATACATCCTGCCAGAGCCAGTGACCTTCCTGGAGACACACCAGCTAGAGGCCTCCAGTTCATGCAGGAGATGTAGATGGTCATCCTGCTGTTCCTTAGAGTGGCTGTGGGGACGGACTCACTGTGATCCCACAACAGGCTGCAGCTGAGAGCGCCAGCATGCCCAGGACCTCTGGCCTTAGCTTCCTTCCTTCCCTGAATTACTGGGCTCAGTTTTTGAGCATGGGGAAATGATTTGCTGTTCAAACACGGAAGAGCATTTC
Source organism: Cebus imitator (assembly GCF_001604975.1). Lineage (NCBI taxonomy): Eukaryota > Metazoa > Chordata > Mammalia > Primates > Cebidae > Cebus > Cebus imitator. The sequence continues at coordinate 34,276 of NW_016107812.1, read as the reverse complement.
CTTCATCCTGCTTCAGGCAGGCAGGCAGGCAGGCAGACGGACTCCAGTCCTGAGACTTCCTCCCCACTCTGGGCACCTGCATCGCCTCCAGCATCCGTGTTTGTTGAGGGGCAGACCCTAGAAAGTGGCATGCATGGAGAAGTCCAGCATGGTAGCATGCACGGTGGATTCTTGTTAAATGCTGGGACCAAGAACTCTGATCAGGGCAGGGCACTGGAAAAGAAGCCAGACCTCTGAAGGAGCCACATGCAGATAGTCAGTTAGCAGGGCACACTCAGCTTCATCTCCAGAACATTCCTTCTGGGAGGAGCCCTGCCTCTATTTGGGAGATGCCTGGGAGCATCAATGGACCAGATCCACTGGGGTCACAATGTCTGGCTGCACTGGCCTTAGAAAGACATTTTAGAGTCTTGTGTTGAAAGTGGGAGGGCACTGGGGAAACTTCTGGGCAGTTTTCTCAGTGCTGCAGCCTTCAATTTGGTATCATCTTCTAAAATGACTGGAGTGGTCAGGAAAGCTCTCTGTGGAGGTGACATTCAGACTGAGGCCTGGATAGAGATGTGGGGGAAGAATATTCTAGACCAAGCCCATGGGGATGGGCCACGTTCAGGCCCATCTTGTCTGAATTCAGGGTTTGGGTGAAGCTGCTGAGGGTGTTTTGTGGCTGGCCTCTTATGGTCCCTGTGAATGCCTTTCCTATGGGCACACATCAGTCATGGTGCCTCTCACAGTTCCAAGGGGGAAACCAGACTCCATTTCCCAGCATCCCTTGCAGCCAGGCCTCTCATGTGATCTGAGCTCCATTATGTGACCCAGGCTCAACTAATCAGAAACCGCCCATGAGCCTTTTCCTAGGAAAAGAACTGGATGAAGATGGCAGCTGGGTGGATCCCTGTGTGGGTGCTGGGGATAGCAGGCAAGTGGACTCAGTGGGAGTGGGAAGGAAGAAGGTTGATGTCTCCTCCTGGAGCCAGCAGGGCGAGCATTGGGGTGATTGAGTGGCCTTCCTTGTAGGAGCCCCTGGTGTGGGCTGGGCATTTGTAGCCATGGAGTCTGCCCCCACGAAGTCTGCCCGAATGAAGTGCTGGGACCTTCCTGATGTCCACACTGGCCCTAAGGAATCCACTTCCTCAGGATTTTGTTGGAAATGCATGGTCTCAGACCCCAGCCCAGACCTGCTGAGTTGGGGCCTGCATTTTTTCAAGACCCCTGGGGATTTGTGTGTAATGGGAGTTGGAGAAGCACAATCTGTAATGAGCTATTCCTGCTTAATGCAGCTGAGGGGTGGGCTTCTGTGGTTACAGCAAAGAACCCAATGATGCAGAAGCCGTGGGAGGGATGTGACCAGGGAGTGAGATGATCGGGTTCATCCTTTATCCTGCTGCTGGACTGCAGAGGGGCGAGACAGGAGGTCGGCCCGTATCCAGAGAAGGTACACCTATGACAAGGCAAACATGCAAAACCTGTGGAAAGACCCAGACACACACCTGCGGGGGAAACTTAGACATGTGCACACACACGCAAACCCAGAAACAACCATATACACAGGCGCACAGAACCACAAAGACACAAGCAGGGGTGGGGTGACTTCACCCCAGAACACCTCCTTTCTTGTTTCCCTGGATCTGCAGGATGGAGCTGAGCCTGCCTGACTTTGGTCCCTCAGTTACCACTAGACTTTGGAAGTGAAATTGAATATCCACAAGCCCCGACCTTGGGGTTCTGGAGAATAGGTCCTGTGAGGAGTGTCACGGCTCCAGGCCAGATGAAATGCAGGCATTTCAGCGTCTGCCCAGGAGGGTGGCTCGGCCCAGCTGCTGAGGGCTGCAGGTGGATGAGGATCAAATGCTAGTGGCATTTCAGCTGGGGCTGCTAGAGCCCAGTGCAGGACCAGGGCCTCGTGCATGCTGGCACTGGCACTTTTGCCCTCCATCGCGGGCTACCTGCTGTGACCCAGGTTGGCACAATGGGATACGTGCCATTTGTGCAGCAGCAGGGGACTGGGCATAGAGACAGGGGACATCAGCCTCTGCCCGTGATCCAGCTGTAAACACAGATTTATACCCAGGCCAAATCTATCCATGAATCCATTTCAAAGGAACAAAATCGCATTAGAGGGATAGTAATTGTGCAATATATTGCGCTTGAAATTAGAATTCTGTGAAATCTCATTTCTGTGAAATCTTATTATTTATGTCTAGACTCAAAGAGATTGAGTTTTGATTATTTAACTACATTTCCTGTTGCTCTGATGAGGAATGATGCTTCTCTAAGGGCCGACTGTCTCATTCCTGAAGAGTGGTGTTTTCAGAGCAGCACCACGAGGGGCTTCTGGAAGTCTCTGGGCCTCAGGGTTGGTCTGGAGGGACATCGTGGCTGCCCTGGGCCTGCTTGTCCTCAGGCCCCTTCATCCCCCTTCCCATGAGTCTCTGGGCTCACCCCCGTGGCCCGCACGTTCCAGGCTCTGACTGGGCTGGTGTCTGCCTGGATTAGCAATGGGGCTGCGGTGGAGGGGAGGGCAGGAGGACCCAGGGCACCCCTGTCTGCCTGGGCCCCAGCTGTAGTGCCCATGTCTCCCCTATGGCTCCAGTCCCCTCTGTGGCCTCTGAGCTGGGGACCCTACTCGTGTCGTGGTCTACCCCAGGGTCAGTGACAGGTTGCTGTGCTGACTGATCTTCACCTCACAAGCCTTCTTTTGCCTTCGCAGCTTTCCATGCAGATCTCTGCACTGTCCCTTCCTGGCTGAAGCGCCTGCAGTGAGCCCTCTTTCCTTGGACCCTGGTGCAGATGCGCCCCTCACCAGGACACTCAGGCCTCTACCCCAGCCCGTTTCATCCTCCTCTCATCCTCACACACGCCCTGCCCTGGTACGAAGACTCCCTGCTGTCCTCCACGCCAGCCCCAGCACCTTTGCTCCTGCTGCCTGCTTGTCTGGAGTCCCCACTGTGGAAACATCCCCTCTGTGAAGTCCCTGCTCCCATGTCATCTCTGGAGGTCACCAGTCCTGAGCTTCCCACCTGAAGATAGTGTCTGCTGGGACCTTCCAGAGCCTTTTTCTGTCCTGCTTAAGTGCTCAGCAAGAGCGCATCTTGTGGTGGTCAAACATGCTCATTTGAGCTCATTCTTTTATTCATCAATTATTCACCAAGTATTCACGGATACTAATTGTGTGTAAATCATTGTGATAAAGCAGGGTAATCAGGACTTTTTCCACTGTAGGTGACAGAAAGCCCAACTCAAACTGGCTTGAGTAAGAAGGAAAGTTTTTTGACATATAACAATCCATAGGTAGTCAGCTTCAGGCATGGCTGGATCTAGGAGATCAACTTAGGTCTCTGAAGGCTGTCTCTTTGCCCTTCTTCGTTCTACTTTTCTTCATGTTGGTGATGGAGCTGCAACAGTGTAATAAGAATTTATTTTCAATTCTAAGTGGCAGAAATCTCTAGAACTGACTTTAACACCATTGTCTGTTGATGCAAATAACCACCCAGTGGTGGTAGTTTATCTTCAGGAATGGCTGGATCCAGGAGATCTCCAGAATTCTCTCTTGTTGCCTCTTACTGCGCTTTCCTGTGCATTGGCTGCGTCCTCAGCCAGAATCCCTCACTGTGGTGTCAGGATATCGTCCAGAGGTTGTGAAGCTTGCCTCTCAGCCTCCCAGGAACCCCACTGGAAGAGGAGGTGCTTGATTTCTCCAGTTCTTTAAAACAAGGGTTCCAAAATTTAGTTTCCTTGTCTCCCAAAGGTCTGGTTTAGGTCACACATCCATCTATGTTCCTGTAACTGGCCAGGGGAATGCAGGGTTTTGATTGCGCCTGACACACAGGCCCAATGAGCCGAGCGTACATTTCAGAGAAGTCAAATACATGTGTGTAAACAGGGAAAGATGACATATATTCAATTCAAACTCTGGTTTTGAGAAAACTGTAGATTCACGTGCTGTTATAAGAAGTAATACAGGACCTTCTCAATTTTTACCAGTTTCCCCAGTGGTAACTTCTGGCAAAGCGATGGCCCAACATCACAGCCAGAGCGTCGCCAGTGAGGTCTTGTCAGATGGCTAAGTGGTGGCTGTCCCCACCAAAACGTCAGCAGATAGCTCTTGGTTGTGTTTTCAGACGCTCCCTATGCTTCTGTGCATGCATCCATGTGTCTGTAAGAACACTGCACAGGGTGGCAGAGATTCGCCACAGAGGCCACAGTTTACAGGGTTTCGTGGGGTGTGGTTAGGTTGCAGGAGTTATGCGTTAGCTTTAGAGGGAAAATGTTCTTACATGGGTTTGCAACTGAAAATTGTTCGTCTTAGTTCCCAAGATGGTGGACTAGGAATGTGCTCATGCATCTCTGTGTAATTAAAATTGATTTTAAAAAATAGAAATAAAATAAAATAGTGTCCATTTCCCTGAAGGCAGACTGTCTCTTATCTGGTGTGATATTTGCCACATGAATGGAAGAGAGTGTGTGATTTTATTGCATCTCCTCAGTAGATTGCTGGAAAAATGTTCCAACACAATAAAGTTAAGAGCTTCTTTATTATTATAGCTTTGTATAATTGCAGCATTTTATTGATGATATAAACCAGCATGGACTCTCAGTCTATAAACAGTCCCCTCCCTGCCTATAGCAGAGCACGCCCTTCCTGTGGTTAATGGGGACGTACCCCTGGCTTCTGAAGGGAGGAGCTATCCTCAGAGGGTGGTCAGTCTCCCAGATCCTGGTCATGCAGGCAGGGGGTGCTGTTGCCCTGTCCTGGGAGGGTGAAAAGTCAAGGGTACTTTTCTACAGGGCAGGGGAGAAGGAAATACATGTGCCGTGTGCAGCAGGCACAGCCCCTGCTCCAGGATCTGCAGTGGCTCCCTACTGACATTAATGATGGAAGAACTACAGGCAGGGGGGAGGGAAGGCCATGTGAGCACCGCTTATCTGGTGTGTGTGTTTTATGCATCCTCTGATGTGTATTTAAGGCAATCCTGTGGCAAGGTGTGGTGATTATCCTCGTTCTACAGAGGCGGGAGCTAGGCTCAGCTCCTGATACTGGAGCCCGCATCCACGCCCCTGTCTGATTTAACCAGAGCCTGTGCCTCTTGCCACAGCCCGGTAAGGCCTTGGTACCACAGGTTACCTGCGTTTATGGATGGGATGTGGGTGCCGAGCACACGCCCTGTTTTTCTGTTGCATTTGGGAAATGAAAGGATATAGATGGGAATAGAATTGAGGAGGGAGGTCTGGAAGGCAAAGGGGGAGGATTTGAAGCATTTTATTCTGACCTCCTGGCTGTCCACCATTATTACTGTTATGATCATATCCTCATTATCACCATCATCTCCACTCTCACTGTCACGATCATTGTTATATTGTCATTCTCTTCATTATTATTATATTCTTTACCATCATCATTACCATCGTTATTTGTCACCATCAGAATCCCCTTCATTATCACTATTATTACCATCATCACCACTATCACCGTTATATTACCATCACCACCATTACCATCATCACGACCATCACCACCATCATCACCATCATCACCACGATCACCACCACCATTACCATTATCATCACCATCATTACCATCATCACCACCACTACCATCACCACCACCATTACCATCATCACCATCATCACCACCATTACCATTATCATCACCATCATTACCATCATCACCACCATTACCATCATCATCACATTACCGTCATTGTCACCATCATCACCACCATTACCATCATCACCACCATTACCATCATCACCACCATTACCATCATCATTACCATCATCACCACCATTACCATCATCACCACCATCATCACCATCATCACCACGATCACCACCACCATTACCATTATCACCACCATCATCACCACCATCACCATCATCACCATCACCGTCATCACCATCATTGTCATCATCACCATTACCATCATCACCACCACCATTACCATCACCATCGTCACCACATTACCGTCATCACCACCATTACCATCATCATCATCACTATCACCATCATCATCATCACAGTCACCCCTTATTCTTTTCTCTTACTAATGTCTTTTCTTATTTTATTTATTATTATTTTGAGATGCAGTCTTGCTCTGTTACCCAGACTGGAGTGCAGTGGCTCGATCTCAACTCACTGCAACCTCCACCTCTGCATTTCAAGTGCTTCTCCTGCCTCAGCCTCCGGAGTAGCTGGACTATAGGCAGGTGCCACCATGCCCAGCTAATTTTTGTATTTTTAGTAGCGAGGGGGTTTCACCATGTTGGCCAGGATGGTCTCGATCTCTTGACCTCGTGATCCACCCACCTTGGCCTCCCAAAGTGCTGGGAATACAGGCATAAGCCACTGTGCCTGGCCCATTTTAATTTTTTTTGAGATGGAGTCTCACTCTTTCACCTAGGCTAGAGTGCAGTGGTGCAATCTCAGCTCACTGCAACCTCCACCTCCTGGTTCAAGTGCTTCTCCTGCCTCAGCCTCCCGAGTAGCTAGGATCACCAGGCATGTGCCACCACACCTGGTTAATTTTTATATTTTTAGTAGGGATGAGGTTTTACTATGTTGGCCAGCCTGGCCTTGAACTCCGGACCTCAGGTGATCCACCTGTCTCGGTTGCCCAAATGTCTTTTCTATATGTAATTGATTTCTTTGAGAAAGTGACATCATTTTTCATTGTGTGTTAATTCACTTTATTTATTTTTAAATTTTTTATTGAGATAGGGTTTCACTTTGTCACCCAAGCAGGAGTGCAGGGGATCCTTGACCATTTGGACTGAAGCAATCCTTCCCCCTCAGTGTTCCAAGTAGCTGGGACTACAGGCGCTACCATGCCTGGCTATTTTTAAAAAAAATTATTCTTAGAGATGAGGACTCCCTATGTTGCCCAGGCTGGTCTGAAACTCCTGGACTCAAGAGATCGTCCTGCTTTGGCCTCCCAAAGTGTGGGATTACAGGCATGAGCCTCTGTGCCCAGACTTCTTTTTAAAAATATACATGCACTGTTGACAGCTTTACAAAGGGAATATGTTCAGATAAGGTGAAATTAAAACTGGAGAACTTTTTGCCTAAAATAAGAGAAGAAAGAGTCTGGCCACTCACTCTCACTAGTAGTATTTTGCCAGCTCTCCTTCCAGTCTTATTTTAATGAAATAATATGCAAATAACGTTTTTACCAAATGGAGGAGAAGGCAGTCCATGATATTTCACAATAGGCTTCCCTCACTGGGTGACCTGTCCTAACACGTCATGCCACTGTGGTCCCTGTGCACGTACTTCGTGATAGGAAACCCTACATGTGATGGGGCCGGCCCTCCCACCTGTCCTTATGGCTGGTCAGTAGACAGTCCTCTGCTCCCCACCTCCCTCTCTCCGTCTTCCTCCCACTACTCCTGGATCATCAGCCCTGACCTACACCTCCGGGGACGCTTGCTGCCTTGTCCTCACAGGGGGTTCACGGCCCGTATGTGATCTCGTCCCACACCCTGTCACACATGCCCTGAGCCCTCCCATTCCAGGCACTGGGCTGGGTACTGGGGACAGGGACATAGGGACAGCCAGGCTGACGTTCCTTGACCCCTTACAGGCACCAGGAATTTACTTGTCTAGTCCCCTAATTTTCACAGCAGCCCCACGAGCTGTGTTGTGTTACGTTCCTGACTTGGACAAAAATAAGGTGAGGTGGAAGTTGCACAGTGAGCCAGAGGACAGGCCAGACTTCACCCCAGGTGGCCCTTGGGGGTCTCTCTGGGAAGGATTGAGTGGGTCACTCTCGTTCCCACCATCCCACTGGGGCCTTCTCGGTTGGTTCTGGGGTCCAGACCCTTGTCTTCTCATCTCGATGGGGACACGGAGGCTCTGGGAGGGAGGTGGTGCTGGGGGGACCATCAGGAGATCAGCAGCCAGGCCTGGACTGTGTGTTCTGGGGCGACCTGGGGCCCTGCCGCCTGGCCTCTGGGGCCTCTTGGTCCAGGTCTGCAGCCACCTGTGGTCCTGAGGGCCACACAGCTCACGGCTTGCAGTCCAGGACATTTCTTTCTAAATCAGTAAGGCCTGACCTCTGTGACCACCGACGCCACAGCCAAAATCAGGTCAAAGGCAGCTCTCTTGTGCACAGGGCGGGCAGCTGTGCAAGGCGTGGAGCAGCAGAGCTCAGAGCGCACGAGGGGCTGATGCGGGAAGCCGCCCCCCATGCTGCGGCCCCCATGGGGGAAGAGGCACACAGGAAGGGGGCATGTCATTGGCGGGGAGCCTCCACTGACTCCACAGCACTCCTGAGTCGTGCCAGACGCCTTAGAACAGTCACTGGGCGGAAAGGGGGCCAGAGCACGGGGTCGAGCTGTGAAGACGAGCTGGCCCTGAGTGGGGACCGGGAGGGAGGGAGCAGCCCTGGGCTGGGCTCTGGCCGCCCGCTGGGTCTGGCTTGCTGAGGATGGGCTGGGCAGGGCCGGGCTGGCACCTGTGATGTGGGGCGGGTGTGCTGGGGGAGCCCTGGGTGGGAGGGACTCCTGCTGAGAGGAGCCATGTGTGGTGGAGGCGGTGGTTCCGAATCTCTCACAGGTGGGACCCTCTCCTTATTCAAACTAAACTATAAATCATGCTGCCACATCCCATTCCCACTGGTTTCCACGGATTTGCTGCTCATTTCTCATTAGAAAGTGCTTTGGGCATCGGGAGAAGTTAGATAAGCAAAATGAAGCAGGCGCGGCAACTTCCGACAACAGAGTGTCCGCGGGGCTGTGCCTGCAGGTGTCTCCCGTTTCAGGAAACCAATTTGCCCCTGGCTGGCCCATCATGATGGGGAGAGCGGGGTTTGTTCCCCGGGATGGAGGAGCCGGCTCCAGGAGGATGAACCCAGGCGCAAACAAGATGGTACGGCTGTGCCGGGTGTTAGTACCCAGGTCCCTCTGACATTGCAGGTGCCAAGCTCTAGGGTCCCTCTCCACCCACGTCCTCCATCCAGGACAGACGCTCTCCTCTGTTCAAGCCCAGAGGTGACAAAGTTCACCGTGACCTCATTTCCCTTTAACACTTGGGCAGGTTTTTCCGTAAAGCACATTTTGGCGTGGCTACGCCACTCAGGGGGCCTTCGCCTGTGTAAAGCCCAGGCTGCCTGGCTCCAGGGAGCTATGGCAGGGATGTGACGACGGCACAGCAGGGGCTCTGGGAGGGCAGCAGCGGCCCAACCTGCCTCCCCGCATCACTGGCTCCTCTCCCGACCTCTCCTCGACCCATCTCCTCTAGAGGTGCCCAGGAGGGCCCGTCTCAAGAGACCCTTCCCTAAGCCCAGATTCTCTCCCGGCAGGTCCCTTAGATCTCCTCTAATTTACAGTCACACTTTTCCATTCTCTTAAATGAGGGGTTTTAAAATTAATTTCCACCAGGAAGAATATGCGGTGATTTTAAATGAATGTCCTCTTTCTCTAACAACTGCCGCCGAGATAGGAATATCCAGGTTCCCTCCGTGGGCAACCCTGTCTTTTGTGAACCTTCCAGAGATACGTTAAACACACACAGAAACATGGAGACGTGCGCGCCTTCCGGGATAACAGAGCACAGCACACACTGTCTTCTTGAGAATTTTTTCATTCTTTTCCTTCCCCTGCTGGCTTTTCGGATGGACATTCTGCATCTCTTGTTGCTTAGCCTTTGACACGTGCATTTAATTCATTACACTTTAATTCATAAACCTCTCTGCCTCCTTTCTGAATTATGATGATTAATTTCAACTATTGCCCTCTGGCTGACAGGCTGTTAACATGCAGCCTTTTAGCTGGATTTGGTTTTATTTCCTCTGTCGATATTATTATTTAATAATTACTTAATGTTATACCACATGCATCGTTTTCTTTGCTCACTGTGACTTTCTGTATTTCAAATGCTTCTCAGCAGATGTCTTCTTCATGCATCTCCTTCAGGAATTCTAGTGGGGGGGTTCTGGAGTTGACCCCTCCTTTCTCTGTATCTTTGAAAACAGTTCTGAAAGTTCTCCATCAGCGTCCCCAGGAGCCTCACCTACCCCTCGTGTTTGCTATTTTCCGTCTCGCCCTGTTTGGAAATGTGTGGCTGTCCCCGGGATCCTGGGAGATGGTGTCCTCCTGAGAGGTTGACCTGGAGCCACCTTGCAGGGCCTGTGCCTCCCCAGGTGCCCCTCGGGGACGTCCCTGCTCCTCTCAGACCCCCACCTGTGAATAGCCCCCTGTGGCGGCTGTGCTAGACCCAGCTCGTGGCCCCAGGGCTTCATCGCTCCCTGAGGAGCCCGCACCCTCTGCCCTGGGCTTTGGGCTTGAGGCTGGGAGTGGCTCCGGCCAGGAGAATGGGGTGGGGATGGTGCAGACCCCTCAGGCTTCCGGTGTCCACGTCCCTGGCTCCTCACCGCACTGGAACAGGACTCCCGGCAGCTGGGGAGACGGTTTTCTAGTGCGTCCCCCGAAAGGCAGCAGGCTGCTGTGAGCTGAGGCGCTTTTTAGACGCGAGATAATTCCCAACTTATCAGGAACACAGCATCCCTGCTCATGGATGTCTCACGACTGCTTTCTGGGGAAATAGGTCTCTCATCGGAAGATTAAGGAAGAAAGAGTCTCTCCCCACAGACTTCTCCTGAGCAGCCAGGCACAGGGCGTTTGCTCCCAGTGGGCGATGGGGTTTTAATCAGCTTTTGTGTTCAGAAGGCAGGCAGGCCTGGACGCCGTTGTCGGGGGACGGCCTGATTGAGCTGCTGAGGCCCCGGGCGTGCAGGGAAGGTTCTGTTCCTGATGAGGAGCGTTCTCAGCGTCAGGAGCAGCACGACTCGGAGGCCCGGAGGCCCCCAGGAGGCAGGCCCTGCAGCGTGGCCCAAGGAAGGACATAAGTGCCGGGAGCGTGTTGTGGTCGCCTCGGGAGGTCCTGGCCGCAGCGGATCTAGTAGCACAGGCATCATCGGGTCTGCTCCCTGCGGGGGCTGCGAGGGTGGAGCCTTCCATGTCTAGCCGAGGACACAGGCAGGTGTGGGGCTGTGAGTCCTGGGAGAGACGGCCCATGGCCATGGCAGCCCCAGGCCCACACCCTCCTGTGCTCTGGGGGAGATGAGATGATTTTCCTGAAATATTCTTTTCTTCCCGTCCTCCAGGTGTGGAATATTCTGCTGCAATCCTCAGCCCCGGGCCTGGCCACATCCCCTCCTTTGTCCATCGAAATGTCGGTGGACAGGTGCTGCCCGGGCTCCAGGGAGGTCCCCACTGAGGCTCACTCCCTGTGCCCTGCCATCAGCATGGGGGGACCTGCCTGGCTGCCTGTGGGGCCAGGGAGGACGCACGGTTCCGGAGCAGAGCTGGCCACACTGCAGCTGCTGCGCTGGTCATGTGAGTGGTGCTAGGTCAGCTGACATCCATCAGACCCTCAGACCCGCAGGCCAGCCCAATGAGATCTGAGCCTCCGTGACCAAACTGCAGTCACCCGGGAAGAAAGCCCCGCGTTCCACCCCTGGGATGTGCGGCCTTTGCTGTGCAGTGGGCGCTGACGGGTGCGCCTCCAGCTGGGCACTCCCTGCTTTTAGGAAGCTTCGCCTCTCCTGGGCCCCATGGTGCTAGGATCCACCATGAGCCATCGATTTGGTTATTTCTCGAGATCAGTGAAGAGAGTTTTCTGCACAGCGAAAACCTTCCTTGTGACACCGACCAGAGGCTCTGTGTGCATTTGGCCGCCGGCCACAGAGCAGGCTCTGAGCTTCCCCTGGGCCGTGGGTTCTCCATTTTCAGTGATTGGCAGGGGCTTTCCTGGATGCATTCGCCCCCAGAGTGGGTGCTGTGCAAATTAAATCAAAGGCATGAAAAGCAATCTTGATCACAAGGCTGCTCAAACACACTCTGTCCTCTGGGCTCTGGTGTCCATGAGGTCTTTGTGTTCAACTCAGAAACAGGATTGTGAATTAAGGGCCCTCTAAGGCCCCTCGGGGTGGCCTGAGCAGGAGGACGGGTGGAGCTGTGGCACCCACGTGACCTTACATCTGTCCCCACTTATTATCCCACACCCTGCTGTTGGGCAGTGTCATGTGACTGGTCCTGGCCAATGGGCTGAGGACAGGAGGGTCCTGGCGACAACTGGCTAAGGCAGAGAAAAGCTGCCCAGGCCCCTCCTGCTACATATTTCCTGTTGTCCTGACTAAGGGACCACGTGCTTTCTTGAGTGTGGACATGAGGAGCAGAGCCTTGGTCATCAGGGCCCTGAGTGACTCTGTGGAGCCGAGCCTCAGCCCACCGTGCTCATGGAGTGTGGGTGAGCCGGACCTGAGGTTTTGTGCCACTGCTGGGATTTCAGGGCCATTTGTTACTGGGGAAGCTGTCACAGGGTTCCCAGACCTGGGCTTCCTCTTAGCTTGGTGCATCTTGGGAACTCTGGATATTACCATCCTCATCTCTGCAGCGAGATTCATCATTATCATCAAACCTCATTCACTTATCATGAAGATTAAATGAGTTAACATAGTGAAAGCTTTAGAACAGTGTGTAGCAAATGTAGTCACTGCACTCCAGCCTGGATGACAGAGTGAGACCCTGAGAAGAAGAAGAAGAAGAAAGAAGAAAGAAGAAGAAGAAGAAGAAAGAAGAGGAAGAGGAAGAAGAAAGAAGAAAGAAGAAGAAGAAGAAGAAGGGGAAGGAGGAGGAGGAGGAGGGGGAGGGGGAGGGGGAGAAGAAAAGAGAAGAAGAAGAAGAAGAAGAAGAAGAAGAAGAAAGAAAAGAGGAAGAAGAAGAAGAGGAGGAGGAAGAAGAAAGAAGAGGAAGAAGAAGAAGGAGAAGAAGAAAGAAGAAAAGAAGGAAGAAAGGAAGAGGAAGAGAGAGGGAAGAAGAAGAAGAAGAAAAAGAAAAAGGTCTGATTTTTCACAGTGTCTCCTGCAAACACTAATTCTACAGAATATTAAGACATTGTATAAAAACAGTATTCTGTGGTAAATTTTTACTTTTTAGCAACAGTGGATTAAGCAAAGTGAATGAATTTTTTTAAAGTTGAGAACTTGTCAGTGCCTTTAATATGAAGGATGAGTCTCCAGGAGAGTTTGTTGTCAGGATTTAACACTTATTCTTGGCAAAGCAGTGATTTGTGCTGGAAATGAACTGGGCAGAACCTGCTCCCATGTCCGTCTGCCCTAATCTCTATACTGCCCACTCCCATTAACAGTGCCTGTAAACCAAGTCACTGCACAACATCCACAAATGGCAGAGTGGAGGAGTGTCACTTTCCACCCCAGGATCATGGCGAGGGCTCCGTAACTTTAACGACCGGTCAGAGGACACCTGGGCTTGAGCTTGTGCAGCAGCTCCGGAGCCTGCCCTCCCTTGTCACCTACGGCACCATGACTTTGGTGGGTCTCAGCTCAGTCCTCCCTGCAGAGGGGCTGCCAGTGCTGGGAAAGAAATTGTGCCTGTCCAGAGATGGGACCTAAACCTCCTCTGAAGGCACCTGACATGCTCCTCCCATCTTCCTGTTGACTGGGGTGGTGATGCCCAGGTGACCCTGGAAATCGCATTTGATGGTAGCTTTTAGCCATCAGCCTGGGTTCCTGAATGACTGCATGGCACAGAGTCTTCCTGTCGACTAGAGTTACCACTCCACATTCCTGTGAGAGAGAAATGAGTGTTTTCCTTGTGAGGTTGTCGAGTTTTGGATGTGTGTGTGCACACACAGCTAACCTTGGCCCAGTACACAGGGTGAGGGCAGACGTTCCCCAAGAAGTGAAAGATGGTGTTGGGCCGAGGAAGAGGGAAGGTAGGAGGACAGGCGTGGGAGGGTGACTGGCTCTTCCTGGAGCGGAGGTGGGGGCAGAATAGAGCTGTGGGCCTGTGGGCAGGTGGATGGGGGAGCTGGTGGCTGTCTTCCCACTCCCTCTAGAAAGGCAGCCCCAGGGTTCTCAGAGCTGGGCTCTCTCTGTCCAATGGGAAAAGGCAGCCCTGTCATTTTGCAGTTGGGAGAGTACACCCATGCCTGGGGGCCATCTTCTTCCCCACAGGCTCCTGTGGCTGAGCAGTGGGTCCAGCCCCTTCAGTCCCGTGCCCTCCCCTCTGCTGGCACCCCCTGAGCTGCCAGGATGACATGGGATTGGACCAGGAGCCCTGCTGTCACCACTCAAGCTCAGGGGCCAGAGCCAGCCTGGCTCAGTTGCCAGGTGTGGGGGAGACCCTCCGGTTCCAAAAGCATATTGAACCAGTCCCTTCCCCAAACCAATGGACTGAGTGGCCAACACGCCTAGGCCTTATTTCACTTGTCCTCAGGCAGAATCATCCTCATAGATACAACCCGGAAATACGCACTTTGGGGATGAGGGCTCTGCTCTAGGTTTAGATCAGCCTCGTCCAACCCAAAGCCTATGGGCCACATGTGGCCCAGGACGCCTTTGAGTGCAGCCCAACACAAATATGTAAAATTTCTTTTTTTTCAACTGCCATTTTCATTAAAAACTTTTTTTTTCCATTTATTTATTTTATTGCATTTTAGGTTTTGGGGTACATGTGAAGAACATGCAAGATTGTTGCATAGGTACACACGTGGCCGTGTGATTTGCTGCCTTCCTCCCCATCACGTACATCTGGCAGTTCTCCCCTTGCTATCTCTCCCCAACTCCCCACCCCCCACCATCCCTCCCCTATTTCCCCCCAACAGACCCCAGTGTGTAGTGCTCCCCTCCCTGTGTTCATGTGTTCTCAT
>NW_016107812.1:3566-19398 GCF_001604975.1 Cebus imitator | reverse complement strand
ATTTATAATCCTTTGGATATATACCCAGTAATGGGATTGCTGGGTCAAATGGAATTTCTATTTCTAGGTCCTTGAGGAATCGCCACACTGTCTACCACAATGGTTGAACTAATTTACACTCCCACCAACAGTGTAAAAGTGTTCCTATTTCTCCACATCCTCTCCAGCATCTGTTGCCTCTAGATTTTTTAATGATCGCCATTCTAACTGGCGTGAGATGGTTTCTTAAAATATTATGATATTTTTTTTTTTTTAGCTCATCAGTTAGCGTTAGTGTGAGTGTATTTTATGTGTGGCCCAAGACAATTCTTCCAATGTGGCCCAGGGAAGCCAAAGGACTGGACAGCGCTGGTCTGGATGGACAGGGTCTCCATGAATGAAGTGCATCTGGGCTGGTGATGAGCAAAGGACAGGCTGAGGCTCAGTGAGCAGAAACCACAGCTAAGCGGGATGCCAGGTCTTACAGACCGTAAACCCAGCTGCCAGAATGCACATTTCCTCCTTTTCTGTAATTGGATCCATTTCCTGTCTTGAGCCAATACTATGACTGATGCAAAAGTATAATTTATGACATTCTAAAGAAACTTGGACAAGATCAAAGTAAAGTAATGTGATAGACAGGGCATGAGTAGGAGCTTTGCAGAAAAAAAATCCAAGGAGGAATCGTGTGTGTGTGTGTGTGTGTGTGTGTGTGTGTGTGTGTGCGCGCGCGCAGTTCACCCACACAGGGATTGGGAGTGCTGACCTCCCATGCAGTTGAAAAATCCATGTATAATTTTTGACTCTCCCAAAACTTAACTATTCATAGCCTACTGTTGACCAGAAGCATTACTGATAACAACAGATTTGCATATATTTTGTACATTGTATACTGTATTCTTATAATAAAGTAAACTAGCCTACAGAGAATGTTATTTAAAACCAAAAGAAAGAAGAAAACTTATTTTCTATTCACTAGTGGAAGTGCATCATTGTAAAGCTCCTCATCCTCATTGTCTCTGTGCTGAGTGGGCTGAGAGGAGGAGAGAAGGGAGGCGTTGGTTGTGCTGTCCCGGGGTAGCAGAGATATAAGAGGTGGAGGAGGTGGAGCGAGGGAAGGCAAGAGAGGCCAGCACCCTTGGTGCAATTTCATGGAAATTTTGTCTGGCTTGTTGCTTTTTCATTTCTCTAAGAATATTTGCATGTGAACCCCTCTGCCACCGTTAGCTTTAGATTCAGTGCCTGCGTCATAGAAGCGTTGGTGTCGGAAAGGAACTCAAAGCAGGGTGGAATAACTGGGACGCTCCTGGCAGACTATCTGGGGTCAATGTGTTTCCTGGCATGGCTTCTTCCTTTTCAGCTTTTGGATTTCTCCAAGATCCCTATCTTGAAACTCTTCACCCTCCAATCACTTTTTTTTTTTTTTCCAGATCCATACTTGCTTTTATTATTTTTTTTTTTTTTTTTTTTTTTTTTTTTTTTTTTTTTTTTTTTTTTTTTTTTTTTTTTTTTTTTTTTTTCCAGATCCATAATTGCTTTTATGATTTTTTTTTTTTTTTGAGATGGAGTCTCACTCCGTTTCTCAGGTTTGTGGCTCACTGCAACCTCTGCCTCCCGGCTTCAAGCAGTTCTCCTGACTCAGCCTTCCTTGTAGCTGGGACTACAGGCACGCGCTACCATGCCTGGCTGATTTTTATATTTTTAGTAGAGATGGGTTTCACTATGTTGGCCAGGATGGTCTCGATCTCCTGACCTCGTGATCTGCCCACCTTGGCCTCCCAAAGTGCTGGGATTACAGGCATGAGCCACTGCGCCCGGCCTCATGATTTTTTTAATTGGCTCTGTTGTAAACCCTGTGAAGTCATGTACAACATCCGGACACAGTTGTTTCCAGCAGGAATTTATAGTTTCAGGCTTGATGGCTTTCACAGCTTTTTCTAACAATGGCATCTTCCATGGCGTAATCCTTCCAGGCTTTCATCACACTTTTGCTATTGGAATTCTGTTCCATAGTGTTGACAATCCTTGCCATACAGTACCATGCATAATGGGCCTTACAGGTCCTTATGACCCCTGATATAGAGACTGAATTAGAGACACTGTATTTGTATTGTATTGTATTGTATAAGACATTGTATTGTATTTGGGGACAAGACCACTCTGATGCCTTTGGTGTTGAACCCAAGACGTTCTGGGTGACCAGGAGCATTATCCAATATCAAAAAGACTTTAAAAGGCAGTCCCTTACTGCCAAGGTACTTCCTTACATCAGGGAAAAGCATCCATGAAATCAATCCAGGAAAAGGGTGCTCACTGTCCAGACCTCCATGTTGTATAATCATAGACTGGCAACTGGTGTTTATCTTTCCCTTCCAGGCTCGGGGGTTAGCAGCTTGATAGATAAGGGCAGTCCTGACTATAAACCCAACTGCCTTTGCACAGAACAGTAGAGTTGGCCTCTCCCTGTCTGCCTTCAGTGCTGGTGCTCACTTCTCTTCTTGCTAATAAATGTCATTTGTGGCATTTCCCCTCCAGAATAGAGCACTTTTGTCAGGATTAAAAATTTGTTCAGGCGGATAGACTTTCTGCTCATTGATTTTCTTAATGGTGTCTGGTAACTTGTCTGCTACCTCTTGGTACGCAGAAGCTGCTTCTCCTATTATCCTGACATTTTCTGAAAGCCAAACCTCTCTCTTTCTAAAGTCATCAAACCATCTTTGGCTGGCATTAAATTCTCCAGCTTTAGCTTCTTCACCTTCCTTTTGCTTTAAGTTGTCAGACAATGACTTTGGTTTTTGCAAGTCATATTAAAGTTTACATGTATGCCTTTCTCATAGTAATCCTGCATCCACACAAAAGCCGCATTTTTCCATACAAAATTCAAGGGTCTGCCACAAAAAGTGTAAGGTGTTTGTGCTTGCAGCAATGACTTCATGGATTCCCTTTTCTTTTTTTTTGTAATGGTCCTTATGCTAAATTTATTTATCTTGAATTGGCAAGCAATCACAGCTGCAGACCTTGACCTAGAGTACACATCAGGCAATTCAGCTTTTTGTTGGAATGTGATGACTTTTCTCTGCTTCTGGGAGCGCTTCCAGCATCACTAGTGGTACTTCACATAGGTCTCATGGTGTTATTCAAGGTTTATGGCATTGCAGTAAACAGGATTAAAAAATACATGAGAACCACAAGTGATCATTTTTACTGCAATATGTAATTTACTGGAGAGGTGAGCTGCTCATGTGGAGGCGATTAGCATCACACCACATTTAAAGCAAATACTCAGAATACTTGAGCTCACCTTAATAGCAACAGGAGGTGGCTATGAAATGATTATGGTGGTATGTTATGTGTACAGTTAGTTTTATGCAGTTATGATTTGATGCTGTATCTTTACGTTTGTTTACATTTCCCTTGACTGTGAATGATGCCATGTAAAGTCTGTGTTTTTATGTGTAATTTTGATAAATTTTAACTTTTATAATTTGTCTAATTTTGTGGTAGTAAATAAGGTAGACTAGTATCTACATATATTTTATGCATTCATGACATGTCTAACTTTAAATTTTTTCCCAATATTTCCAGGTTGTGTGTTTCATCTGCAAGTTTTTCAAATTGTTGCAAATCTTCGAAAAATTTTCCAACATATTTACTGGAAAAAATTCACATATAAGTGGACCCCCACCAGTTCAAACCTGTGTTGTTCAAGAGTCAGCTGTATTTATGAGGGATTTTCAAGAGTTCATGGAAAATGTGTCTTACAAAAAAACTATGCATGGATTTCAAATTTCTTTTGCACCAAAATAAACTCATACTAACTTATTAATAATATGTCTGAAAAGTATCTGGTTTGAGACACTAAGAAAGAAAAGACATCAGTTTGGAAAGAGTCCCTATCAGAGCAACATGAATTATGCTAAAATTGAAGAAAGAACAAACTCCAAATTTATGGTGAAGCTTCGATACGGGATTGGTAAAGTCTTTGATGCTTTATGAACAGTGGAGAGATAATGCCCCACAGAAAGCAGCCATTTACAAATGCTTAAGTCATTTTAAGAAGGAAGAGGATGATGTTGAACATGAAGCCTGCAGCAGCAGACCACATCAATTTGAGAGGAAAAACATTAATCTTGTTTATGCCCCAGCTGAAGAGGACTGGGTGCTTAGCAGCATAAGTAATAGCCAACACCACAGATATCTCAACTGGTTCAGCTTACCCAGTCCTGGCCAAAAAATTAAAGTTGAGCAAATTTTCTACTTCATGAGTGCCTAAACTCTTGCACCCAGATCAGCTGCCAAGCAGAGCAGAGCTTTCAATGGAAATTTTAATGAGAGATCGAGATCTTGAAGACTGCTTTGAAGAACTGTAACAGGAGATGGAACATGGCTTTGCTCGTACCATCCTGAAGAAAAAGCACAATCAAAGCAATGGCTACCAAGAGGTGGACACGGTGCAGTCTCAGCAGAAGTCGTCCGCTCAAGAGCAAAGGTCATGGCAACAAGTTTTGGGAATGCTCAAGGCATTTTGTTTGTTGACTTTCTGGAGGAAAGAAAGTTATTGTCCAAAGAACAACAACAGCTGCTTATTATGAGAGGGTTTTGAGAAAGCCAAAGTTTTAGCAGAAAACTGCCTAGGAAAGCTTCAGCAGAGAGTCCTTCTCCACCACAGCAATGCTCCTGCTATTTCCTCCCATCAAACAAGGGCAATTTGAGAGCGTCCCTGGAAAATCATTAGGCCTCCTCCTTTCAGTCTTGATTTAGCTCCTTCTGACTTATTTTTTCCTCATCTTAAGAAGTCTTTAAAGGGCACCCACTTTTCTTCAGATAATAATGAAGCCCAAGGAGAGGACATTGCCTGGCCCTGCGCTGGGGCTGCCCCCTGGCTGAGAGAGCTGACAGTTGCTAGGGGTGGACATTTGGGACAACAGGGCCTTGTCTGGTAGCCTGTGGGCTCCTGTGCCATTTCCCTCTTAAATCTAGTCTGCTGTGGCAGGGAAGCTCATGGGCAGAGAAGGGGTCCAGGGAACTTTCCAGAGTCCCTCTCAGCCCTGTGATGGAAACGGGCCACCTGGGAAGGATGGTCATAGTGTCATTAGGCACAGTGCCCACTGTGCCATCCAAGCCCTAGCCAGGCCCAGCCTTGCTTAGCTTCTAGGCTGGGTCACCCTCAGGCTGCTATGGCCGGGGATTGCTGGGACTGAGCCCCGAGGGGAGGTCCTGGGTCGCAGTGGGGGCATGCAGGCAGATGGGAAAGAGAGACCCAGAGAGACAGGATGTGGTTAGGAAGTGAAGTGACAAGCAGGGGAAAGCAGGCAGGGATCCGAAAGCCAAAAGCCTCCAGTCCGAGGTCTGCTCTGCCGGCCGCCCACCCAAGCCTCAGCCAGACCCGACCCTGCTTAGCTTCCGGGCTGGGGCACCCTCAGGTTGCTATGGCACTGAGGGATGCTGGGGCCGAGCCCCACGGGAAGTCCCAGGCTGCAGCAGCTGGGGTGGGGCGGGGAGGGAGGTGGGTGCCACAGGCAGGCAGGAAATGGGGAGCCAGAGGGTGTGGTTGGGGGGCAGTGGGGCAGCAAGCAGGGAAAAGCGGGAAGAGAGCTGGAAGCCAAGAGCCTCCAGCCCCCGTCTCCCCAGGCGGTCCCCCATCAAAGCCCCAGCCAGAGACTGTGCTGAGGACTGACGAGCCATCCAGAGACCTGCTTATATCCAAGGGCAAGATCCCCAAAACAGTGGGAAAACCTAAGAACCGAACACAGGGACTGTCTCAACTTTAGGACGGAGGCAGAAGAGGGCTCAGCAGAAATCAAGGGGTTCATGGATCTGCGTTAATTAGAAGCAATGGTGTGAAATTTAAATGGTGTTAAACACAATCTAGTGAAATTGGTAGGTGACAAAATATTGTTTATAACGTGGTCTCATCTAGGTATAAACAAGGTTATGTCTATTACATACATTCTATGTGTGCTTTTTAAAAAGTGAAACTGTAATAGATGGTAAAGGTTCAACCCTAATTGTTCACAGTGATTTGTGCCTGATAATAGAGATTTATAAGGTTCTGCTTTCTTTGCCTGCCAGTATTTTCTGGCCCCTTCCCCTTCCTGCCTTTATGAGTAATGAATATGCATTAATCATGCAGTTAAGCAAATCGGAGGCTTTTAAAACCTGGCTTTGTTTCCTGGCTGGCATCTTCCTATCTGGGCACCTCTCCTAGCAAGAACAGCTTCTGAATTTTCCCATGTTTGTAAAATGCATGGACATTAGCTCTGCCTGGCACAGCCGAGAGCGGGGACAAGTCAATCAGAAAAGTCGAGAAAACAGATCCAAACACAGCTCGAGTGACAGAATATGGTGACACCCTGTGCACCCACACTTAGCTTTGCCTCATTTACTCATCCTGGTGGGAAAGATACTGGGAGGCGAGTAATCTAAGAGCAGTCCATGGGGTAATTTATATTTTGCTTCAGAATAAACCATTTCCCTTTTTAATAATGATCTCCTTCCAGGAAAATGACATTTTAAAATGTCCAACTTCAGTAAATGTTAAGAGTGGAGTCCTCGGTTCATGCTGATTAATGGAGAGGGCAGGGGAGGGCACACGGAGGGCATAGGTGGGTGGGGCAGCCTGTTTGGGAGCAGAAACCCACAGGTGGCATCCCTGGGCCCTCCCAGGCCACAGCAGGATCCCGCACATGTAGGATGTCCGTGAACAAGGGGCACCGGGGCAGGGTCCTGAAAGTAACACCTTCATGGAATTCATTAAGAAAAATCTGCGCAGACTTCATGGACTCTCACTTAACGATCTATTCTCATCCTTAGAAGGGGGGCTCCGGTGTGGGGCAAGGCTTGGGGAAGTTCCTTTTCAGGATTAATTAAATAAGCCACATGTATTTCACCATGGAGACCTGTCCTCTGCATCCGTGCAGCTAAACGGGGAATTGTCAGGACGTGCTCTTTGCTGCTCCCAGGTCAGATCCCTGCCCCCCTTTCTCTTGTCACCGTCCCTGTCTGTCCTCCAGACTGGGGTCACCTGCCCAGGCCAGGCTCGCGCTGGGGGCAGGGGGCGCAGGTCCATGTGCTGTGGATTGGTGAGGACACAGGCGGCGGGCACCCCTTTGCGTCCACGTTTCTCCCCACACCTCCTCATGCCCCGCCATGTTTCCCCATTGAACAGGGAAAAGGCATAGGCAGGAGAGCTCACAGTCCTTCAAGTGGCTGGGATTTCTTTTAAGGAGGGATAATGACATTTTCATTGTGTTAAAAAAGGAGGGAATGTGGTATACGCCCACTGTCACTGCTTTGCCTCTCTTGAAATTTCATTTCCTTGTAAAACTGTTGGGGGTCCAAGGCAGGCCTGTGTTTGGACTAATAACCCTCCTGTGCGTGGGTGGGTGAGAAGGTGCTCGGGGCCCTTCAGTGTAGGGTGAACAAAACCCCCACAGCCCCCCCCCCGCCAGCCCAGCCCCACAGCTACTGGTGAGGTGCCGAGCCTCGGGAGCATAGTGAATGCCTCCCCAGTAAAGATGTCACTGGCGCAGAAAAAGATGAATGTCATTGAAGAGTGTTTCCAGCTCAGCAGCACCTGGGCTTGTCCAGCCCCGGCCGGGGCGGGAGAGCGTTGAGGTGTTTCCCAGCATGAGTTTGGATTTGGGGTAAACCTAGAACCTGTGGAAGATGAGGAGATTCTGCGTCGGTGTCCGTCCCGGGACCTCCCTGCGCAGAGGCTCACTCGTTCCCACACACCCTTGGGGACTTCATCACAGTGGGTACCAGAGCCGGATCCGCAGGGAGGGCAGGACAGAAGCCACTCGAGACACCCCCAGCCTGCGATCCAGCACCTGTCAGCATGGGCGCCATTGAAGCCTAATTGCCAGTCATTAAGCAGAACAAGCCTGCCCCGGATCTCAACTGGATAATTCAGGCAATTAGATTAAGGGTTTGTTTGGTACTGACATTACCGAGTGGAAGAACAATATCTGTGGCATTAACTCTGAAAGTGTCTTGTTCCCAGGACTAAGCAGGTCAACCAGTGATTAGGAAGTGCTTCACCACCACAAAACCCCCATCTTCCCTGTGGGGTGGGCTCGGGGTCCTGCAGGCAGAGCCCACTTTGACACCACACCCAGGAGGTTCATTACTACACCCAGGCAGCTTCTTTGGGTATAAAAGAAAAATCACATTTTAATGACATAATCACCTGTCTTCATTATGTCATTAGCAAAAGCACCATAATTATACACTTAGAACCTGAAATCATGAATGGGGTCTTGTTCTGTAATTTGAGCTGTACTTTATCATGGTGAACCCTCCACAGTTCCAGGCGACATGCAGAGAAGTAATTTCTAGATAGATGACAAGGGGCGCCGTCAGCAGCCTGGGTAGACACACTGTTCAGTAGTAAAAAACAAGTCCGGAGCCCTGGCGGGGCACTTCAATTTAAAGATGCAAAGACATTAAATAAACAAAGTAGATTTGAAATGCTGCAAACTGGCAATTTGGTTTTGAGTGTTTGAAAATCACGAACTGTAAAAGACTCTAACACGCTCTGGTGTTTTTCAGACAAAGGTTGGGATTTTCCCTAACATTTGGAAACAGTTGGGAGCATATGTGTTAACTCTGGTGTTGAAACTGCTCTGCATTCATTTAGGACTTTTATCTACAAGTCACCTTTTGGAGGACCCGGGTGTGTGTTTGCAGATGCCCCTCTGCAGCCGCTTGGGAATCCGTAGAGTCCAGCCTCACAGGTGCTGGGGAGTCTGGAGCAAGCAGCACCCACTGGTCCAGATCTGCTCTTCTTTTCTGAGGGGCGTCTGGAGAAAGGAAGAGGCTGCTGGCTGGGATAGGCAGGGGCCTGCCTGTGCCTCGGGCCCTGCTGCCTCAGGGTCAGGACCCTGGGAACCCCATCCCGACCCACGCGTGTCCTGCTCTGACTTTGCTCTTCGTGGTGGTGGGGGATCTCTCCATGGCCCTGCCAGGCTGGGAAGTGCCTTCCCCGTGTCTGGCTTCCTGCTACCTGCCTCCCCATCTTGGCCGTCAGCACTGCTCCAAGACCTAAATCCTGCGCTGGGGATGGAGAACCTGGCTGGAGGCAGTCAGGGTCCACCGCTGGAGACTAAGGGGACTGAGCTGCCCTGGCGCTGGCCACACACTCACTGCAGCTGCACGTTCCCATTCTCTGCTTCAAGGGCAAGGAGAGGACGGTGCTTCCTCGGTGGCAGTGATGCCCCACCCTGCTTTAGAGAAGCCTGTCCTCGCCCCTGAGCTGCTCTCCAGGGAGTGCTGTTTGCGCACAAGAGGTCCCTGAGAAGGAGTGTCCTGACCTCGCTGACTGAGAACGTGGTGACTAAGTCTCGCTTAGTTCCACGTCTGATACCCAGGTCCATGCAGGCCTCTCTGGCCTCTGTCCTTGGATCCTGAAATTAATCCAAGGATGCAGCAGTCGGGGTCTCACTGGGAGAACTCATGTATTTACCCACAGGAGGCGATGCAGGGAGCTGGTGACAGGGGGCACGGGAGAGCTGAGAAGTCAGATGGGGTCTGGGAGGCAACTCAGAGGCCAGGAGAGGAGGTGGCGGCTTTGTCCCTGGGATGGATGGTGGGGGGGGATGGCACTGGCAGAGCCCAGGGCTGGGGGTCTCTGGGGAAGCTGGACGCACAGCAGCCTCGGTGTGCGGGAACGACGTACACAGCAGGCCAGAGGCTGCTCGATTCTCACAGGTGTTCACAGATGTTCCCGGATCCTCAGCCAGCATTCGGGAACTTGGCTTCTGGGATGTTTCCCAAGTGGCTGGTTGACCCGGTCATTTGTACACTTAGAGAACTAAGCCCTGTCCTAGCAGCTGCCTGGACTCTGCAGTGTGACCAGGGTGCATAGCACTGAGGCTGCACAGGCAGAGGGTGCCGATGTGGCCTGTGCCCTGTGCTCGGAGAACTCCACAACCTCCCTGGGAAGCGACACTCTGGGTGGGTTGCTGCTCTTCATTGCTGGAGCAAGACTCAAGTTCAGTGTGACGTGCCCTCCCCCAGGGAGAACTCTAGCCTGCACCTGGACAATCCAGACTCACCTGGGTCTTTCTCCCCTGCTGATCTTGCTACATGGCCTTTCTCTATAATATGCCATGGAGTATTGTCTAATCACGCAGCGTGTGGTGGCCACAGGACCCCTGAGACGTGGAGCTGCAGGGAAGACAGATAGCAGTTCGAGGCACTTGAGGCAGAGAAGGTTGGGGAATAGCCCACCAGGGCCTCTCCCTGTCTGACTCCAGCCTGAGGCTAGCTGACCAGGGTTTTGGGAAACCCAGCTCTAGGGCTCTGTTCCCCCAGCCCCCACAGTTCAGAGCAGAGCAGGAAGGGCCAGGCATGGATGCGAGGGCATTGGGGCCACAGGCCCAAGACAGGCACATGGGCTGCTCCCAGGGGCATTTGTAGGTACACTAAGAAGCAGGAAGGATACACACACACACACACACACAGTTTCACACACATACACATAGATGCACATACACAGTCTGACACACACATACACAGACACACGCATACATACAGTCTCAGACAGACACAGACACACATACATACACAGCCTCACACACATACACATATGCATACATGCACACACATATGCACACATACACACATATGCACACACATATCCACACACATGCATACACGCATATCCACACACATCCACACATACACATGTGCTCACACATACACACATATACACAGACATACAGACACATGCAGACATACACATAGACACATACAGACAGACACAGGCACACACACATATATACAAACACACATACACACATATACATGCACACACATACATCCATACAGACACACACACACACACACACGCACACGCTCTCACCTGCCCACCCATCTCCAGACCTTGCAGTCACCATGGTCCTCCTCCTCAGCTTCCTGACACTGCCATGCGGTCCAGAAGTCTCCTTTGGCCAGAAATGGCGATGAGCGCGCCTGCTGTCGGGCGAGTCGTGCTTTTCCCCCATCAGAGATGCGGACAAGAAGCCCCCGGAGTGAGCTGGGCTGGGATCTCAGCTGCAGATCATGAGGAGACCACAGAGGAAGGCCGGCCCCCCTCCCCTCTCCATGTGTCCCTGGGGGGGATACCGCCATTTCCAGAATGGGCTGTGGGTTGCATGGGCTCCTGAGGTTCACTGAACCAGAGCTCTGAGGGGTCCCCAAAGGGCTTCCTCCCTGTCCTGTGCCCCCAACCCATGGGGTGGAAGAGCTGCCCGCAGGCCGGCGTTCTGCCATGCACAAGGAGCTGGACCTTGGCGATTGCTCAGGAGGGAGTCTCTGGGCTGCCCTCCCCCCAACTACATATCAATCTGCTTTGGCCCCAAGGGAATTTCTCATAACTGTCCCTTGGAGGAGCACCATTAGTGTCAGCCCACCTTCACCACTCTTACCTGGACCTCCACGAACGCCCTCCACGGTGCCTCCGCCTGTCCGTGTTTCGCCAGCCCTCCCCACCCAGAGCAGCCACTGGGCCTCTTACAGCTTTAGGTCTGAGACTGCATCTCGAGTTTCCTCAAAGTCTCTTCGGGCCGGGTGAGTCCTCGTTGTAACAGGCCCTGACTGCCTAGCCCTGCCTAGCTCTCCTGCCTCGCCTGTCCTCAGCCAACCAAGCTTTCCCGTCGGGGATCCTGGGACTGGGGCCTGCCTTTGCTGGACACTTTCCTTAGGATTTCCACCTGGCCATGATGACATCCAGGTAAGGAGCTCGGGGTTTGGAGAAGCAGATAGGGCCGTGGGGCTGAACACAGGGGTGGGGGCAGGAGCCAGGGCGTGTCAGACTTTGACCCAGGAAGGGAGGGAAGCCATTGGAGGGAGCTCGTGGCCTGGTGACTGTGGTCGGGGGACCGCTCTTCCTTAAGCGATCCTCGCGGTGGGCATGTGAGAGGGTGGCTGGGCACTGCTGCACAGCCGGGCTGCGTCTGCCCTGCATGGCCCTGAGCGGGGCGGGTGCTCCTGCAGTGGAGCTGCTTGCAGTCCCTGTCCCTGCCACGTTACGTGGGCCCCCGCAGAGCCTGGGAGGCCCCCTTGCAGCTCTGTCTGCGTGATTTTGTAGTGTCTTCCCCAGGAGCACCTCCAGTCATAGAAGCCTCGGGCCCACAAGGCCTGGGCACCTCTCCTGCTCCCCTGTGTCAGGCGCCTGGGGGACAAGGGCCCCTCCTGCCAGCTTGTGGGCTTCAGTTCCCATCAGTGCTCCGCCTACTGCAGCCCATTCTCACTGCAAATGCTCTTTGTTTTATTTTTAAAATGCAATTTCTTCCATAGCAAATAACTCCAATGCAGGAAGGGGGCAGTGGAGCCGAGAGGCACAGCCGAGGGGACGCCTCATAGCCAGTGGGAACGCCCAGCTTCTGATTCACGTGCAGGGTGCTTCATGGGAGGTGAGGGTCAGAAGGCGGTTTTGTCAGAATGGCACCATGGGGGAGGGACTTGCCTGCATTGCTTGGGCCACAGCTGCAGCGTTTGCATGCCGAAAGCTGTTGTTATTCTAACTGTTGACGTGTGGCCGCTCCAGCAGCGCTCTCAGCAGGAGCCTGCTTCTCCCCCAGTGTCTCTGGCACCATCACCGAAGCAGTCTCTGCAGCAGCCAGTAAACTGACTAATTACTGCGGAGCCCCTTGTTCCTCATGACCTGCTGGCTCTCATCTGGGCCAGGGCATGGACAGAACATTTCACCCAACAGCAGCAGCAGACACTGTCTCTCCACGTGCTCGTGGTACAAGGATTACATCCTATTCCAGGTGACAAAATAAGTCTCAGGAAATATTAAAAGAGTGGAATCATACCAAGTAAGTTCTTCAATGCTGGAGCGAAATTAGAAACCTGTAATAGAAGGAAACTTGGTAAATTGGTCTATATGTGAAAATTAGACAACATATTTCTGGACATCAAAATGGGTCCAGAAAAAATGACAAGGGAAACTAGAAAATACTTCGAGACAAACAAAAACAAAAGCACGATATACCAGAATTTATGGAATGCTGTGTTCACAGGGAAATTTATTATAGACACGTATATCTAGATTAGACAAGAAGAAATATCTCAAGTCATCAACCTAACTTTCTACCTTAGGAAGCTAGGAAAAGAAAAACAGTCTGAAGGAAGAAGGAAAAAGTAAATACAGATTAGAACAGAAATAAATGGAATTCTAGTCATTTGAAAGAATCAACAAAATCGGCCAAACTTTAGCTACGTTGATCCAGGAAAAAGAGAGGACTCAAATGACTGGAAATGAAAGAAGAACATTACTACCAAGCTTGTGAAGAATAAAACATTGTAAGGAAATATGGCTGGGCACGGTGGCCCACCCCTGTAATCCCAGCACTTTGGAAGGTCAAGGCGGGTGGATAATCTGAGGTCAGGAGTTCAAGACCAGCGTGGCCAACGTGGTGAAACCCTATCCCTACAAAAATACAAAAATTATCTGGGCATGATGGTGGGTGCCTATAATCCCAGCTACTCAGGAGGTTGAAGCAAAAAAATCGCTTGAACCTGGGAGATGGAGGTTTCAGTGAGCCAAAATTGTGCCATTGCACTCCAGCCTGAGACAGAGTGAGAATCCATTTCAAAAATAAAAAAGATTATAAGGAAATACAGTGTACCATGTACACCAACAAATTAGAAAACCTAAATAAAAGGGGCAATCCCTAGAAAGTAGCAAATTTCCAAAACTGACCCAAGAAGAAAGAGAAAGCTTGAATACAACTATAATAAGTAAAGACATTGAGTTCATAAATAGTAATAACAATTTCTACAAAGTAAATTACAGGACCAGATGGCTTTATTGAGAAATTCTCCAAATGTTCAAAGAAGAACCACCAATCCTTCAAAAACTCTCTTAAAACGTATGAGTATAGAATACTTTCTAACTCATTATCTGAGGCCAGCTATTACCCTGACACTAAAACCAGATAAAATTATTACAAAAAAGGAAACTACAGATTAATGGCCTTAAGAATATAGACACAAAATTCTTCAACAAAGTACTATTAATCTAAACTCAGGAGCATGCAAAAATTAAACATCATTACCAAATAAGATTTTTTTCCTGTGGAATGCCATGTTGATTTAACAGGAAAATCTGTTCATATGATAATATCTTAATAAAACAATGAACTAAAACTATGTGATTATCTCAATAGATGCAGAAAAAAGTAGTTATATTTGACACATCCAACAGTTTTCCATAATAAAAGCGTTCAACAAATTGGAATTGGGAATGGAAGGAAACTTCCTCAGCTAGCTGAAGGGCAGCTATGAAAAGCCTACAGCTGACATCACACTTCAGAATGGAAGATGAGCTGTTTTCCCATAAGATGAGGAATAAGATAAGCATGTCTGCCACCATTTCCATTCAATATTGTACCGGAAGTTCCAGCTATAGTGCTTAGGTAAGGACAGGAGATAAAAGGCATCTGGACTGGAAAGGAAGAAGTATAATTATCTCCATTGGCTGAGGATGTGATCTTATCTGTAGAAAACACTGAGCAACACACACACACACACACACACATACACACACGCACACACCACACACACACACACACACACACACCCCATTAGAGCTAATAAATGAGTTCAGCAAGGATGCAGAATACAAGATCCACATACAATCTAAGCTGCGCTGTAGTTTTTATCAATGAAAAACTACAATGGAAATTAAGAAATCAGTTCCATCTATTATAGTATCAAAAGGAATAAAACACATAGGAACAAATTTAACTGAAGACATGCAAGATTTGTATACTGAAAACTACGAAATATTGTTGAAAAATTAAAGAACTAATAAAAGATCAATGCAATCACTAGTAAAACTCCGTCTCTTTTGTAAAAATGAATAAGCTGATTCTAATTCTGTAAAAGCCCCTGACTTGACCATTACAAAATCTATGCATGCAACAAAATTGCACTTTTACCACAATTTATAATTTACCCCATAAATTTATAAATTGCATAAATTTACACAAGTAAAAAATTAAAGTTCATGTGGTCATGCAAGGGACCTAGAATAGCCAAAACAATGCTGAAAAACGAACAAAACTGGAGGCCTCACACTCTCAAGTTCAAAACTTATTAGAAAGCGACAACATTGTGGAAGATGTGGTAATAGCATAAAGCTAGACATCTACTTCAATGAGTAGAACTGAGAGTAGAACTGAACAGAAATAAACACATACATCCATGGTCCATCGATTTTTGACAAAGGTGCCCGGACCATTCAATATGGGAATAACAGTTCTTTCAACAAATGCTGCTGGGACAACTTGATAGTCCACAGAAGAATGAACTCGGATCCTCACCTCACATTATATGCGAAAAATAACTCAAAATGAATTAAAGACCTAGAAATAATAGCAAAAAAATATAAGACTCTTAAAGGCACAAATCTTCATGACCTTGGATTAGGCAACTGTTTCTTAGATTTAAGACGGAAAAACACATACAACCACGAGGAAAGAACATAAATTGGACCTCATCAAAATTAAATTATATGTGCATCAAGGAACACTATCAAGAAAGTGAAAAGGCGGCCAGACGTGGTGGCTCAAGCCTGTAATCCCAGCACTTTGGGAGGCCAAGGTGGGCGGATCATGAGGTCAAGAGATCGAGACCATCCTGGTCAACATGGTGAAACCCCATCTCTATTAAAAATACAAAAAAAATTCGCTGGGTGTGGTGGCGTGCACCTGTAGTCCCAGCTACCCTGGAGGCTGAGGCAGGAGGATTGCTCGAACCTGGAGGCGGAGTTTGCAGTGAGCCGAGATCGCGCCACTGCACTCCAGCCTGGTGCCTGGCAACAGAGCGAGACTCTGTC
>NW_016107812.1:0-3553 GCF_001604975.1 Cebus imitator | reverse complement strand
AAAAGAAAGTGAAAAGGCAACCCAGGGAATATCTCATAAGTATCTAGTATCCGGGATATATGAAGAATTCTTAGAACTCAACAATAAAATGAAAAATAAATTTTAAAATAGGCAAAATATTTGAGCAGACATTTATCCAAAGAAGACACACAAATGGCCAATAAGCACATGAAAAAATTCCCATCCTTAGCCATCAGGAAAATTCAGCCCAAACCACAACAAGATACCACTTGATACCCCCTGGGATGGCTATAATTTTTTTTAAAAGCAAAATAAAATAATAAAAAGTAAGTATTGGTGAAGACATGGAGGAACTGGACTGTTCATTCATTGCATGTGGGAATGTAAAACGGTCATGCCAATAGAGTGAATAATTGGGCAGTTCCTCAAAGAGTTAATCAAAGAATTATCACACGACTCTCCTATTCTCCTCCTAGGTATACACCCAAGAGAACGGAAAGAAATGTTTACGCGAATACTCATACACAATGGTCACGGCAGCGTCCTTCGTAATAGCTGAAGGGTAGGAATGGCGCAGATGTGCATTAACAGAAGAATGGATGAGAAAATGTGGCCCATTTTCTACGAGGGAGCATTATTTAGCCATAGGAGGGAATGAAGCGCCAACACAGGCGCAGAGTGGATGCACCATGAAAGCATTTTGCTGAGTGAAAGAATCCAGACACAGAGACCACGTGTTCATATCAGGCGCCCAGGACCTGCCAATCCACAGACACAGAAAGCAGCTGGTGGTTGCCAGGGGCTGGGGAATGGAGAGAGGAATGCATGCAATTTTGGGGGGGTGGGGTGATGAAAATATGACTGTTGCCTAACTTTAGGAATGTACTAAAAACTATTAACTTGTGCAGTTGGTGCAATTCTATGGTGTGTGAACCATATCCCAGTTTTTAAAGTGCAAAAAATAAGAGGTGGGGAGGGACTGGACACAGCGGGGCGCAGGCGCGGGCGGCGCAGGCCCAGTGTTTGCGTTCCTGGGGAGCAGGAAGCAGCCCCCACCTGAGGCTCCTGCGCCTGCGCTCCCCAGTGAGGGTGTCATTCCTTCCTTGGGCTGGGAGGCAAGGGCAGCGGTGGGTGAGCAGTGCAGGGCCGTGTGGCCTCCTCCTCTGGGTGCGGGCTCCTCTCCTGGGTGCGGGCTCCTCTCCTGGGTGCGGGCTCCTCTCCTGGGTGCGGCCTCCTCTCCTGGGCTCGCCTGACTCCCTCCTCTGCCTCCTGCATGGTGCCTGGCCCTCCCTGGCGTCTTCCGGTGCCTGATGTCCTTGGTATCCCAGGTGCCTGACTCCTCCTCCATGAACCGATACGCGTCAGCCAGGGAGGCCTCCCCAGTCCCAGCGCCGGAGTCCTGGCCTTCTCCTGGGTCAGGACCCTCAGTCAAGGTGCAGCCCCTCCAGCATCTCCGGAAAAAGCCCTGCTCCCACGGAGGGGGCCGCCCGCCCTACACTTTCTCCTTTTAAAGTTAGCTTTCCTGACATTTTCCTATTCTGAGCACAACTCATTTCAGGAAATCTAGAGAAGGCAGAGAAGTAAAAGGAAATTGTCCCCATTCATGGCCAACTCTTTCCCGAGTTGCACAAATACAGACAAGTGATATGTGTTTCTTTATGAACAAAAATATAACCACCCTGTCCAGGTTATTCTTAAGCCCGACTTTATCACGGTGTGGTGTTTTGTAAATAGTTTTGTAAATAGTTCCTAGTGACAATAACCCTCCTGGGACTCCATTTCAGCGGCTGCGCAGCACCCCCAGCACCATCTCCATGGAGAAGCTGACCCCGCATTTGTGAGCCGGGAACTCACCTGAGCGGAGCTCCAGCGCATCTCTGCGGGGAAGCGGGGTGGGAGTGGAGCAGCACCTGCCCTCCCCAGGGCCCCAGAGACAAACTGGCCCAGAGCCCTCTTCCAGCAGAGGAGCCCCACCTCCCTGGGAATGAGGATCTGTGGGCCCCGGTGGGTGGGCTCTGCTGCAGAGGGGGCGCTGAGGCCCAGGAGGGTCCCCGCAGGCCAGGCGGACCAGACGGTGACCGCTTTAGTCTGGGCCACAGCACCCTGTGCCCTTCGGTCTGCCTTTTGCATCTCAGGAAAAGCCCCACCCTCCTGTCCATCACAGGCACTGTTTTCTGCACCAGCTGCCTGCTCCTCTCCAGTAACTGCCTTTGCTTTGCCTTGGAGGAGCCCCACCCCTGTCAGATGCAGATGAAGGTGCCAAGGGGAGGCTGGCTAACCGTGGAGCCACCATGGGAGGAGGCAGAGCTGAGGGCAAGGGGAGCTCCCGACTGCATCACCTGAGCACCTGGATCCAGCCACGCCTACAGGTAGCCACCCTTGCACCTCTGAGCTACATGAACCAATACATTCCCTTTCATTCTGAAGCCAGTTTGAAATGGGTTCTGTCCCTGACAAATGGAGCCCTAGTGGTCCCTTCTCTGTCCCTCCAACTCCACCTTCAGTCTTCTCAGCCTGGGAAAATTCGGAGAGAAATGAGGGCCGTGGAGAGCTGGGTTCTGAGGCTCCCGCCACAGAGCTGGGCCGATGATTAGGAAACACCACGTCCACTGAAGGCTTTGGTCACATCCTGGTGCCAGTGGCACCCATGACTGGAGACCCCTCCGCTGAGCTTCTGTCTGCTCTGATGAACCCTCAGCTGCTACCCCTACACGCTGTGCTCAGCAGGACCCCAGCTCCTTGCTGATATTGGACCTGCCCCCGCCTCCCCAGCTGTGCTCAGCCCTGAAGCAGGAGCTCCGGAATGTCCTGGGTTTCTTGGCTTCTCGCAGAGCCCCAGGGTCCCTGATAAATGTCTGGCACTGGTGGGGCACCCGGTGACTGTTCTCCCACTCCCATAAATACACTGTTTACCGCTGAATTATAAAGGGCGTGGGAACAAAAGAGAGGCTCAAATCATTGTCCTCGTTCTTACGGTTTGAGTACATTACCACCGTCACCTAATTAGGCTTGTATTTCAAGCAGAGACCACACTTCAAAATAAAATTAAAAAATAATTCTACTATGGGAGGAAATGAATGTTTCTCATATAAAATTTCAGCCGCTGTGTTGGCAGCAGGAAGCTTGTGGAGGCTCGTTATCCTAATTGAAGAGGCCCCGGAAAGGAGAGCAGTTAAGAGAAGTGACATTCTCCTGGACGTCTGTCCTAAGAGGTTTCCATCCCTCCTGGATGCTCTGGGCCTCTGAGCACCTAAGCCTGTGGGTTCTGATAGGATGTGGGCGGGGACGGGACGGGGCCTCAGGCGGGTGCCCAGCCCGTGGGGAGCAGAGGTGGGGCGGTGGGGACTCGTTCAGACCCTCCTCTTCCTGCAGTCCCGACACCGCAGGGTGGGATCTGGGCAGGGTCCTCCCTCTCCATCTTCCCCTCGCTGGGACCCAGCACGGCACGGGAGGGACGGACAACACCATTTAGACACTGAGATGTCTGAAGTCATGACCCCGGATTCCCCAGGCAGCCACACGCAGGGGTCTGCAGCAGGAGGAAGGGGTCCGTGAGAAACGCAGCAGCACCAGGAGGCTGTGGCTTTGCTTT
>NW_016107811.1:1492703-1496567 GCF_001604975.1 Cebus imitator | reverse complement strand
ACTGTTTACAATAGCAAAGACCTGGAAACAACCCAAATGCCCATCGATGACAGACTGGACAGGGAAAATGTGGCACATATACACCATGGAATATTATGCAGTCATCAAAAATGATGAGTTTGTGTCCTTTGCAGGGACATGGATGAACCTGGAAACCATCATTCTCAGCAAACTGACACATGAGCAGAAAATCACACACCGCATGTTCTCACTCATAGACGGGTGTTGAATAATGAGAACACATGGACACAGGGAGGGTCTGTTGGGGGGAAATAGGGGAGGGACAGTGGGGGATGGGGAGTTGGGGAGAGATAGCATGGGGAGAAATGCCAGCTATAGGTCAAGGGGAGGAAGGCAGCAAATCACACTGCCATGTGTGTACTTACGCAACTATCTTGCATGTTCTTCAAATGTACCCCACAACCTAAAATGCAATAAAAAGAAAAAAAAAAAGCAGGGTTGCAATCCTAGTCCCTGATAAAATAGACTTAAAACCAACGAAGATCAAAAGAGACAAAGAAGGGCATTACATAATGGTAAAAGGATCAATGCAACAAGAAGAGCTAACTGTCCTAAATATATATGCACCCAATGCAGGAGCACCCAGGTACATAAAGCAAGTTCTCAATGACCTACAAAGAGACTTAGACTCCCCCACAATAATAGCAGGAGAATTTAACACTCTACTGTCAATATTAGACAGATCAATGAGACAGAAAATTAATAAGGATATCCAGGACTTGAACTCAGACCTGGACCAAGCAAACCTAATAGACATCTACAGAACTCTCCACTCCAAATCCACAGAATATACATTCTTCTCAGCACCACATCACACCTACTCTAAAAACTGACCACATAATTGGAAGTAAAACACTCCTCAGCAAATGCAAAAGAACTGAAATCATAACAGTCTCTCAGACCACAGTGCAATCAAATCAGAACTCAGGATTAAAACTAACTCAGAACCGCACAACTTCATGGAAACTGAGCAACTGGCTCTTCAATGTTGACTGGATAAACAATGAATGAAGGCAGAAATAAAGATGTTCTTCAAAACCAATGAGAACGAAGACACAATGTACCAGAATCTCTGGGACATATTTAAAGCAGTCTCTAGAGGAAAATTTATAGCAATAAATGCCCACATGAGAAACAAGGAAAGATATAAAATTGACACCCTATCATCAAAATTGAAAGAGCTGGAGAAGCAAGAACAAAAAAACTCAAAAGCTAGCAGAAGACAAGAAATAACTAAAATTAGAGCAGAATTGAAGGAGACAGACACACAAAAAAAACTCTTCAAAAAATCAATAAATCCAGGAGCTGATTTTTTGAACAGATCAACAAAATAGCCAGATTAATTAAAAAAAGACAGAAGAATCAAAGAGATGCAATAAAAAATGAAAAAGAGAGAATAAATAAAATAAATAGAAAAAGAAAAGAGTGAAGAATCAAATAGATGCAATAAAAAATGATAAAGGGGATATCACCACTGATTCCACAGAAATACAAATTACCATCAGAGATTACTACAAACAACTCTATGCACATAAACCAGTAAACCTGGAAGAAATGGATAAATTCCTAGACACTTGCATCCTCCCAAGCCTAAACCAGGAAGAAGTTGAAACCCTGAATAGACCAATAACAAGGACTGAAGTTGAGGAAGGAATTAACAGCCTATCAACCAAAAAAAGCCCAGGTCCAGATGGGTTCACAGCCGAATTCTACCAGACATACAAAGAGGAGCCGGTATCAATCCTTCTGAAACTATTCCAAAAATACAAAAAGAGGGAATCCTTCCCAAATCATTTTATGAGAACAATGTCATCCTGATACCAAAACCCGGCAGAGACTCACAAAAAAAGAAAACTTCAGGCCAATATCCACGACGAACATAGATGCGAAGATTTTCAATAAAATACTGGCAAACAGATTGCAACAGCACATCAAAAAGCTTATCCATCACGATCAAGTAGGCTTCATCCCAGGGATGCAAGGCTGGTTCAACATACACAAGTCTATAAACGTAATACACCACATAAACAGAACCAAAGACAAAAACCACATGATTATCTCAATTGATGCAGAGAAGGCCTTTGACAAAATTCAACAGCCCTTTATGCTAAAAATTCTCAATAAACTAGGTATCATCGGAACATATCTCAAAATAATAAAAGCTGTTTACGACAAACCCACAGCCAATATCATACTGAATGGGCAAAAACTAGAAGCATTCCCCTTGAAATCTGGCACTAGACAAGGACGCCCTCTGTCACCACTCCTATTCAACATAGTATTGGAAGTTCTAGCCAGAGCAATCAGGCAAGAAAAAGAAATAAAGGGTATTCAATTAGGAAAGGAGGAAGTCAAATTATCTCTATTTGCAGATGACATGATTTTATATTTAGAAGACCCCATTGTCTCAACCCAAAATCTCCTGAGACTGATAAGCAAATTCAGCAAAGTCTCAGGATACAAAATCAATGTGCAGAAATCACAAGCATTTCTATACACCAATAATAAAGAGAGCTAAATCAATATTGCTATAAAGAAAATAAAATACCTAGGAATACAATGAACAAAGGATGTAAAAAACCTCTTCAAAGAGAACTATAAACCACTGCTCAAGGAAATAAGAGAGGACACAAACAGATGGAAAAACATTCCATGCTCATGGTTAGGAAGAATCAATATTGTGAAAATGGCCACACTGCCAAAAGTAATTTACAGATTTAATGCTATCCCCATCAAGCTACCTGTGACCCTCTTCACAGAACTGGAAAAAACCACCTTAAACTTCATATGGAACCAAAAGAGAGCCCGCATAGCCAAGACAATTCTAAGCAAAAATAACACAGCTAGAGGCATCACGCTACCTGACTTCAAACTATACTACAAGGCTACAGTAATCAAAACAGCATGGTACTGGTACCAAAACAGAGATTTAGACCAATGGAGCAGAACAGAGGCCCCAGAGGAAACACCTCACATCTACAACCATCTGATCTTTGACAAAGCTGACAAAAACAAGCAATGGGGAAAGCATGCCCTGTTTAATAAATGATGTTGGGAAAACTGGCTAGCCATGTGCAGAGAGCAGAAACTGGACTCTTTCCTGACACCTTACACTAAAATTAATTCCAGATAGGTGAAAGACTTAAACATAAGACCTAACACTATAAAAACCCTAGAAGAACCTAGGCAAAACCATTCAGGACATAGGCATAGGCAAGGACTTCATGACTAAAACACCAAAAGAATTGACAACAAAAGCCAAAATAGACAAATGAAATCTAATTAAACTCCAGAGCTTCTGTACAGCAAAAGAGAAAATCGTTAGAGTGAACCGGCAACCAACAGAATGGGGAAAAAATGTTTGTAATCTACCCATCTGACAAAGGGCTAATATCCAGAATTTACAAATAACTAAAACAGATTTACAAGAAAAAAACCAACAAACCCATTCAAAAGTGGGTTATGGATATGAACACACACTTTTCAAAGGAAGACATATATGAGGCCAACAAACATATGAAAAAATGCTTATCATCACTGGTCATTACAGAAATGCAAATCAAAACCACATTGAGATACCATCTCCCGGCCGGGCGCGGTGGCTCAAGCCTGTAATCCCAGCACTTTGGGAGGCCGAGGCGGGTGGATCACAAGGTAGATCGAGACCATCCTGGTCAACATGGTGAAACCCCGTCTCTACTAAAGCTACAAAAAATTAGCTGGGCACGGTGGCGCGTGCCTGTAATCCCAGCTACTCAGGAGGCTGAGGCAGGAGAATTGCCTGAACCCAGGAGGCGGAGGTTGCGGTGAGCCGAGATCGCGCCATTGCACTCCAGCCTGGGT
>NW_016107811.1:1465218-1492503 GCF_001604975.1 Cebus imitator | reverse complement strand
CATTTGACCCAGCAATCACATTACTGGGTATATATCCAAAGGATTACAAATTGTTCTATTATAAAGACACATGCACATGTATGTTCACTGCAGCACTGTTTACAATAGCAGAGACCTGGAACCAACCCAAATGCCCATCGATGATAGACTGGACAAGGAAAATGTGGCACATATATACCATGGAATACTATGCAGCCATAAAAAACAATGAGTTCGTGTCCTTCACAGGGACATGGATGAATCTGGAAACCATCATTCTCAGCAAACTGACACAAGAACAGAAAATCAAACACGGCATGTTCTCACTCATAGGTAGGTGTTGAACAATGAGAACACATGGACACAGGGAGGGGAGCATCACACCCTGGGGTCTGTTGTCGGGGAATAGGGGAGGCACAGTGGTGGGTAGGGAGGTTGGGGAGGGATAACATGGGAAGAAATGCCAGATATAGGTGATGGGGGGATGGAGGTAGCAAACCACACTGACATGTATGTACCTATGCAACTATCCTGCATGTTCTGCACACGTACCCCAGAGCCTAAAGTGCAATAAAATATATTTTAAAAAAATAAAAGGCAGCAGCCCATGAGGGACTTATAAATAAAGCCACCACCTTCCTGGGACAGAGCACCTCAGAAAAAGGGTGCTTGTGGGTTCTGCTTCAGCAGACTTAAACATTCCCGGCTGGCACCTCTGAAGGAAGTAATGGTTCTCCCAGCACAGTGCTTGAGCTCTGATAAGGGACAGACTGCCTCCTCAAGTGGCTCTCTGACCCCTATGTATCCTGACTGGGAGACACCTCATACAGGAGAGCTGTGGCTGACATCTGGTGGGTACACTTCTGTGATTAAGCTACCAGAGAAAGGAACGGGCAGCAATCTTTGCTGTTCTGTGGCCCCCACGGGTGATTCTCAGGCAAGCAGGGTCTAGTGTGGACCTCCAACAAACTCCAGCAGACCTGGAGCAGAGAGACCTGACTATTAAAAGGAAAACTAATAAACAGAAAGAAATAGCTTCACCATCAACAGAAAGGATGTCCACTCAGAAACCTCCATTCGAAAGTCACCAACTTCAAAGACTAAAGGTAGGTAAATCCACAAAGATGGGAGGAAACCAGTACAGAAAGGCTGAAATCAGCAAAACCAGAATGCTGCTTCTACTCCAAGGGATCACAGCTCCTCACCAGCAAGGGAACAAAAGTGGATGGAGAATGAGTTTGAGGAATTGACAGAAGGTGGATAATAACAAACTTCTCCAAGCTGAAGGAGCATGTTCTAATCCAATGCAAAGAAACTAAGAATCTTGAAAAAAGGTTAGATGAAATGCTAACTAGAATAACCAGTGTAGAGAAGAACATAAACAGCTTGATGGAGCTGAAAAACACAGCACAAGAACTTTGTGAGGCATACACAAGTTTCAATAGCCAAATCGATCAAGCAGAAGAAAGGATATCAGAGATTGAAGATCAGCTCAACGAAATAAAGTAAGAAGGCAGGAGTAGAGAAAATAGAGTGAAAAGAAATGAACAAAGCCTCCAAGAAATATGGGATTATATGAAAAGACCTAATTTATGTTTCACTGGTATACCTGAAAGTGACAGGGAGAATAAAACCAAGTTGGAAAACACTCTTCAGGATATTAATCAGTAGACTTTCCCCAACCTAGCAAGGCAAACCAACATTCAAATTCAGGAAATATAGAGAACACCACAGAGATATTCCTCAAGAAGAGCAACTCTAAGGTACATAATTGTCAGATTCACCAGGGTTGAAACGAAGGAGAAAATGCTAAGGGCAGCAAGAGAGAAAGGTCAGGTAACCCACAAAGGGAAGCCAATCAGACTCACAGTGGCTCTCTCAGCAGAAACCCTACAAGCCAGAAGAGAGTGGGGACCAATATTTAACACCCTTAAAGAAAATAATTTTCAACCCAGAATTTCATATCCAGCCAAACTAAGCTTCATAAGTGAAGGAGAAATAAAATCCTTTATGGACAAGCAACTGCTGAGAGATTTCGTCACCACCAGGCCTGCCTTACAAGAGCTCCTGAAGGAAGCACTTAAGTCTAAAAAGACTTAGACTCCCACGCAATAATAGTGGGAAACTTTAACACTCCACTGTCAATATTAGACAAATCAACAAGACAGAAAATTAACAAGGATATCCAGGACTTGAATTCAGATCTGGACCAAGCAGATGTAATAGACATGTACAGAACTCTCCAACCAAAATCCATAGAATATACATTCTTCTCAGCACCACCTTGCACTTACTCTAAAATTGACTACATAATTGGAAGTAAAACACTCCTCAGCAAATGCAAAAGAATGGAAATCATAAAAGTCTCTTAGACCACACTGCAATCAAATTAGAACTCAGGATTAAGAAACTCACTCAAAACCACACAGCTACATGGAAACTGAACAACCTGCTCCTGAATGACTACAGGATAAATAATGAAATGAAGGCAGAAACAAAGATGTTCTTTGAAACCAATAAGAATGAAGACACAACGTACCAGAATCTCTGGGACACATTTAAAGCAGTGTCTAGAGGGAAATTTATAGCACTAAATTCCCACATGAGAAGTGAGGAAAGATCTAAAATTGACACCCTAATGCCACAATTAAAAGAACTAGAGGAGCAAGATCAAACAAATTCAAAAGCTAGCAGAACACAGGAAATAACGGAGATCAGGGTAGAACTGAAAAAGACAGAGACACACAAAAAACCCTTCAAAAAAGCAATAAATTCAGGAGGTGGTTTGTTGAAAAGATCAGCAAAATAGACTGCTAGCCAGACTAATAACAAAGAGAAAAGAGAAGAATCAAATAGATGCAATAAAAAATGATAAACGGGTTAACACCACTGATCCTACAGAAATACTAACTACCATCAGAGATTACTACAAACACCTCTATGCAAATAAACCAGTCAATGTAGAAGAAATGGATAAATTCTTGGACACTTACACCCTCCCAAACTAAACCAGGAAGAAGTTGAATCCCTGGATAGACCAATAACAAGATCTGAAATTGAGGCAGCAATTAATAGCCTACCATCCAAAAAAAAGTCCAAGACAAGACAGGTTCACAGCCGAATTCTACCAGGCACACAAAGTGGAGCTGGTACCGTTCCTATTCCAAACAATACAAAAAGAGGGAATTCTCCCTAACTCATTTTATGAGACCAACATCATCCTGATGCCAAAACCTGGCAGAGACACAACTAAGAAATAAAATTTCAGGCCAATATCCATGATGAACATTGATACGAAAATCCTCAATAAAACTCTGGCAAACCAAACCCAACAGCATCGCAAAAAGCTTATCCATCATGATCAAATTGGCTTCATCCCTGGGATGCTAGGCTGGCTCAACATATAGAAATCTATAAATGTAATCTATCACATAAACAGAACCAAAAACAAAAACCACATGATTATCTCAATAGATGCAGAGAAGGCCTTCAACAAAATTCAACAGCCCTTTATGCTAAAAATTCTCAATAAACTAGGTATAGATGGATTGTACCTCAAAATAATAAGAGCTATTTATGACAAACCCACAGCCAGTATAATACTGAATGGGCAAACATTGGAAGCATTCCCTTTTAAAACTGGCACAAGACAAGACAAGGATGCCCTCTCTCACTACTCCTATTAAACATAGTATTGGAAGTTCTGGCCAGGCAATCAGGCAAGAAAAAGAAATAAAGGGTATTCTATTAGGAAAAGAGGAAGTCAAATTGTCTCTGTTTGCAGATGATATGATTATATATTTAGAAGACTCCATCATCTCAGCCCAAAATCTCCCTAAACTGATAAGCAACTTCAGCAAAGTCTCAGGATACAAAATCAATGTGCAAAAATCACAAGCATTCCTGTACATCAATAATGGACAAACAGCCAAATCATGAGTGAACTCCCATTTGCAATTGCTACAAAGAGAATAAAATACCTAGGAATACAATGAACAAAGGATGTAAAGGATCTCTTCAAGGAGAACTACAAACCACTGCCCAAGGAAATAGGCGAGGACGCAAACAGATGGAAAAACTTTCCATGTTCATTGTTAGGAAGAATCAATATTGTGAAATGGCCATACTGCTCAAAGTAATTTATAAATTCAATGCTATCCCCGTCAAGCTACCATTGACTTTCTTCACAGAATTGGAAAAAACCACCTTAAACTTCATATGGAACCAAAACAGAGACTGCAGAGCCAAGACAATCCTAAGCAGAAAAAAAAAAGGAAGAAAGAAAGAACAAAGCTGGAGGTAACGCACTACCTGACTTCAAATTATACTACGAGGCTATAATAATCAAAACAGCATGGTACTGATACCAAAACAGAGATATAGATCAATGGAACAGAACAGAGGCCTCACAAATAACGCCACACATCTACAACCAACTGATTTTTGACTAAAACAAGCAATGGGGAAAGGATTCCCTATTTAATAAATAATGTTGGGAAAACTGGCTAGCCATGTGCAGAAAATTGAACCTGGATCCCTTCCTTACACCTTTTACAAAAATTAACTCCAGATGGATTAAAGGTTTAAACATAAGAACTAACACCATAAAAACTCTAGAGGAAAACCTACGCAATACCACTCAGGACATAGGCATGGGCAAGGACTTCATGACTAAAGCACCAAAAACAATGGCAACAGAAGCCAAAATAGACAAATGGAATCTAATTAAACTTAGTTTCTTTTGCTGTGCAGAAGCTCTTATCATTAGAGTGAAATGGCATCCAACAGAATAGGAAAAAAATTTTCCAATCTACCCATCTGACAAAGGGCTAATCTACAAAGAAGTTAAAGAACTTAAGAATCTACAAAGAACTTAAAACAGATTTACAAGAAAAAAAACAACCCCATGAAAAAGTAGGCAAAGGATATGAAGAGACACTTTTCAAAAGAAGACATTTATTCAGGCCAACAAACATATGAAATGTGCATCATCACTTGTCATTAGAGAAATGCAAATCAAAACCACATTGAGATACCATCTCACGCCAGTTAGAATGGCGATCATTAAACAAAATCAGGAGATAACAGATGCTGGAGAAATAGGAATGATTTTACACTGTTGGTGGGAGTGTAAATTAGTTCAACTATTGTGGAAGACAGTGTGGCAATTCCTCAAGGATTTAGAAATAAAAATACCATTTGACCCAGCAATCCCATTACTGGGTATATACCCAAAGGATTATAAATCATTCTGTTATAAAGACACATGCACACGTATGTTTATCGCGGCACTGTTCACAATAGCAAAGGCTTGGAACCAACCCAAATGCCCATCAATGATAGACTGGACAAGGAAAATGTGGCACATATACACCATGGAATACTAAGCAGCCGTAAAAAAAAAAGGATGAGTTCATGTGCTTTGTAGGGACATGGATGAAGCTGGAAGCCATCATTCTCAGCCAACTGACACAAGAACAGAAAACCAAACACCACATGTTTACTCATAAGTGGGTGATGAACAATAAGAACACATGGACACAGGGAGGGAACATCACACACTGGGGTCTGTCAGGGGGTGGGGGGCTAGGGGAGGGATAGCAGGGGGTGGGGGATTTGGAGGGGGATAGGATTAGGATAAATACCTAATGTAAATG
Source organism: Cebus imitator (assembly GCF_001604975.1). Classification (NCBI taxonomy): domain Eukaryota; kingdom Metazoa; phylum Chordata; class Mammalia; order Primates; family Cebidae; genus Cebus; species Cebus imitator. Next base: position 1,486,867 of record NW_016107811.1, on the reverse strand, counting down.
ACAGGGTAATGGATGCAGCAAACCACCATGGCATGTGTATACTTATGTAACAAGCCTGCATGTTCTAAATATGTAACCCAGAACTTAAAGTATAATAAATAAATTAAAACAAGAAAAAAGACTATCAGTAAAAAGACAACTCACAGAACAGTTACTTTCAAATCATGCCTCTGATAAGGGACTTCTATCTAGAATATATAAAGAACTCTTTCAACTCAATAATAAAAACACAAATAACCCAGTTGAAAAAAATAGGCAAATGATATAAATAGACATTTCTCAGCAAATGACTAATAATCACATAAAAGATATTTAACCTCATTTTATCAGGAAAATTCAAATCAAAACCACAATAAAATGCTATTTCATACCGACCAGGATGGCTATATTTAAAAATACAAATAATAACAAGTGTTGTTGAGGACGTAGAAAAATCAGAACCCTCATCTATTGCCGATGTGAATATAAAATGATGCCATTCTTTGGAAAAGTAATCTGGCGTTTCTTTACAAAGTTAACTATAGAGTTACAGTATCACTGAGCAATTCCATGCTTTGATATATACCCAAGATAAATTAAAATATATGGCCACACAAAAATTTATACATGAGTGCTTATAGGAGCATCATTCATAATAGCCAAAAAGGGGAAACAACTCAAATATCTATCTATGGATGAATGGATAAACAAATGTGGTATATCCATACGATGGAATAGTATTTAGCAATGAAAAGGAATGATGTGCCAATACATGCTATGGCATGAGTGAACCTTGAAAACATTTTGCCAAGTGAAAGAAGCCAGTCACAAAAGACCAATATTATATGATTCCATTTATAGGAAATGTCCAGAAGAAGAAAATCTGTAGAACAGAAAGTAGACTGGTGGCTGCCTAGGGCTGGTGGGGGAGTAGGGAAATGAGGGGTGATAACTAATAAGTACAGAGTTTCTCTTTGGGGTGCTGGAACTATCTGAACATCGATAGGGGTGATGGCTGCACAACTCTGTGAATTACAAAAGAAAATCATTGAATTGTAGACTTTAAGTGGATGGAGTATAGGGTATGTGCATGATATCCCAACCCTTGGGGTCAGTGGAGTCAGGGAGACTATGGGAACTGTGCAACATGCCTGGAATTCAAGTTCTTCCTCCTACTGATGTGGTGTCCCATGGTTTTCCCACACCCCAGAACCTGGGCTCAGAGATGCCTCAAACTGTCCCAGCAAGCAGACCAGACTCCACCAGTGTTTAGGCAGCCACCTGAAGTGCTTGGTGGCTGTCGGGGAAGAAGGAGCTCACATGTGTTGATCACCTGCTCTGCCATGTGCTTTGTGCAGGGCTGGGACTAGGGGGAGGACTTTTAGGACCCTGAGACTGAGTGACTTCTGAAATTTTTCACCCTAGGCACCTTACTGTAGTCCCAGCCCTGGCTGTGGGCCATATTCCCAGCCCCTTATTTCATCATTATGACATCTGGCCAAGTACTGTGGCTCACGCCTGTAATCCCAGCACCTTGGGAGGCCAAGTTTGTTGGATCACTTGAGGCCAGGAGTTTAAGACCAGCCTGGCCAACATGGTGAAACTCCATCTCTACTAAAAATACAAAAATTAGCTGAGGGTGGTAGAGGGCGCCTGTAATCCCAGCTACTTGGAAGGCTGAGACAGGAGAATTGCCTGAACATGGAAGACAGAGGTTGCAGTGAGCCGGGATCATACCACTGCCTTCCAGCCTGGGTAACAGAGTGAGTGAGATTCCATCTCTAAAAAAAAATAAATTAATAAATAAATAAAAACATTATGACATCCCTGTGAAGCCCATGTGAGTGCGTTACAGTTGCGGGTTTAGAGACTCAAACAGAGCAAATCTTGATGGCTCAAGAGCCTGTTTTCTTTCCAGCCCTTTCTCCATGATGCTGATAGAGGAGCCCCTGAGAAGGAAGCCCCTTGCAACCAGGGAAAGCTTGGCAAGCCTGCCAGCGGCTCCCCACTTCCTGAGAACAAGTGTTTTGGGGGGTTCTGCCTGGATGGCTTTGAGTCTAGGTGCAGGGTGGTAATCCCATGACCTCCTAAACATCACCAGGGAGCAGAGAACCTTTTCCTGAAGAGCCACATTGGCCACTAGACCCCAAGAGGACCAATAACTGTGGCCATCAAGTCAGCTGGGACGTGGACTGGGGCCCACAACACTCATACTCTGATGCTGTTCACGCGTTTCATTCCCCAAACATGCTGAGTACCTACTAAGTGCCAGGCCCTGGATATGTGACTGAAAACACAACATTCCAGGGGGAGAGGCAGAAACATAAAGAAGTGACCAGGAAATATTAACTCAGGAACAATCCAGCAATGAAAATAAAACAGCCATGGACAGAGGAAGAGGGCTGGCATGAAGGCAGGCTTAGAGGAGGCTCAGGAGAGGTGGGTGCAGGGAGAAAAGGTAAGGCAGCCTGCTCTGTGGGGTGGAAGCCTCCGGTGACACTGAGTTTTCTCAATGTGTTTCCATGGGTTCATTGGAAACTTCTAAGTGTCCACAGTCTCCCCCATGCTGAGAGGACCTTGGAAAGAGGCTGTGGCTAAGCTGGAGCCGATAGGAGGGGAGCCTCTCACTCCTGGGACCAGCCAGGATGCAGGCAGGGACTCAAGCTAGAGATTTGGGGGAGGAGGCTCCTCATGGGAAAATCTGGGGCCAGCTGGAGCTGCTCTTAAAGGAAAAGCCACCCTCTTTTCCTTTAAAACATATATATATATTTTTTTTCCCCCAGAGACAGGGTCTCCTTCTGTTTCCCAGGCTGGAGTGCAGTGGTGCAATCATAGCTCACTATAGCCTCCCTCTCCTGGGGAGAGGTTCAAATGATCCTCCTGCCTCAGCCTCCCAAGTAGAAGTAGCCGGAGCCACAGCTGAGCACTACTATGTCCAGCGCTCGCTCGCTCTCTTTTTTTTTTTTTTTTTTTTTTGTAGAAATGGGATCTATTCTGCCCCAGCTCCTCTTTTCCTAATACCACTGCTCAGGCCTGGGAGACTTCTCTGTCTGGTTGGGGAAAAGAAGGCTTCTGGAGGGTTCCCTCCTTAGTCTCTGCCAGCCTAAATTGCATCCCCAGGTGCGAGAGAGCCTCAGGAGGGCAGAGCCCAGCTCCAAGACCTTCTAACCATTCCCAAGGCCTCCCGACTCTCCCTCTCCGCAGAAGCTTAAGGCTCCTACACCCAAGCAGGGCCCCCAAACCCAAGCCATCTGCAGGGCTCTAAAAGAGAGAAGCTCATGAACTCTTGGACTCTGAACCATTCCTTCACTCCCCTTCACTCCTGCAAAGTGGGGGTCCGTGTGCCCATCCTACAGATACAGAAATGCAGGCCCAGGCAAACTCCACAGTCCTTCCAGGAGTCAGCAGAGGAACCGGATCTGGGCCCACCAGGACCGTGATTGTTTTCCCTCCTTTTGATGTTCCCAAGAACAGGGAGTCCCCCTGTGAGGAGCGCTGTTCTCACCTCTGATCCCAAAGAACCTGGTCCAGGCCGCGGAAACCCAGAGGGTACGGCCTCCTGCCAAGTCCAGCCCCTCTCCAGCCTCAGTCTCTGGTCGGCAACCGGAGTGAGGTGGTCCCGGAGCTCTGCGCACCTTTGCACCGGCTCGAGGCCCTCGCCTTCTCCTCATTTGTGCTCTCCGGTTGGGGTCCGGCAGGCCCCGCCCAGCCTCCTTCACTTGCTTGGGCCAGGGCCGCCGGAGCGCCGGGCACTGCCCTATGTGGCCGTCGGATTCATATCCAGATATTAAGTAAACAATAAATTAGCAAAACTACAAGAAAATTTTACAGCCTTTTGCATTTGGCAATCATTGAGTGTTAATTAGAAATTCATTACAATTAAAACCCTGCCTAAACAGGGCCTGCGCGCCTTAATTACATCTGATTTTTAATTCAGAATACGTGTTTACACAGTAAGCGCTACGTACCCCGTGATTATCCCCAATCCTCTTTATACTGTACTAATTATGTAAATTAAACCTAATTAACTGACAAAAACTGCCGTTAATTCAACTAGTAAAAGATATGTGCTTGCGGAGGAGGCGCGTCCGCCCAGCCCCAGCCCAAGCCCGAGCCGGAGCCCAAATGGACGCCACACCCCGGACGCGGAGGCAGCACGGGCTCTGCCAGTGGGAGGAGAAGCATGCAGGGCGCAGCACTCATCCAGAGTCCGGCTCTCTGACCCCTGATGCCACCGGGCAGCGGATAAGAGAGAATCTCCCTGACCAATAATGGGGGACAGAGAGGCCAAGGGCAGTGACGCCCACAGGCTCTGGACAGGGCCGCAGGACCCAGAGCCCTCATTGAGGAAGAGGGAACGTGCCCATCCCGTCCGAGCCTGGGTTGCAGCCCCAGCTCTGTCACTCACTGCCTGCCTGAACCTGAGCAAAGGCCCTGGCTGTGCCAGGTCTTCCTCCTCCGCACCCTGCAGTGAGGGCGATACTGAAACGCAGCGCTGCACCCTCCTTGCCGTCCCTTCTTCAAGCTAGGCTCTGCAGCGTGCCAGGCACTACTTTTTGAGTCTTGGAGATCAGCCTGCGACCCTTACCGACTGAGGGCCTTGGCTGGGGAGAAGGGCGGGGTTGGCTTCCACTGCCGGGTCCTCAGTTTCCTACCTGTAAAATGGGAATAAGTGGTTCCTATCTATTCCCAGGGCCCTTGTGAGAACCGACCCGGCAGTCGGCAAAGTGCGATCGGCGGCGATATTAACCCGCTGGATGCCGGCCCAGAGTAGAGCCCCAGCCCCTACCCCCACGCCCTGCTCCCCAGCGCCCAGCTCTGAGCAGCCAAGCTTCTCAGTCCACGCGCCTGCAATCTTTCTCCAGCTCAGACCAGGGACAGGAGCTGGGTGGGTCTCCGGGCGCGAGCCAGAGCGCAGGGAGCTGTCCGTAGCTTGGTGCTGAACGGGGACACAGTGGACACGGCACACCCCCTGGTGCGAGAGCGGTACTCTGTCTAAGGAGTGCGGGGGGGGGGGCCACGGCGGGACTGCTGGGAAGGGTGGCGTCGTTGGCCCTCGCTCTACAACAGAGGCAGGACAGGCAGGCCCTGCTCAGGAGGACCCAGCCCATCCTCTCTTCACTCCCATCCCCCAGCACCCTGGGGGCGTCCTGGCTCCAGGATCGTTGTCACCACCATGCCGAATTCTGAGATGCCTTTAAAAAAAATCATTAGGAGGCTAAGAATAATTACCGAACGAGATTGTAATTATGAGGTGGGGAAGCCTGGGCCGAGGGAGGGGGAATGAGCTGGCGGGGACTGGGGGCAGCTCTCGGACTGGGGTGGAAAACAGGTTCCTGTGTTCTCCCGAGGGAAGGTGTGGGAGGAAAGAGAGCGGGGAGTTGGAGCGGGACAGAGGCACAGCCTGGGAAAGACGCCCGAATGAAGGGGCCAGAGGCAGAGAGAAAGGGGCTGAGCGGGGCTCCAGGACTCCTTTGGGCGAAAAGGGAAAGGCAGGGAGATCCGAGACATAAAGACCGGAACTGAGGAGGGCGAGAGAGCAAGAACCCACCCTATCTAAAAGAGACGCGCAGAGGAGACAGAGCCCACAAACTTGGGAGAGGATTTCAGGGCCTAGGAGAACGGTACCCGATGTCAGCCAGGGTAGCTGGGAAGAAAGCAAAGGAGTCTGTGGGCTGGGCCAGCCGGATTCTCAGTCCCAGCGCCAGGCCTGAGCGATTGGTTTGCGTTTCCAGAGGCCCTTCCCAGGGTCTCTTCGAGCCAGGAGAGAAAAGGAGAAAAGGGAGAAGTGAAGGAAAAGGGGAGACACGCCCCAGAGGGGCTGCAACGCAGGAGGGAAAGGGGCCCGTACCCGGCAGCCTGAGGGAAATAGGAGACGACTGGGGCGAGGGCGACCCCGCGCCGCTACCCCGCGGAAGATTTATGGCGCCTCCCAGGTTCCAAGGACAGACTGTGTTCGCTGCTGCTGCCACCGCCGGTAGCCACCGTGGCCGCTGCGCCCCCTGCCCAGGCGGCCCGCAGCGCCCGGGGCCATCCCTGCCATTATTAACTTCTGTTTGATTAGGGTAATTGTTCAAACTTGGGCCGGACAGTATGATTAATTACAGTTTAATTAACGTGTCCATTAAGGACACTTAATGCCAGGGGGGCGGGGAGGGGGGTGGTGGAAGCGGCCGACAGGGCGCCCGGGTGCAGGCAAACAGGGGCGGGGTACGACTGGTAACTCAATGAAGAAGTAGAGATAGACTGAGAGGAAGAGAAGGGGACCTAATGGGGCATTAGGGGAAAGAAGGGTGAAGACTGAGAGACTGACAGAGAGAGAGGAGAGGGGTGGAGAGAAATGGAGCTTTGAGGAGAGAGAGGAGGTACCCAGGGGCGTCTGTAGCGTCAGGGGACTGGACCTCCCCCATAGGGAAACTGGGTTAGCAGCGTTTAGAGAGTAGTTGACCTCAGATCACTCCCAACAATCACTTGGCTCCTGCCCTGGGCCTGCTGGCGATGACGAGTGGGGGCATTCAGGCTGAGGGCTCCCCAAACCTAGTTCCCAAGTCCTCTGCCCAGGGACAGAAACAGGAGAATGCCCCTCCCCAGGTCAGAACTCTCCCGATACCTCCCACCGAAGTCAGGAGCATGGGGGAGGCAGATCTGCTCCTTCCCGGCTGCCATCCCTGCTTTTCGGCACCCAGGTCTCTGTCGCAGACTCTGGTGAACCTACTAGTTCCCCAGGGTCACTCTAGGCTCCATCACCCTGTCCTCGCCTGTAGTCGGGAAGTGAAGTACTCCTCCCTGCGCCCGTTCCTCTCGAGTCCCTCTTAGCTCCATCACTTGGTCCTGGCCCAGATCAAAACTGGCTCCTTGCCCGGGAGCACTGGGACCTCCCCACTTCGTTCTTGGGTACAAACTTTTTGGCCCCAGGGCCTTTCTATCCTCCTGGCCTCTCCAGCTAAAGCGGGACGCAGGTGCAGGGCGCTGGACGCAGGTGTGCGGCCGCTTACCTGGGGCATGCAGGCCCTGGGGCTGCTGGGAGGCGGCGGGCGCCGCGCGTGGCCCGCGGGCGGGCGGACCCAGGGAGGGCGCTAGCGACTGCGCGGGCGGTGGGTGTGGCGCCCCGGCTCGCAGCTGTCAGGCGCGCCCGCCCTGCCACTCGGGCTGTGACCGCGCTGTCCCCGCCGCCGCGCCATGCGCTCCAGGCTTCGGCCTCTTCTTCCGGCCAGTCCCCGGCCTCGGGGTCAACGGCTCAGGGTTCCCATCTCAACTCCCAGGGCCCCGGCGCCCCGCGCCCGCTGAGAACGGGAGGGGCCGCGGGTAGGAGCGCGGCTGTGCGCGCGCGCGCGGGGAGGGGCCGCGCCGTCACCCGGAGAGCCCGGCGGATCCCGGACTCCCGCCCGCCGCTCCTCCTGCCGCGCACCTCCGCGCACCGCTACCCCGGCTCCAGCCGCCGCCGCACTGTGAGTACCCGCGTCCGGTAGCCCGCCGCCCCCGCGCCCTGCCCCTGCAGCTTTTTTTTCGTTTAGTTCTGATTTGGGCTCCTGTGGCTGTTTTTATGGTTATACCTAACGACTCCACCGCCTCTCTCCCACCACTGCCCGTTTCCCGCTTCGCTGCCCTCCCCAAGCTCGCCCCTCAAGCTCCAGGAGCTGACAAGGATCCCCCAAGCTGCTCTGGCTGCTGCTCCTTGTCGCTGCGTATGGCCCTTCGCCTGTGCTTTCCGCTTTGGCCCCCGAAATTTTGTTCCTTTTCTAGGGACCCCCTTCTTTTGACTCCGGGCCCGGACCCCCCTCTTCTCACTCAGGGAAAACCGCGCAGGGACCCAGGTTCCTGAACTGGGGAACGCTCTCGGCTCGGGCGCTCTCTTCACTGTATGCGGGCCAGGCACAGTTGCCGATTTCGAGAAACCGAGCAGCTGTCATTTCCCGGCGCCGGTGCCGCGCGCCCTCCAGCCACCTCCAGGAGGGCGCGGGACTTGTCAGCCGGGGAGTTAGGATAGCGTTTTTGCCTCCTAAAATGATACAAAGGACCTCAACGCGAAATAAGGGTCAACTTATTTTAGTTCGATCCTCGGAGATAAAGATGAAACAGACAGATAATACATAAATAGCTTGATACTTGCAGAAGGTACAAAACATGACAGAGGAGCAAGCTGGCAGAGACAGCTCAGGGACAGATATGATCGACAAACGAGGGGCTCCTAGGTAAACAGAGAGGAAGAGAGAAAGAGACAGACAGATAAACAGAAAATGCCGGTCTCCATGCTGAAGGCTTTTGAACTGGGATCCCTGTCTGGAGCTGCCCCTCTGAAAATGGATTTACCTTCAGGGCCGACTTCAGGGGAGGGGCCCGCCCTCAGGGTTGGGCGCCCTGGCCACAGGAGCGTCTGCAGCCTTGGGCCGGATCGAAGCCTGGCTTGTCTGAGGACACGTAGCTGGGCAAGGCGACCTAGACGGCCCCAAACATCAGTCCCCAAGTGTCCCCGCTGCTGAGATCTGCCTGCACAGCTCTCTCCCTGCCTCAGCCGGAGAGCAAAGTGCAGGGCTAGCAGCAACTTTTGTGCCTGGAGCCTTGCAGTGGCTACGAAGATGGCCGAGATTCCTTCCAGCGCATATGAGCCGGGACAGCGGGGCATGAAGGATACTCAGAGAGGAGATGCCCCTCAAAGAGGAAGCCCAGACCCCTGGAGCCTGCAGTTGGCCCAAGTGGGAAAGGCATATCCGAAGAAGGAAAGCTCAGGGACTGGGCGACTGGAAGCTAAGAAGTGACTACAAACAAAGTTCCTTGAAAACCTCTCTGTCCCATGCGCTGACCTCGGTGGAAACCAGCTTTGGTCTGGAACACAGCTAAAAATGCAGAAAATGTGTTTAGAACTGCAGGATCCTGGTTTCACTTATAGCTGGAAAGAAAACGGTTATATATCCAGCCGAAATCTTTCCGCTCAACGAACGCGGGCGCCAGGCGTGAGAGGAGAAGCTCGGGTCTGTGGAAACTGGCAATGCTGTCCCCTGAAGCCGGCTCAGCAACGAGACGTGTGCGGTGGGGGCCGCCCTAGGTCCGCGTGCGCACGGAGCGCTTCGGAAACGGTCGGGTTCAGCACCGCGAACAGCGATAGCCTCAGCCTTTCTCCTTCGCGGGCAGACCCGGTTCCCTCCTCCTCCCACCCCCTCCACCCCCTGCTGTCTGGAGATGGGCAGTGACTGCCCCTCCCCCGCCTCCCCACCCCTTCTCGCACTGCCCCCGCCCGCCCGCGTGCATGCGCGACTGAGCAGAGGGGCAGCAGGTCCCCGAAGTCCGGGCTTCAGGACCCGGGCCGGCAGGACCGGCTGCGAGGGTTGCCGGAGGCGCACGGACCTGGGCGCGGAAAAAGCCTGGATTCCGCCATGGCTTTGCTGTGTGGCCTTGGGCAAGTCACTCTGTGTATCTGGGTTTCAGTTGCTCCCCAGTCCGAAAACGGGATTGGGTTCCTTGCAGCCGGGACATTCCTGAGGTCTCCATTACACCTTCTCCTCCCCCAAGCCCTGGGGGCTTTTGTTACAGCGCCAACAGGGGTCTGAATAACAAAAGACTCCCGTCCAGGGGGTGAATGAGTTTGGACTCCCCACTGCCAAGTATCCCCCCCGCGCGCCCTACTCGGCGCGCCCCACTGGGCGGGCCTGAGCCATGGCGGCTCTGAAAATGGCTCATCTACTCTCTGCTTTCTCTATTTCGCAGGAGCGGCGGCATGGAGGCTCTCACCACTCAGCTGGGGCCGGGGCGCGAGGGCAGCTCCTCGCCCAACTCCAAACAGGAGCTGCAGCCGTACTCGGGCTCCACCGCTCTCAAACCCAACCAGGTGGGCGAGACGTCGCTGTACGGGGTACCAATTGTGTCGCTGGTCATTGACGGCCAGGAGCGCCTGTGCCTGGCGCAGATCTCCAATACCCTCCTCAAGAACTACAGCTACAATGAGATCCACAACCGACGCGTGGCCCTGGGCATCACGTGCGTGCAGTGCACGCCAGTACAGCTGGAGATTCTGCGTCGGGCCGGGGCCATGCCCATCTCGTCGCGCCGCTGCGGCATGATCACCAAGCGAGAGGCCGAACGCCTGTGCAAGTCGTTCCTGGGCGAGCACAAGCCACCCAAGCTGCCCGAGAACTTCGCCTTCGATGTGGTGCATGAGTGCGCGTGGGGCTCGCGCGGTAGCTTCATCCCTGCGCGTTACAACAGCTCGCGAGCCAAGTGCATCAAGTGCGGCTACTGCAGCATGTACTTCTCGCCCAACAAGTTCATCTTCCATTCGCACCGCACACCCGACGCCAAGTACACACAGCCCGATGCCGCCAACTTCAACTCCTGGCGTCGTCACCTCAAACTCAGTGACAAGTCGGCCACAGACGAACTGAGCCATGCTTGGGAGGACGTCAAGGCCATGTTTAATGGCGGCACGCGCAAGAGGACCTTCTCGCTACAAGGAGGCGGCGGAGGCGGTGCTAATGGCGGGTCGGGTGGGCAGGGGAAGGGTGGTGCTGGCGGCGGTGGCGGCCCAGGATGCGGTGCGGAGATGGCCCCAGGCCCGCCGCCCCACAAAAGTCTGCGCTGTGGCGAAGATGAGGCTGCCGGGCCTCCGGGGCCACCTCCTCCCCACCCGCAGCGCGGACTAGGCCTGGCGACCGGAGCTAGTGGCCAGGCGGGCCCAGGAGGGCCCGGTGGCGGTGCCGGCGTACGAAGCTACCCGGTGATCCCGGTTCCCAGCAAAGGCTTTGGGCTCCTGCAAAAGCTGCCCCCACCACTTTTCCCCCATCCTTACGGCTTCCCTACTGCCTTCGGCCTATGCCCCAAAAAGGACGACCCAGTTTTAGGCGCGGGCGAGCCAAAGGGCGGTCCTGGCACTGGGGGCGGCGGCGGCGCAGGCACTGGCGGGGGCGCTGGGGGCCCAGGAACCAGCCACTTGCCCCCGGGGGCAGGGGCGGGCCCGGGCGGCGGCGCTATGTTCTGGGGGCATCAACCCTCCGGGGCAGCCAAGGACGCAGCGGCTGTGGCTGCAGCGGCCGCCGCCGCCACCGTGTACCCGACGTTTCCCATGTTCTGGCCAGCAGCAGGCAGCCTCCCGGTACCGTCCTACCCCGCTGCGCAGAGCCAAGCCAAGGCCGTGGCGGCAGCCGTGGCTGCGGCAGCAGCGGCGGCGGCGGCAGCTGCTGGCAGCAGTGGCCCAGAGTCCCTGGACGGTCCCGAGCCGGCCAAAGAGGGCGGCCTTGGCGCGGAGGAGCGCTGCCCGAGCGCTCTGTCCCGCGGGCCCCTGGACGAAGACGGCGCGGACGAGGCCCTGCCCCCGCCCCTAGCCCCGCTGCCCCCGCCGCCCCCGCCGCCCCCGCCGCCCCCGCCGCCCGCACGCAAAGGCTCCTACGTGTCGGCTTTCCGGCCAGTGGTCAAAGACACAGAGAGCATCGCTAAGCTCTACGGTAGCGCCCGGGAGGCGTACGGCGCGGGGCCTGCTCGCGGGCCCGGACCTGGCGCGGGGGGCGGCGGCTACGTGAGCCCAGACTTTCTGAGCGAGGGCAGCTCCAGCTACCATTCCGCCTCGCCCGACGTGGATACGGCGGACGAGCCGGAGGTGGACGTGGAATCCAACCGCTTCCCCGACGACGAAGGCGCCCAGGACGAGACCGAGCCCAGCGCACCCAGCGCGGGGGGTGGCCCAGACGGTGACCAGCCCACTGGACCCCCGTCAGCCACCTCCTTGGGCGCGGACGGTCCCGCGGACTCTCCCGACGGCGGCAGCCCCCGCCCCCGGCGCCGCCTCGGGCCACCCCCCGCCGGCCGGCCCGCGTTTGGGGACTTGGCGGCCGAAGACATGGTGCGGAGACCTGAGAGGAGCCCGCCAAGCGGCGGCGGCTACGACCTGCGAGAGCCTTGCGGGCCCCTAGGAGGCCCCGCGCCGGCCAAGGTGAGCCCCGCGCCCGCCCAGCCGGTGGCGCCTTCCCACCTACCTTGTGCGCCGCGGGCCTGCGGGGCCGGGAGGACGGGAACTTTGCTCTGCGCACGCGTCGGAGCAGCAGGCTCAGGCCACGCTCCGCACTCCTAGCCTCGGGCGTGCTGCGGGGCTGGGCCCAGCCCGACCCTCCAGTGAGGGTTTCGGAAGCCGGAAGCTGGGGGCAGGGGGCGGACTGGGGAACAGGTGTGCTTTGTTTTTGTTGATGGGAGTGGGAAAGAGACCGGCAGAGACTGCCAGAGACAGAAAAAGAGACAGAAAAGGGGTGTGAAGGAGGAGACAGGGGGTAAGAAAGGAACCCAAAGCCGAAGTAAAGCGCTCGCCCGGCTGGGCATCAGAGCCCCAAGGAAGAGAAGAGAGGACAGTGTGGCCTCTCCCCAAGTCAGGCCCCAGCAGTACCGGGTCCCCGGAATCTCCCACCATCCCAACTCCCAGTTTTCCGAATCTCTTCACACTCCCGCATGGGAACCGCAGAGTTCGTTGCTGGGAAGCTGCCTCGGACCTCGTGCGGGGCGGGAGGGGGGCTTGACGGGCAGGATACAGCCAGGCTGGAGTCGTTAGCCATTTTGAAAGTGGGTGCGCACACCTGTACATTCGGTTCATTAAAACACGAATCATTAACCGGATGTGAAAGGCGTCATTTATGCCGGGGACGGGGCACGGGCGGGAGGGAAAATGCCTAAAAGGAGGCAGGTGCTGAGGGTGGAGAAGACTGAAAGGCCCGTGGCTTGGGAGCCGCTTTGTGTTTAATTTTCCCGCAGGCGCTAATAATTACCCTGCGTTTGCAAGGGAGCGAGGGTGAGCCGTGGGCGTCACTGCTGCCCGGGGCGCTCACGTCCAGCGGACGCACCAGCGCCACTCCCCTTTCCCTCTCGGCCGCAGGGTAGGGCTGGGCGGCTTCGGGCCGCCGCAGGGCGCCCCCCTAATCGCCTGTCATTTCTCGGCCGCCGCAGGTGTACGCGCCCGAGAGGGATGAGCAAGTGAAGAGCGCGGCGGTGGCGCTGGGGCCCGCGGCCTCCTACCTCTGCACCCCTGAGGCCCACGGTAACTCCTGTCGCGGCCGCTCGCCACTGTAATGGGGGACCGCAGGCAGAGGGCCGGGGTCAAGGAAGGCCTGCGAAAAAAGACAGATTCAGAGAAAGAGGGAGAGGGAAGGAAATATAACGAAAACAAGGAGGCTAAGCGAGTACTCCCAACAATTTCCAACCTTTGCTTACTTAAAAGCAGCAGTGACAACAGGCCCTCTCCACCACACGCACCCCCACGCACCCCCAGGCACGGCGTTAAACCCTTAACAAAAATCACTCCCGACACCTCCTTCAAGTCCTCTCATTTATTCAGCAAGTGTGTTTGGCCGCGGGGTCCCCTTTGGCCAAACAGGGGCAGGATGGCGGCACTTGGCCGCGCGCTTGGGTACCCCAGAAGCGCCAGGGTAGCTGAGGCCCCTCGCGGGGTGGTGGGGGCCGCCCTGCACTTCCGCGCCTTACCAGGTTCCTCGCTGAGGAGGGGTTGAGGGTCTCGGAAATTCGGGCAGGTCGAGGCAGCCGAGCCCCGGACCATGTCCCCCCACCCATCCCGAAGGTCGCAGCCTGGGCCGCGTCCTCCGCAGGTGTCGCGCGGACAGACCCGGCGGCCACGCGCGCTCGCGGTGCCCTAGTATCTGCGCGCGATGTAGGTCGCTTGTCCCTGGTGGACTCGGCTGCTCGTCTTGCTCTTTTCCAAGGGGCTGAGCGGGGGCGTGAAGCCCGGAGATGAGCCCACCACGCACGGGGTCGGGGGGGTCCCGGGCCCAAAGCCTCAGGGCGCGCTCCCGGGCGCAAAGCCGGGAACCCGAGGCGGCCACGACGCTTTTAATTAGGGCTCCAGCGCCCCGACCGCGGCAGCTCTGGCAGTATCCGGGTCACGGTTTCTTTGCCTCTCCTTGAAACTCGGTTTATTGCCTTTAAGAGCCAGATAAGGAAGACAATCACTCGCCGGCCGATGATTTGGAAACGAGGAAATCCTATCCAGACCAAAGGAGTATCTCTCAGCCAAGTCCTGCAAATACAGACAGAGGTGAGCCCTTGGACCCCTCGCACCCCACCGCACCCGGGAGCTGGGACCCAGGTCGCCGAGGTTCCCAGAGGCTTGAGAGAAAGGCCTTTAATCACGTGTAAGCAGCTGCCAGTTTTCTTCCTCAGCAAGCAGATAAGTATTTAACACGAGCAGGGTGCAGGCCGGGTTTTCTGAGTTGCTGCCTCCTTTGTGAGGTTGAGGTTCTTTCAGATAAGGGCAGAGGACGTACTAAAAGGAAATGGAGGGCCGTCCTCGCCCACGAAAAATAGGTCAAAGGGGACTTCCAGCCCTTAGATGGCCCATCTTCCCTAGGCCCCCTCCTCCATGGTTCACGACCCTGCTCAGTACCGTGACGTCTTAGAAGGTGGGTAGTACCGGAAACCTGTAACTGTCTCCTCCAAAGGCAGAGCGTCTAGGGTAGGTCCCTGACTTGCTCTGGCTCCTGGGAAGCTCACCCCTCCCCTCTCAAGGGCTCTCCTAGGACAGAACTCCTCTTACCTGCCCTTGCATCCCAGGCGAAGATGGGCTTACCTTGGATGTCACAGGAACTCAGCTGGTGGAGAAAGATATCGAGAACCTGGCTAGAGGTGAGACTAAATCTGTGGAAAAGGCGTACACTGTGCTTGAGGGCGATGGGCCATTCCTGCAGATGGGTGTTATCCCTGTAGGTGGTGAGTGTGAAAAAGACCTGGCCTTGGGGGGGGATCAGTTTCCCTTTCATTGCGTAGAAAGTATGATCCTCTGGACACATTATCCTGGCACAGAGGTATTTATATGAGGGTAGAGCATGGGAGTAAAACAAACCCCCAGAAGTGTGTTGAAAGTTTGGGTTCCCAAGGCCCGGGTCTGTCTGAATAGCCCAGTGAGAAAAGAGAAATGAATAACCTGGTCAGAACTTGATGCCTGTGGACAATCAGACAGGACAGTCTGGGTTCCCTAAACTCAATGGAAAACAGGACTTCCATGCAGGATTGCAGGGAAGCATTGATTTTAGGAATATGTGAGAGATGTTTTTCCTCTTTCCTGGAATTAACATAACCACCTTCGCCTTGCCCTAAATGGAGTGAGGATGGAGCTTGTTTGCAGAATGGGGATCCCATGTTACTGCCCAGCCTGCAAGGGGGGAGTCTACGGCTTGAGGTGCAGAGTAGAGGAGCCTCTAGCCCCACTTGGCCCTTTACCTTCCATTCTTGCATTTCAGAGGTGCCTCTCCTGGGGGAGGGCCCAGATACCAAAGACCTCACCGTCAGGGCAGGTGCCACGTCTTTCCCTCTGGAGTTGGTTCTGAAGGCACCAACAGGCCTCTACCCTAGCTCCCTGCCCCACAACTAGCCCATAGATGGTCTTGGGAATTGGTGGCAGAAGGAAGACAAGCACTTGGTGGTCTTCCATTCTTCCTAGTTACAGATTTACAGGAAATGCCATTACCTTCAAAAATCATTGGTGCTTTATATTGAGGGTTCTTAGCATGGATTTAGCAGTCTTCAGACCTCCTGAAATTGCAGGCAAACTGTTGTATGTGTATTTTTCTGGGAAAGGTCTCCAAGGCTCTGACCAGAGCCTCCCCGATTTATAGTGAAAGGTGTGTGTGTGTGTGGGGGGGGGGGACTGTCTATCACTTGAATTGGGAAATCAAGTTTCAGTGGACCAGCCTCTTAGGTTAGGGAGTTAGGAACAATTTAAAGTAGTTGCCCAGCTGCATAGTTCCTGAAGCCAGGGCCTAGATTCCACAGTCCTGAATTTATTCTTCTGGGCATCCTACCCCACAGCCCAGTTTCTTCACCCAAATCCTTTGAATGCAGTTGGTAAAGCCAGAGAGCGGAGGGCCTCCACCTACTGGTCATCCTCCTCAACTCTCGTCTCAGGGATGTTGGCCAGGGCAGAACCTGGGTGCTTTCTAGGTCCCCAGAGCTCCAAATAACCTTGCTTTGCCTCCCACTTTACCTCCCACTTTCCCCCTTTCACAGATGAATTGCAAAAACTGCTCCTGGAGCAAATGGAGCTCCGCAAGAAGCTGGAACGGGAATTTCAGAGTCTCAAAGGTACCCACTCCCATCCTGCCTCACCTCATCACCAGCCTTCCACCAGGGTGCCCCGATCTACTCCGAAAGCCAGGTGCCAGGCAGCTAGCACTAGGTGCCCTGCAGAAGCTAAGAAACTGTCCTTTTCCAGGGTTGCTCGCGAATGGTTGGATGGGGGTGGGGGCAGGAGTAAAAGGGGGAGGCAAGGAATGGGAAAGTGGAGCTGGGGGAGGGGGCTGTGCCTAACAGCTCTCACTTAATCAATTTGCACAGATAATTTTCAGGATCAAATGAAGAGGGAATTGGCTTATCGAGAAGAAATGGTGCAACAGCTGCAAATTGTCAGAGGTAAGACGGGAGTCAGGTGAGCGCGTGCACGGGCCGTAACTGCCTCTCGTCTGGCAGGAGCCGCAATGTTGGCTCAGTCATTTGGATTTAAATTGAAGGTAATTTAACAATTATTTTTTTTATTTAATATCCTTTGTATACTCTGATTAGCCTCCGAATGGCAAGCGAGCCCAGCAAACGGCTTGCAGGCATCATTACATGGAGTGATTGAACTTCTTATCGCGGCAATTTCCATGGTTTCTAAATTAAAAATCGAGGCGTAAAATTACCTGGGAAGTAATGCCTAAGTTTGCTTTAATTTTGGTTAGATCCGTCTGCCTTTAAGCGCCATCCCAGGCCATTTCCTTCCTCCGCCAGTCTGCAGTTAGGAGCTCCGGCACCCCTCCCCCGTCCCTGGAGTTGTTTCGGTGCGGAGCTGCGCTCTGAGGAGAGGAGGAAGCCCGGGCTGTGACCCTGGCCTTTCGGAGGGTGGTCCGCGTTTCCCACTGGCCCCCTCCCTTTGTCTTCCAGATACCTTGTGTAACGAACTCGACCAGGAGCGGAAAGCGCGCTACGCCATCCAGCAGAAACTGAAAGGTGCGGAAGCCGGGAAGCAAAGATAGGAGGGGTGCCGGCTGCTGGCCGTGCTGTCAAGTGAATGAATGAATAGTGGGGCTAGTGAGGAAGGCCACGATCCACAGGGATCAGAGTCTGAGAGGGAGGAAAGTGGGAATTGATTTTAACGGGAAGATTATTCTAGGACGGTGGGGTAAAGAGAAAGGAGCCCCTTGGGCTTCGGGCGTCAGAAAATCTGCCTTCTAGTACCAGTTCTAGCTTTGAGCAAGTTGACCCCTCTCTTACTGTGCCTCAGTTTCCTCTTCTGTAAACGGGGCTACTGAGCCAGAGCAGTGGTTCTGCATTCACCAGCCTTTGTGCTACCCTCCTGCCTCCTCCGGATCCGCTCCGTTGAGATTCCCTGACCCCAGAGGGTTGGGTAAGGCCGGGGAGGGGAAAGGGTGGACTGCGCGGCCAGGTGAGCCCAGAGAGGCGCCCAGAGTGACCCTCGTGACTCTATCCCCAGAAGCCCACGACGCCCTGCACCACTTCTCCTGCAAGATGCTGACGCCCCGACACTGCACCGGCAACTGCTCCTTCAAGCCCCCGCTGTTGCCCTAGGGCCGGCCCAGCCCCACCCCTGCGCCCTCAAGCCATGCTGCTCCTTGTAAATACCCGCTGCCGCGGCTGCCCTGAGCGAGGAACAAGCCATTCAGACCCGACCGTTGTAAATACAGCCGCCCGCCGGTCCGTCCGCCTTCCTCCCGGGCTCCCCGGCCTTGCCCGCCCCCTCCCGGGCGTCCCAGTCCAGGGCCCTGGCTCGGTTTCCAAGTGTAAATACCGCCTCACGCCTCAAATCCCCCTACCCCGTTTGAACTCCAAGGCATCGGACCTCAAGGGGTTAACTGGACCGCGAGAAGCAGGGAGGGGAGAGCGCCCCCCCCAATGTATAGATTGAATCAGACTGTGAATACGTTGTAGTAACTTCGCTGGCGCCGGCCCCGCACTCCCTGTCCCGTCTACTTCTGAAACTCCTGTTCCCAATGACAAAGTGGCTATGTGCAATGGATATAAATGTACTGTGAGTCTCTCGGTTCAGCATTAGGTTCACTTTATTCATGCTGTAAGTTATTTTTCTTCCTTCTCCTGGACGCACTTCCAGTCCCGTTTTGCATTCCCCTTTGGATTTTGCTTTGTCTTTTTGTTGTAACCTCTTGATGTAACAGCACTTTAAAAAGGCGACAACTGACTCACGAGATGGCAACCACCTGGAGCCTGTTCGGGGAGACCACCCTGTACCTGCGACTTTTGTTTTTAATAATAATTTTAAAAAGATGTCACTTCTGGGGCTACGGAGAGGTGGGAGTGCGCCGACAGACCGGGGCGGGCAGACCACTGCGCAACAGGTGGGAGTGGGAGCCGCCCCGCGGGTTCTGGGGCACCCGGGGTCAGAGTCGCGCCTGCTCAGGTGGGCAGCAGAGAGCGCTCGACCTCTCCACTGTGCCCCTCCAGACACACTCAATTTTCCCCCACAGAGCACTCTCTCTCCGTGTTTAGGACCCTCCTTTGGGCCCGGGATGGAGGAGAGGCCTTAGGTCACGGTTCTCAGAGCAGCGGTCCTCGGTCCTCGGCTCTTCCCCCCAGCGTTTGACGGGGCCGAGGGTTGATCCAGGCCCATTTCCACGCCTGCCATACCGGGGAAGTTACCTCCGGGGCGTTCACAGACAGGGTGCCCTGCCGGGAATCCCAGGCTCAACCAGATTTGTCCCTTTAGATGGCGCGGGCATCACCGGCCTGGCCTGGGAGCCCTGGGGTGGGGTGGGGGGTGCAGGGTGTAAAGTGGGTCTCTGCCCGGCAGGCCTGGAAAGGAAATCGGGACTTAGAGAGCTAGGTCACAGATGCCCTGTCGTCTGCCCCTCGGCTACCCGAGAGGAGGGAGCCCAGCCCGCATTTTCTGTACCGTCCTACATGGGCTAAGGACTCGGCTGGGGTGTCCGACGTCCGGGTCTGGCCTCGCAGCGGCCTCAGTTTCCACAGCGTAGCTGCCACTTGGACTACAGATGACCACATCATCTGTTAAACTGCAGAACAGTGCTTTTGAGGGTAAGAGGGTGTGGATGGAGTGGGAGAGAGCGCTGGGCACTGGGAGTCATTGAGCCTTGGCTTCCATTTTTCGCCCTCGGCTGGCTAGCGGGGGTCTCGCGTCGCGCCCTTCTTTTTTCTTTCCTGGGTCTCCACTTCGGCCTCTATGACATAAGGACGGAGGACGCAGGCCTCAGTCCAAGTGGCTCGTAGAAGGGCCCCCAGGGCCAGTGCCCCGCCCTCCCGCCCTCAGTCCCCCACTCAGAGCTCTCCCAGCGCGACGCAGACACTGGAGGCGGGCGGCAGGCCCTGAGCCACCGGCCGGCAGCTCTGGACCGGGAGCCCTGGACTGTGCGGACCGGGAAGTTTCGTGGTGGGTTGTCTCGGGGCGGCCTCGGACGGAGCCGGCGAGTAGGGGCGCTCTCTGGATCTCCGGAAGCTGTGCAAACGGGGAGTCCCGCGGCGCCGTATAGCCAGTAAGCCAGACCCTAGGGTTCTTTGCGCTGGGGCTCGGAGCCCTCGAGTCTGGGGATGTTCCGAGGGCCAAGCCCAGAGCGGACGCGAGGGAGATGACAGCAGTGAGAGCGCCTGACGCGCGATCTCCGGGCAGGGCCCCTCTCGGGAGCGGGAACGTTTCCTATGCGGGGGACCCACCAGATCCGTTCTCCGCTGGGCCCGCGGGGAAACTGAGGTCCAGAGAGGAAGAGACTGGAGTCCCCAGGGCGCGCCAGGGCCCACGGAACTGCGACGGGGCGGGACAGCGCGGGTGCGGGAGTTTGCCGGCGCCTTTCCCCACCGCGACCTGCAGCTTTGGCAGCCGTACCTTCCTTCTCTGTAAAATAGGCATAACCATTACCGCCCAGGCGGGAAGCTCGGTGGCTGCGGCCCGACAGAGGAACCTGGCAAATGCTCCTTCCCACCCTTCCTTCCCAACTCCCACAGACAGAAAAAGCTCCTAGGAGGCTGAGGATGGGGCGCCCCCATCTGGGCCGGAATCTCTGCGGGCTGGAGTCGTGGGCGGATCCGACCCAGAAAGCTCAGTCGCAAAAACCCTCCTGGGCTTCGCGTCCCTTCCGAAGTGGTTTGTTCCCCCCAAAATGTTAATAACCAAACGATTGGTATGGATGTAATTATCAATAATTATACGAATTATTGCTGATTGCAGGACTCGAATCTACTTTAATTAGTTTACCAGATTCTAATTAAGTTAAATGAAACATTAATAGGGAAAATATGCTTTGAAAAACACCGCATGATTTAAAAACAAATCTATTTCTCGCCACAATGTTGCCACCTTGCGACAGATTTTAAGCATTACAGCCAGCACCCGAAGGCCCAGACTAGGGTGCCTGGGCTCCCAGGGAGACAAAGTGGGGCCTGGAAGTTGGGACAGAATGTCCTCCAGTCTGTTATCCTGGCCCCCAGCCGTGCTTACAGGAGGTCTGGCTCTGGAGTCCAAGATCTGGGTTAAGGGACCAGGTAAACACGCCTCTTATCCAGAGGAAGCCGGGACCCCTCTTGGGAGGGGCAGTGGGACAGCTGATCACTATTCCCACCTGTCCTGGCAAATCCAGAGTGAGAGACTAAGCAAAGTTGGAGCCGCCGTTGGAGACAGCATCAAGTGACTTTATTTTTCACTCTCATGGGAGAAAGCAGTAAGTCCCTTCCCATCTCCATTTCCTCTGCAAATCAGGGTGACCTGTGTGCAAAAGTACCACTTAGAAGACCCCTCAACTCCTGGAACTGAGGCGACTCTGTTCTAGTGGCATTCGGCTCATGAGGCTAGCAGGGCACTCACCTCACTTTGTTATCCTTGGTTGTAAGTGTCTGTTGCCTTAAAAGTGAAAGTACGTGGACAGCAGGGGTCACACCTTGCTCTTTCTTGCAATCTTCAACACAGGGCCCAGGGCTCCACAGGCACACAACACATGTCTGGATGAATGGCTTCCAACTTTGCAGTTCATCTAGGTGCTGAAAATATCTGAGGGAAGGAATCCCTAGGTGCTTCTGGACCACAGCCACTGAGAAGCAATTAAGCTCATTTGCATAAGGTTAATTAAACTCAGGCTTACTGCTCAGAAAGATCCTTCATCAATAGAATTAGTTTTGGGAGCAGGTGTCAGGTAAGTGATTGTTAACCTAGAATTGTTAACCTCTTCCTGTTCCAGCTGTCTTAAAGAGGATACTCCCTCATTCCGTCATATTTTTCCGGGTCACTGTCACACAGGCCCACCCATTCTTAGCTACCCTGCTCTAAAGCCTTGATCCATTGCAAACATGTGACTCCTGCCTCGAATTCACAACACCAATAAAAGCAGAACTGGATCTGCATGCTCTTCCCTTGAATTCTAAACAGCCTCATCTCCCCTCTCTATCCTCAGATGTTTTGTTAAGAGCACAGACTCTGGAGCTAGATTTACTGAGGTCTCAATGCTGCTCTGCCATTGATGAGTGACACTGGGCAAGTAGTTGAATCTCTCTGTGCCTCACCTTCCTCATCTATAACATAGGGAAATCAACAGTATCTACGTCATAGAACTGTTTTCTGTTAGTATATGTAAAGCACTGAGAACAGTTCCTGGCATGCAAGAACTGCTGTTGTATTGGTGTTTGTGCTAGGGTTACAACTCCCTCTGTGTTCACTTTCCTGAGACTCAAGCCAGGAATG
>NW_016107811.1:1458097-1464992 GCF_001604975.1 Cebus imitator | reverse complement strand
CACCATGCCCAGCTAATTTTTTGTATTTTTAGTAGAGACGGGGTTTCACCATGTTGACCAGGATGGTCTCGATCTCTTGACCTCGTGATCCACCCGCCTCGGCCTCCCACAGTACTGGGATTACAGGCTTGAGCCACCGCGCCCGGCCTCACCAGGAATGCTTTTAAAGAGCCCCAAAATGGATCCCAGTCCATCACCTTCCTGTCCTCCAGGGGCCCAGAAAGGAGGATGAACCAGTGCTTTTTCAAGGCTGGACTATTGAGCTTTCTGGAGACACATTCATAACAATCTACAGGCACGCAGGTTGGAAAGGCATCCTGCAAGTCAATGCTCTCATTACTGTATGTGTCGGAAGAGGACTGCCCAAGTTCCCCCAGCCGGTTAGTGCAGAGCAAGGGAAGTAGCCAGGTTTCTGGATTTCCTGGGACTAGGAATTGCCTGTGTCTTTCCTAATTTCTGTTCTGAGGCAAATTTCTTTCCTTTCTTTCCTTGTCTTTCTTTCTTGACGGGGGTTTCACCATGTTGGCCAGGCTGGTCTCAAACTTCTGACCTCGTGTTCCACCCACCTCAGTCTTTCAAAGTGCTAGGATTATGGGCGTGACCACTGAACCCGGCCAGTTTCCTTAGAACAATCTGTACAGTCCTTTTTGGGCCAAGTCCTTCATGCATCACTCTTGGATTCTATTTTACTTCCATAACACCCCCTTTCACACACATGGACAATTCATCAGACTGGAATATTATTAGTCTATGCTGAAGGAGAGGGAGCCACACCGACCTTGGTCGTTATCTTGTTTGGCATTCCCACAGAGACATTTAAAACGACTCACCCAGTTGCCCAAGTGGCCTCCAAAGAACCAGGTATCTCTAGGGGAAGAACAGAAATCCAGCCACCAAAGATTGTCCTCTAACACCTATATGGAAGGCCCTGAGCCAAGGAAGAGGCGGAGATGTCCCGCCGCAGTCCCCTATTCTCGGCTGTTACCTGGAAAGGCTCATTTCACCTCCACTGAAGAGAAAAAGAATGGGTCCTGAATGGAACGCTGCCGGGCAGGTCCCAGCGCCCACTCGCAGAGTACCCGCCGCTGCCCTAGGGTGGCTCCGGGGCTGCGGGCCTGACCACCCGCCCTCCTGCGGCGCGCCTGGAGCCTAGGAGCTGTGCTGCCGCTCGAGGCAAACCGACTGGGGTCCTGGTGGCCGCAGGGCCCACGAGATGGACTACGTGCTTGCTGAAGCACTAGAAAAGCAGATGCAGCATTTTTCTTTGGAAAGATACTTCAGAAAACATTGACTAAGCCATCGAAGGAAATCTGAACGTGCTTGGACTTTGTTTCCACCCTACCTTATGGAACTGTGTTTTTGCAATTCAATTACCTGGGGGCTGGGCCCCGATCTTTACAGGGTCTCTGCCGCTGTAAGTCTTACCAGGCTTTACCTCTCAGTGATTGGCATAAAATGATGACAGTAAAATCCACAGGGTGAAGCTGTTAGGAATTTTTTAAACATTATTTTATTTTTCTTCCCCCTCCCCCTTTTCTTCTTCTTTTTTTTTTTTTTGAGACAGAGTTTTGCTGTTTTGCCCAGGCTGGAGTGCAATGGATGGCACGCTCTTGGCTCACCGCAACCTCCGCCTCCCGCGTTCTGGCGATTCTCCTGCCTCAGCCTCCAGAGTACCTGGGACTATAGGCTCCCGTCACCACGCCCGGCTAATTTTTGTATTATTAGTAGAAATGGGTTTTCTCCATTTTGGTCAGGCTGGTCTCGAACTCCCGACCAGAGGTGAGCCGCCCTCCTGGGCCTCCCAAAGTGCTGGGATTACAGGCGTGATCCACAGCGCCCGGCCTCCCCCTTTTCTTTCTTTCTTTTTTTTTTTTTTTAATTATTATTTATTTATTTGGTCAGGAATATTTTAATGAAATATTGGTGAAGCCATTGACATACGGTAGACGCTCATTAACTGGTAGCTTTTTTTTTTTTCCCCCTCAAAGGATTCGGTCAGTCTCATTGCAAGTTCCTCTAATGTTTATCGTTGCCGTAGGTGCTGCTATGTTTTTGGACCTGAAATGGGTGACCTTTGGCAAGACGAAATTTCCTTGGGTGTAAGGTACTGCAATACTCAGGATCGTGCAGAGGGAAGCTGGGACAAGATGGAAAAGATCTCGAACGGGGGCCCGAGGGCCAGATGCAACATGCACCGCAGGGAAGCTGGGGCAAGATGGAAAAGATCTCAAACGGGGGCCCAAGGACCAGATGCAAAAGGCACCGCAGGGATGAATCTGCCTGGGCCCCACCGCCTGCCATTCCGCCTCCTGGGACTTACTAAACGTTCTGCGTCAAACAGAAGGCATAATGTGTGGATGAAAGGTGCTTTCAATGATACACCGCCTACCGGAGTATATAAACCCGGTGTAACCAGCAACAAAAAGCAAAAGCAAAATCCAATTGGGTGCGAAAATATGGAACGCTTCACGAATTTGCGTGTCATCCTTGCGCAGGGGCCATGCTAATCTTCTCTGTATCGTTCCAATTTTAGTATATGTGCTGCCGAAGCGAGCACGGCTCTAATGCTTTCCCAGGGGCTATATAAAGTCGAGAAATCAAGAGACTTTATAGTTATGGTGAGTACATACTGGTCCACTTTTTTCTTTACAAACTTCTTAAAAAATCACAACTTTTACGCCACATACTTTGTGCCGATGGGTTTGTGTTTGTGGCCAAACGGATTGTAATTGTCCCTCTGACAGTCTTGCATCCTATATGCAAATATGAGGGAACCATGGGAAATAGGCCCTCCTCCCGCCCGCCCGACTTCTGCGCGCGCCTAGCGGCGGGCACGCCCCGTCACGTGCTGCGTGCTGCCTGCGCGTGTTTCCGCCGCGGCCCGCTAGGCGCGGAGGGGTTGGAGCGCGGCGCCCGCCGGAACGCGGCGCCCGCCGGAACGCGGCGCCGGATGGGACAGCGCCCGCCTCCGAAATTAACAAGCCGCGTCTGCGTGGCTCGAGTGCATGTGTGGAACGAGGGGCCATGGTGCCCGTGGGGTCCCCATGGGAGGTCGACTCGGGACCTCGAAAAGATGGCGAGCTGCTGGTTGGACCCTTCCCTGCGCGGGGACCCCGGGAGGCGCGACCCTAGCGAGGCCTGGGGCTACCTACCGTGGGCCGGAAGGGACCGCGGCGGGGGTGCGTGGGGAGGGTGGGCCAGGACGCGCGCCTTCAGCTTCCACCGGGCCTTTCGGGACCAGCTCCCTGCCTTCGGAGCCAAGGGGATGAGGGCGTCTGCTTTGGCACCCAGACTTCCAGAAGTGATCCAAGTTTGGGAAGGGGTCACCACCCTTTGATCCAACTTTTAGAGTCAGGCGCCTAACTTCATTGTTGTCATTTCCCCAGATTTGCAGTTCAGCAAGTAGGCTTTGGGAGGTTAAACCATCTGCCCCAATGCGTCTGCCACTGGTGAAATAGTTGGGATTTGGATGCGAGTCTGATGTCAATGACTGATTAAAAAAAAACACACACACATTAGAGGCTGGAAAAGATTTGAGACCACAAGTGCAGCCTCCACTCTCCCTGTTAGACTTACTCCGGAGTCCCTGACCCCCTCAGACTTTCCTTCCTACTTCCATTCCTTCAGCAAATATTGAACACCTATGGTGTCGGGCCGGGGCTTCAGGGGTGCCTGAGTGTCAGGGCTGCTGTGATCGTGGAGCTCCGTTCCAGCCAGGGAGCCAGGCAGATGTGAAAGAGCCTTCTTGGATGCCGAGACGTGCTATGAAAGTGTGGCATAAAGAGTGACTGGGGAATGATGGCCACTTCAGTGGGGGGCAGGAGAGAAGGTGACATTGGAGCTGGCATTGATGATACGGGGCATCGCTGAGAGGACATGGGCCGAGATCCAGGCAGAAGATGCTACAGCCACCTGAGTCAGTGCCACCCACCTGGGCCAGCCCTTCAGGGGAGGCTGTTGTGGTAGTTGCTACTCCCAGCAGTGCTGTGGCTTCGTACTGAGAGAGGGGAAGAACCCGGGAGTTCTGCCTTTCACTTCTCCCCGCTCCCTACCCCTCTTCACTGAAATGGAAGTCATTTGACCCGCTTCTCTGACCTTTCTAAATAAGCAGTAGGCAAAGGCAAACCTCAGAATGCTAATATGGCCTTTATTGAGTGAAAAGAACTAATTTGGGCAATGATGTTTCCCTCAGATTTACAAAAGGGGATTGCAAATAACCAAAAAGCACATTAACTTTGATGGGAGATGATGCTCATCTTCAATTAGCATTTATGTTTTTTATTCATTTATTTAGAACAGGTAGGGCTGGTGTTCATAAAGGCCTTATTGTGGAAACTAGCAGGAGATAGACCTAGTTATTGGTTCAACATTTCTGGCTACATGAGCATGTGTTACTTTGAGCCAGAGGTAGATTTTGTTGTTTGTTTTTTTTGAGATGGAGTCTCACTGTGTCACCCAGGCTGGAGTGCAGTGGTGCAATCTCAGCTCACTGCAACCTCTGCCTCCTGGATTCAAGCAATTCTGCCTCAGCCACCATGCCGGGCTAATTTTTGTATTTTTAGTAGAGATGGGTTTTCACCATGTTAGCTATGCTGGTCTCGAACTCCTGACCTCAGGTGATCCACTTGCCTTGGCTTCCCGAAGTGCTGGGATTGCAGGTGTGAGCCACCTCACCCCACCAATTTTTTGTTTGCCTGTTTTTTCTTTTGGAGCAAATTTGGAGAGGAGAAAGATCTGAGTTCTAGTTCTCATTCCACCTGGAACTATTTGTGACCTTGGCCTGCTCCCTGTACCTCTCTGTCTCTGGTTTGGTCTTATCTTCTGCAAAGTGAGGAAGCTGCCCTAGAGATGCCCTTTGACATTTGTCAGCATTGAAATGCTGTGATTCTTGAAACTGGATAATAAGGACTTTTTTGGATAATTAATTGTAATCTTCCTATATTCTGCATTCTCCAAGTACAATGAAAAAAAAATTAGCAAGATGTAAAAATTCAAGAGCATTTTTGTTTTCTCTTTTAGAAGGGTGAAGCAAGCTGGTCATCCTGGAGGCATGGAAGACTCCAGGAGCAGACCACAGGGGCGGCTGTGGACCTAGGGCCCGGGACCTGCTGAACCAAATTACAACATGCCTCTGAACTCCAAAGGCCAGTGCAGAGGAAGCGGCAGGGTGGGTGAAGGGGAGGGGATACATTGCATGCAGCCTGGAGCTGGAGAGCAGAGTCAGCATGGAGGGCCTCAGGGAGGGGAGAGCCGAGTGGACCATGACTTCGTGGGAAGTCCCAAGCCCTCACAGACCTGGAGGGAATGGGCATTGCAGGCGAAGAGAGTGTGGGTGCCAGAGAGGACTGGGCTGGTGGGCAAGCCTGGAGCTGCAGTGGGAGCCGGCTCCTGTAGCCTTCAGAGTGGTCGGCTTCTCTGCACTGGCTTCTCTTCACTCCGAAGACCTGAAAAGAACTGAGTCCTGGCAGTCTTCCCTGAATGTCCTGGGCTACAGAGCCCCAAGGGATGAGGAGTGGTCCCGTATACTGGCGAGGTGGTACTTCCCACTGTCCTGAGTAGGAGAGGGCAGAGCCAACTTTATTTTGAACAATGAAGAAATGGCTGTTTCATCTGGAAAAAATGTCAGTGAAGACATGAACTCAAGATTCTCTAAAATTATGCCGTGTTTCCCTTATAGCCAGAGAGCATTGAGTGTTCTCATGTATCATTTCATTTGAAGCAGGAAGGGCTGGAGACTCCCATCGGCCCCACCGGAGGAGGAAGGAGCCGGGATGGGGCATGTGGATAGAAGTGCCTATGGCCTTGCTTGTGTGCAGGCTGGGGAGGAATGGCATCAGTGGTTTCAGGAGGCATTGCCCCAGGATTGTCGCACAGGGACAATGTGTTGGGTTCACATGCCTGACCCTGAAACTCCAAAAGCCCCAGACACAGAGCATAGCCAGAGGGCGCTTGGTTGGAGGGGGCCTGAGTGTGGGTGGGGACCCACTCCCCCAGGCTGCCAGAAATTCCTTTGAGCGCTCATGCTCTGAGTTAAGCCTTGTTCATATAACCTATCTTTTGAAGTGCACTCTGCCACCTAATTCACCTCAATGTGAATGAGTTTTTCCAAAGTTAGGCAGGATGGGGGTGGAGCAGGCAAATAGGTCTGTGTGCCCACAGCTCAGAGGGTGGCCTGGGGGAAGAGGTAGGGTCAGCTTTGGCCACCTGACCTCTCAGAGGGAGTTTCTTTCAAGCCTTCTAAGCCCTGTGTTCCCAGAATTCTTGCCCTGCTGGTGTGGCCCCAGGTGTGTTTAGATCAGTTCTAATCCATCTCAGACGCCAGGCCTCAATGGAGCCCTCTGATCCCACCCCTCCCCCAGCACAGCCCAGGTTGCCCCTTTTACTCTCCCCCAGATCTCATGTTTGTGCCCACAATGTCTTAAAATATCTGTTTCCTCACCTTGGGGTGGCGATTGTGCTGCCTGCCTTTCAGGGTCACTTGAAGGTTAAATGCAGGACTGGGTGTGAAAGGCCCTAGCACTTCGGATGAGCTGATTGATGTCAAGTGTTTAGAATCATCTTGGGCTATTCTTTTTTTTTTGGAAACCAAGCCTTGCCCTGTCATCCAGGCTGGAGTGCAGTGGCATGATATCAGGTCACTGTAACCCCCACCTCCCAGGTTCAAGCAATTCTCCTGCCTCAGCCTCCTGAGTAGCTGGGATTACAGGTGCCCGCCACCACACCTGGCTAATTTTTGTATTTTTAGTAGAGACAAGTTTTCTCCATATTGGTCCGGCTGGTCTGGAACTCCTGACCTTGTGATCCTCCCGCCTCAGCCTCCCAAAGTGCTGGGATTACAGGCGTGAGCCACTGCTCTCGGCCAGTCCTGGGCTATTCTAATACTCAATACATAACC
>NW_016107811.1:1450512-1457852 GCF_001604975.1 Cebus imitator | reverse complement strand
TCACCATGTTGACCAGGATGGTCTCGATCTCTTGACCTCGTGATCCACCCGCCTCGGCCTCCCAAAGTGCTGGGATTACAGGCTTGAGCCACCGCGCCCGGCCCTACTGTTCTTTCCTTTATCTTGCAACTATCTGCATGAAATAAGCTTTTTTTAAGGTGAAAATATCAGGGTAGGGAGGAGTCCCTAAGTTTTGCTCCTTTTAGCCATGTCAGGGAGTATTTTCACCTAGATGTCTTTAATGCTTTGGATTTGAGCTACCAAAGGCCCTGGTTAAGATGCAGTTATGTTTTGAGATGTGACACTAAGTAGACTCAGTAAGACTTTTTTACTTAGCTTAGTGTGATTCCTTGCCCTTTAACACCAACACAAGGTCTTCTGGTGTCCTATTTCATGTGAGTATCTCTGAGACATAAGCATGGGGGGCGGTGGGGGTGGTGGTGGTTAATCTTACTCTTTTACTGATAGGGAAAGCCTAGACCTAGAGAGGTTAGGTGACCTATCCAAGGACACAGCTCGTGACGATCCTGGAATTTGCTCTTGGATCTCTCTGACTCCAAGGGCTCGCTTTACACTGAGATGGAATATGGGAGTACAGTTTGAGGGGTTCTGGGAAGCTCTCTCCAGATCATCTCTTCCTCTTGCCTTAAATCCTGCCACTGATAACATCATTATTTTGAGCCGTTGCTCTGTCAAAGGTTCACTATGATTTATGTCATCAAGTCCCGTTTTTCTGGCAGTCCCAGGGTGGCCTAACGGCCTAAGTTGCTTAAGTTTAGAGCGTGGAGCGCATGCTCAGAAAGAAGGTCCAAAAAGGAATTGCCAAGTCTGAGCATGGGGGGTGTCAGCTTCTCTCTAGTCCTCAATTTCTCTATGTGGGTTTGCAGGGATGGGAGGAAAAGCATCATACCTTCTCCAAATCCTGGCTGCCCTGGAGTCTAGACATCACTCCCTGCAAGGCTACACTGACTGCAGCAGTGATGCAGGGGAAAACTGCAATGGTTTTCGGCCAAGGAGGTCCATACTTATGTCTCATCAACTGTGACTAGTTGGGTCACCAGTCTCTTCCAGTTGCTGACCTTGTTTTCTCATCTCTAAAATGAAAGTGATGATTTTCCTACTTACTCTACAGAGTTGTGAGGCTCCAAGAGAAATCCCACTATAAATTGCTATACAACAAAAGACAGGAATATCAGTATTGTCAGACACCCAATGGAGCCTCAGGCAGCTCAGAGCTCCCCTTACCTGGTAAGTGCGGCGCTTGTGCATTAGGAACAGACCTACAAAATCAGAGCACCAAGATGAACCATCACATTGTATTAATATTTTCACACCACTTAGCTCTCATTAAAATGTACTTTGCTGAATTTAATATGCGATTTCAAATGACACAACATATTAAGTGCTTAATATACTAGAAATTATGAAACTATTATAGTTGATGCCATATGAAATAATTACGCTGAATTAAACTTTAGCAGCCAAGTGAAGGAAAGACTTCAACTTACAACGTCTTAAAGAAGCTTAAGCCACCACGGTAATGCCCCAAATAAATGTCCAGAAATTAGGATCTTTAAATAAAAACTGGAACTTAATCTGTACTTACGCCTGAAAGCTCTTCTGGGCTTTGGTGATGTAGAGCATTGTTCCCTTAGGGAGGTGAGGGGCCCTAGGACCCGCCAAAGGCCTGGGTGTCAGGGTCTGGACTTCAGTGGGCTAGCTCCCTGGGGCCTGGCTGGGGGTTGGCTCAGATGGCCTGGAGTAAAGCCTTCTGCTGAAGTGACAGATTAGTCTTTTCTCCGTCTTTGCTCCAGATTAGCCTATTGACAAGTTAAAAATAAAGACAAACCTACCTTATTTAACATCTATTGAGTGCTTCCTTTGTGCCAGCCATTTTATACACACATCCTAATTTAATCCTCACAATACGTCAGTTTTAAGAACCACTGTTTGGCCCGGGCGTGGTAGCTCACGCCTGTAATCCTAGCACTTTGGGAGGCTGAGGTGGGTGGATCACCTGAGGTCAGGAGTTCAAGACCAGCCTGGCCATCATGGTGAAACCCCATCTTAAAAAAAAGAAAGACCCACTGTTTTTCAGATGAGGAAACAGTCTCAGAAAGATTAAGCGAATCATCCAGGGCCTGAAGTCAGAATCCATAGTTTTCACTCCTGCACCACATTGCCTTCCTCTAAACTCTTCAGCCTCCTCATTTGTGTGTGTGTGCATGCATGTACGTACTACTTCCGATTTTAATAATGATTCAGTGACTGGTATGGTTTAGCTGTGTCTCCACCCAAAACTCATCTGAATTGTAATCCCCGTAATCCCCATAATCTTCACGTCAAGGGGGAGACGAGGTGGAGGTAATTGAATCATGGGGGCAGTTTCCCCCATGCTGTTCTTGTGATAGTGAGTGAGTTCTTACGAGATCTGATGGTTTTATAAGTGTTTGGTAGTTTTTCCTTCATTCATTCTCCTTCCTGCCGCCTTGCGTCCCCTTGGCTTCTGCCCTGATTGTAAGTTTCCTGAGGCCTCCCCAGCCATGCAGAACTGTGAGTCAATTAAACCTGCTTATAAATTACCCAGTCTTGGGCAGTTCTTTACAGCAATGTGAAAATGGACTAACACGGTGACCAAACACATTAGCCTGCTATATGACAGTGACATGACCTATATCTTTATCACATTCCGCCATTGAGACTGAGGACCATGGCTTGAGAGTTTCACCTTCGATTCTCTTGATACACACAGCCTGGCTAACTTACACTGGGAGTGCTCTGTGGAGACTTGCTCTTAATTCAATTCAAGAAGAGCAAATTCAGTACCTCCTCAGTATCCTGACATATACCTTTGTGTGCTTGGTTAAACAAGATAACCTCTTATAAAGAGCAAGAATACTTTCATAGGGAATACCAGTGTCTTAGCTACTTAAGGCCTTGTGTCTCAATTACTTATATCAGCATGAAAATACCCAATGGGCTGTTTGAAAAATATAAATTTTAGTGTGGACATTTAAATGTATTATCATTTACTGGCCAGCAAAAATGATTTTCATGGAAGCAGGAAAATTTGGCTCAACCAAACACATGGTTGTAATAAACTGAAAACATGTATTTCTCCTAAGTATCAGGATTAAGCTCTGTCTTACATAATAGAAAAGCAAATAACAGTGGCTTTAAGAAGATAGAGATTCTTTTCTCTTTCACATGAAACAAATTGTCTTTTTTTTTTTTTTTTTTTTTTTTTTTGAGACGGAGTTTCGCTCTTGTTACCCAGGCTGGAGTGCAATGGCGCGATCTCGGCTCACCGCAACCTCCGCCTCCTGGGTTCAGGCAATTCTCCTGCCTCAGCCTCCTGAGTAGCTGGGGTTACAGGCACGTGCCACCATGCCCAGCTAATTTTTTGTATTTTTAGTAGAGACGGGGTTTCACCATGTTGACCAGGATGGTCTCATCTCTTGACCTCGTGATCCACCCGCCTCGGCCTCCCGAAGTGCTGGGATTACAGGCTTGAGCCACCGCGCCCGGCTCAACAAATTGTCTTTTAAGGACTCGTCTGGTGGCTCCATTGTGTCAGTCAGCCAGGCTCTTTTATCCTTGAGGACTACAATTCATGGTTTAAGACGCTTACTAGAGCTCCAAGTTCCAGGCAGGAAAGGCAAAGATGGGGGGCATTACTGCCCCGAGTAAAATCCGTAACTCAGAATACCACCTAGCACTCAGGAGTACTCAGTACATGGTACTCTTGGCTATTGCTCATCTTCCGCTCCACACAGCATCAAGAAGGGGGAAGGGAAGTCTTTTTTTTTAGACAAAGTCTCTGTCACCCAGGTTGGAGTGTGGTGGTGCAATCTCAGCTCACTGCAACCTCTGTCTCCAGGGTTCAAGTGATTCCCCTGCCTCAGCCTCCCAAGTAGCTAGGACTATAGGCACCCACCACCATGCCTGGGCTAATTTTTGTATTTTTAGTAGAGATGGGGTTTCACCATGTTGGCCAGGCTGGTCTCAAACTCCTGACCTCAGGTGATCCACCTGCCTTGGCCTCCCAAAGTGCTGGGATGACAGGTGTGAGCCGCCGCACCCTGCTCGTATTTAGTAATACTGTACACGGTTCTAAGGATCATGCTGGACATATACACATGATTGCATTCAATTTTCATAATCCTGTGAGGGTGGTGTAGCAGCAGGTTAAGTAGGAAGTGAGGCTGTATCCATATGTGGAGGCAGGAAATTGGAGGGGAAGGATGGAATGTTTATAAGAAGCCCAAGGGCTTTCAAGAAGGGAGGCATGGAACCTCCAACACTTGCTCTCTGAGATTCAAATTAATACACATTTTCAGTGTGGATCAAATGGTTCTAAGGTGCTGTGGCAGGAAAGTGTTAATTATGCCCTTAAAATTATCATGAGCATAGAAAGTGAAGAGATTAAAAAATGTTTAAAAAGACAAGAGAAAAGCTAGCAAGACTTGAACAGGTACATCACAAATTAGGAGCTCCAAATGGTGAATGTGAAAATGTACTCAGCCTCTTTAGTCATCAGGGAAATACAAAAGCACCTCACAATTAACATTGAGAAGTTCAATAATGCTGTTAACTAAAAATTCACTCAATATATACATTTGAAAAGGAGAGCTTTGTTTCTTATAAAGAGTTATAGCCTGGCCGGGCGCGGTGGCTCATGCCTGTAATCCCAGCACTTTGGGAGGCTGAGGCAGGCAGATCACCTGAGGTCAGGAGTTCGAGACTAGCCTGACCAACATGGAGGAAACCCTGTCTCTACTAAAAATACAGAATTAGTTGGGTGTTGTTGCAGCTGCTGCAATCCCAGCTACTTGGGAGGCTGAGGCAGGAGAATTGCTGGAACGCAGGAGGCAGAGGTTGCGGTGAGCTGAGATCGCGCCATTGCACTCCAGCCTGGGCAACAAGAGCGAAACTCCATCTCTAAACAACAACAACAACAACAAAACACTTAAGAGTTATAGCCGGCAAGGTGGCCATTCTGACAGGCTGGGAAGTGTTAGTCTTGGTGAAAGCCCAGATGCAGACACTTTGAGGGAAAGAGGGAGGGGTAAGACAGGAATTTAGGCTGAATGGTTGGCTAAGCATAGGCATTCAGGATACAGGAGGAGCTATGAATATTCATGGAGGTGGTCCTAATACATGCATACTTGAATAAACATGCACGTTACACATGACCCATGTTCTCTTTGCAGTGGAGATTTTTAAATGTCACATTTAAATGTAGTACAGTTAGGCTCTATATGTCAAAAGGTCTTTTCAGGACACAAAGTCACTCAAGTGTGCAGGCTCTGTAAACCAGCCAGACCAGTCCACAGTTGGTGGTCTTCTCATCAGGAGAAAGTTACTGAAATAACTCTTGTCCAATCAAAGCTGTGGTGTGGCTTGTGGAACAGGGGGTCAGTTAGGTAGCATCTGGCGGCGGATGAGCTGCAAATGATTTTAATATTCCTTATTTCAAGGCCAGTGCTTGTTTAGCTGCTAGAGAAAAAGAAAAACCTTGTGGCAGTTGGAACAGAGTTTATTTTTTAAGTGCAGGGGAGTATAGTGGCTTAACCCTTGCATTGCGCGGCCTTAGGTCTGTTTGTAGTTTGGTATCTTATAGTCATAAAGAGTTCATTCTACCAGTCTTATGACCTCTATTTTAACATTAAAGCTGATCAGTTAGGCCGGAGGCAGTGGCTCAACCTGTAATCCCAGCACTTCGGGAGGCTGGTGTGAGAGAATCGCTTAAGCCCAGGACTTGGAGGCTGCAGGGAGTTATGGGCATGTAACTTCACTCCAGTCTGGGTGACAGAGCAAGACCCTGTCTCTAAAAAATAAACACATAAATACAATGCTGCTCAGTTGTGTCCAAATTGCAGTCTGACCTCCTGTCTCGTCATGGCCAGGAACTCGGTTTTTAAGTCCTGTTGGCCAAGATGGGGGGTTGGGGGAGGTCCATTCAGTCAGTTGTAGGGCTTAGAATTTTATTTTTGGTTTACAATACCAAGTGCTGATGAGGAAGTAGAGCAACCAAGATATGAGAACATATGGCTGGGGAGTAGGGAGATTGGTGCAACCACTTTGGAAAATTGATAGCTCCTAAAATTGAAGATAACTATACCCTATGACTCAGTTGTTCTATTTCTAGTTATATGCTCTAGAGAAACTCATGCACATGAACACCAAGTTACAGGTAAAAGAATGTTCAAGGTAGCATTGTCTTTAATGCTCCCAAACTGGAAACAACTCAAGTGTCCATCAACAGGAGAATGGATAACTACACTGAGGTATATTCATGCGATAGAATACTATGCAGTCACGAAAATGAATCAACTACAGTTACTAGGTTGGGGCAAAAGAAATTTGTGTTTTTCGCCATTGAAAGTAATGACAGGCCAGGCACGGTGTCTCACACCTGTAATCCCAGCACTATGGGAGGCCGAGGCAGACGGATCACAAGGTCAGGAGTTCAAGACCAGCCTGGCCAACATGGTGAAACCCCGTTTCTACTAAAAATACAAAAATTAGCTGGGCGTGGTGGTGGGTGCCTGTAATCACAGCTACTCGGGAGTCTGAGATAGGAGAATCGCTTGAACCTGGGAGGCAGAGGTTGCAGTGAGCAACTCCATTGTGCCATTGCACTCCAGCCTGGGTGACAAGAGCAGGACTCTGTCAAAAAAAAAAAAAAAAAAAAAAAAGTAATGGCAAAATCCGCAATTACTTTCACACCAACCAATAAATCCAGTGTTAGAGGCTGAATTGTATCCCCCTACTTCCACCTCCAAATTTGTATGTTGAAATCCCAACCCCTAGCACTGCAGAATGTGACCATATTTGGAGATTGGGTATTTGTGGGGATAATTAAAATGAGGTTATTGGGTGGACCCTAATCCAATAAGGCTGATATCCTTATTAGAAGAGGAAATCTGGACACAGACACACACAGAGAAAAGATCTTGTGAAGCTGGGCACAGTGGCTCATGCCTGTAATCCCAGCACTTTGGGAGGCCAAGGTGGGTGGATCTACTGAGGTTGGGAGTTCGAGACCATCCTGACCAACATGGAGAAACCCTGTCTCCACTAGAAATACAAAAGTAGCCAGGCATGGTGGTGCATGCCTGTAATCCCAGCTACTCAGGACTCAGGAGGCTGAGGCAGGAGAATTACTTGAACCCGGGAGGCGGGGGTTGCGGTGAACCAAGATCCTGCCATTGCACTCCAGCCTGGGCAACAAGAGTGAAACTCTGTCTCAAAAAAAGAGAAAGAACGAACGAAAGAGAGAAAGGGAAGGGAAGGGAAGGGGAGAGGAGGGAAAGGGGAGGGGTGGGAAGGGAAGG
>NW_016107811.1:1446944-1450437 GCF_001604975.1 Cebus imitator | reverse complement strand
GAAGGGAAGGGAAGGGAAGGGAAGGGAAGGGAAGGGAAAAGACCATGTGAAGACACAGAGGAAAGGTAGCTGTCGACAACCCAAGGAGAGGACCTTAGAGGAAACCAACCTTGCCGACACCTTGATCTTGGGCTTCTAGCTTCCAGAGTGTGAGAAATTAATTTCTGCTCTTTAAGCCTTAAGCCACCCAGTCTGGGGAACTTTGTTAAGCCCCCCAGCCCCCCAGCAGACTAACACACCAGCAGTGTGGACTGATCTTGTAAACATATATACAGAATTATATCGTTTATATAAAGTTAAAAATTAGTCAATATCAAACTATTGTTTAAGGATGTGTATAAAAATGGTAAAATGATGAGAGCAAGAAAGGGGTTACCAAAAAGAAAAATGGGAGGTGACACATAAAGCCTTCTGGAAGTGGTGGCAATATCCTGGTTCTTCACTGGGGCGCCAGCTACTCAGGTGTTCTCTCTAGAGTCGTGCACTGAATGGAACCTTTATGTGTTGTACACATTGCAGTATTTATTTATAATAAAATGTAAAAGGAAGACAGAAGCAGGTGGGGGAAGAGGAGAAGCAGAGAGAGAAGGAACGAGGAGGGGGAAAAGGAGGGACAGGAGGAAGGATGAGAAGGGGGAGGGGAAGAAATAAACCAGTGGGCTGCCCCGTACCAGGTGGGCTGGTCTAAGAGCTGTGAGACCACAGCTGTCCGTTAAAGGTGGGTCCTAGCCTCAGGTGCTGCTTCTGAGTGTGCACCTGAGCCCAGAATCTCTCCCCTACAAAGGCTTAGAAACTTTGTAACCTAGGAAAGCCAGAGTCTTTTTCTGAGATTTGTTTCTTCATCTTTAGACTGGGTGAGACAAACACCTCTCAATAAATGTTGTAAGCCTCTTTCTTTTACTAATTCAGGTCTCTGCTCTAATGTCACCTCCTCCAGGGAGCCTTCCCTAATGACCTCTTGAAAATAGCACCTCTTGGCTGGGTAAGGTAAGCGTGTGCCTGTGGTCCCAGCTACTCGAGAGGCTGAGGCCGGAGAATCGCCTGAGCCCAGGAGGTCGAGGCTGCTATGAGTCATGATTGCACCACTACACTCCAGCCTTGGCGGCAGAGCAAACCCCGGCGCAAAAAAAAAAAAAAAAAAAAAGGAAGGAAAGAAGGAAGGAAAAATAGCACCTTGATGTGGCCCGGCTCTGTGTGCTCACCCAAGTCTCATCTCAAATTGTAATTCCCACATGTTGGGAGTGATTGGATCATGGGGCTGACATCCTGACATCCCCCTTGCTAGTCTCCTTTTTTTTTTTGAGACGGAGTTTCGCTCTTGTCACCCAGGCTGGAGTGCAATGGCGCGATCTTGGCTCACCGCAACCTCTGCCTCCTGGGTTCAGGCAATTCTCCTGCCTCAACCTCCTGAGTAGCTGGGATTACAGGCACGCGCCATCATGCCCAGCTAATTTTTGTATTTTTAGTAGAGACGGGGTTTCACCTTGTTGACCAGGATGGTCTCGATCTCCTGACCTTGTGATCCACCCGCCTCGGCCTCCCAAAGTGCTGGGATTACAGGCGTGAGCCACCGCGCCCGGTTGCTAGTCTCCTAATAGTGAGTCAGTTCTCGTGAGACCTGGTTGTTTGAAATCCCACATCCCCCTTTGCTCTCGCTCTCTCGCCTGCTCTGCCACGGTCTAGTGTGCTTGCTTCCCCTTCGCCTTCCACCATGATTGTAAGTTTCCTGAGGTCTCGGTCATACTTCCTGTTAAGCCTGCAGAACTGTGAGTCAAACCTCTTTTCTTAATAAATTACCTAATCTCTGATTTTTGAGACAGGGGTTCCTTCTGTTGCTCAGGTTAGTGTGCAGTGGCGCAATATTGGCTCATTGCAACCTCCCAGGTTCAAGCGATTCTTCTGCCTCAGCCTCCTGAGAAGCCGGGATTACAGGTACCTGCCACCGTGCCCAGCTGAGTTTTGTATTTTTAGTAGAGATGGGGTTTCACCATGGTCGCCAGGCGGATCTTGAGCTCCTGACCTCAAGTGATCCACCCGCCTCGGCCTCCTGAAGTGCTAAGATTAGAGGCATGAGCGTCTGTCCTCAGATAGTTCTTTATAGCAGTGGGAAATGAACTAATGTACACCTTTCATTTGTTTTCCATTTACTTTTCTTTGCACTACTTAATACTGTTGATAAGTATTTCTTACTAAAGTTATGTCAAATATTTGTTTGTACCTGAGGAGCAGGATTTTTGTGTTGCTCCCCACTGTATTCCTAGTGCTTGAAACAGTTATGTGACACATAGTAGATGCTCAATAAATATCTGCAGTTAGTTTGGGTGTGGTGGCTCACGCCTGTAATCCTAGCACTTTGGGAGACAAAGGCAAGAGTATCACTTGAGGTCAGAAGTTTGAGACCAGCCTGGGCAACATGGCAAAACCCTGTCTCTACTAAAATACAAAAATTAGCTGGTGTAGTGGTGCACACCTGTAATCCCAGCTACTCCAGAGGCTGAGGCAGGAGAATTACTTGAACCCAGAGGCAGAGGCTGCAGTGAACCAAGAGTTCGCCACTGCACTCCAGCCTGGGGGACAAGAGCAAGACTCTGTCTCAAAAAAAAAAGAAAAGAAAAAATG
The DNA here is from genome assembly GCF_001604975.1 of Cebus imitator. NCBI lineage: Eukaryota > Metazoa > Chordata > Mammalia > Primates > Cebidae > Cebus > Cebus imitator. The sequence continues at coordinate 1,447,818 of NW_016107811.1, read as the reverse complement.
TGCAGTTACAAACATTAGATTATGCTTCTGTGATGCCTGGCACCCGAGGCACTCAATAATTCTGGTTCTCTCCTCCCCTCCTAGCTGAGACCCCCACGCTCATTTCCTGGGGCTGAGAAAGTGCCTTCAACCCACGCCTCTGATGAGTAGCAACATTTCACCCCCTGGGGCCAATTTGGAAGCTTCATCTGCCCCCTCCCCACATCCTTGCCAAGGATCACAGTCTCCTTGCCCCAGGGAAGGGTCCCTTTCCCTCAGAGCGGCTGAGGGAGGGACCCAGGCTCCAAGTGCTTGCAGCCCTTTGGGTGCATGGGTTGTTACCCGCGTTGATAGTTCACTGTTGTGGGCTTAGAGTGAGGCCCTGCAAACCCGCCGTAAAGACTTCTCTTCTTCCTTCACCCTCATTAATTGCTCCCTCCTCCCTGTTCTTCCCACCCAGATGCCTATATTTAGTGCTGATTTTCTTCTGCTTTGTGTTAGAGGTAGTTGTTTACTTGTTTGCTTCCCTTGCCCCCTCCTAGACCATGAGCCCAGCTGTGAGGGGCCAGACTTTATTCATTGCTGTACTTCCAGTGAAGTGGCATCATTTGTCTGGGGTGATACCCAAGGTTCATTGTCTCACACCAAGGAAATCAAGGACATGGATACAGTGAGGTTAAGAGCGGAGGTTTAATAGGCAAAGGAGGCCAGGCATAGTGGGTCACACCTGTAATCCCAGCAATTTGGGAGGCCAAGGTGGGTGGATCACGAGGTCAACAGACCATCACGGTCAACATGGTGAAACCCCGTCTCTACTAAAAATACAAAAATTAGCTGGGCGTGGTGATGCGTACCTGTAGTCCCAGTACTCAAGAGGCTGAGGCAGGAGAATTGC
>NW_016107811.1:1419965-1446773 GCF_001604975.1 Cebus imitator | reverse complement strand
GCAGAGAGAGGGGTCCTGAACAGGTTTCCAGTCCACAGGGAAATGCAGAGGTTTCTAGATGAGCTTGAGAAGGTAGTACTGATTTACACAGGGCACAAAAGATTGGTCGGACCAGGTATGGCATTTGTGTAAGGCATGAAAAAGTGGTGAGGGCTAGGTGTGCTATCTGCATAGCCTGGCCGCCCACCCTCATCTTTTATGATGCAGATGGGCTCCCTACCTGGCTGGCACCATGTTGCCTGTTCCTTTACGGCACACATGGTGACAAAGGGAAGTTGAAGCCTCCATGCTGAACACACCCGGCCCTCAGACAGCCCTTTTCTGTTGGCACAGATGCCGGGACTCACCCATGCAAGCTTCCAGGTTGCTTAGCTATGTTTGCAGCTCAATTTTTCAGCTGCTCTTTGTTAGAAAAGCAATGATTTGGGGGCTTTTTTTTTAAATAGGGAATTTCTGCAGAGCGCTCTTACCTTCACTACCTCCCTAAATAATTTCTTTCTATCTGCTGTATCACCAGTACGTAGCACATCACCTGATTTTTAAAATCTTATTTATAGAGACAGGTTCTTGCTCTGTCACCTAGGCTGGAGTGCAGTGCTGTGATCATGCCTCACTATGGCATCAGTCTCCTGGCCTCAGGTGATCGTCCCACCTTGGCCTCCCAAAGTGTTGTGATTGTAAGAGTGAGCCACTACACCTGGCCTTAATAGGCACATTTTTTTTTAAAGCTTCTGTTACAAAGGACAGATAATAGGATTTCAGGAGTTAAGATGACCACAGACCGAACTTCCTTGATGTGCCATCTTCCAACTTAAATTCAAAAGCTACTGGAGACATAGGAAAGAACAAAAACTGAGAACCATTCAGAAAACTTAGTGGTGAATTGTTGGCCAGAGTCCAAGATGGAATTTTCCCTAACAACCTGCCAGTTGGGCTGGGTGAAGTCACGTGGTAGGTGGCCTTGCCCTCTTAAGTGGCCCAGAACCTGCAGGCAGGGAGCTTGCAGGGAGAAGGTGAGGCCCTCGCCCACCGTTCGGGGCTGCCGTCACCGGCAAATGGGCAGCACACTCCTGACACTCAGGTGTGCTTTTCTGAGGCAGTCACCTCTGTCCGCCCACGCCCCTTCCATTAGACTGTCTCTTCCTGTGTCTGTGGGGACACTGTGGCATTCAGTACCTATGAGCAAGAAGCAAGGTGGGATTGATGAGGGGGTGGCCTGGAAGGCATGCTCGCCTAAGGGAAAGAGTGCAGTTTGATTTCGCAATATCTGATACACAGTATTATAGATACATTGTAATAACTAAATTGTATTAACCCACTTTGAGGGTCTTTGGCTTTTAGTATAGTGCATTTATTTCTATTCTGGTGCATTTGGTCTTCTTTCTTTCTTTCTTTTTTCTCTCGGTGGGACCTAGGCTGCTGCCGTAACGGGCGGTATGTGCAGGTGCCTGGCCTCTTTCTATTTTGGTTTATGCTTTCTCTTTTTCATGTCCGTCTCTGTTTTTGCCTTCTGTGATATGTAAGATGGCATGATGACGTCGTTTTTAGGGTCATGGTCTCGCTATGTTGCCAGGCTGGACTTGAACTCCTGGTCTCAAATGATTCTCTAGGCTCAGCTTCCTGAGTAGTCAGCAGTAGAGGCGCACCACTGTGCCTGGCTGATGATTTGTTTTTATCTTCTTCTGTGATTTGGAAAGTATATACCTATTGTTTTAATTCTGCCAATACCTTCAAGATTTTAAAGAACTTTCTTGAACCCATGTAATATAGTTTGGACTTCTCCAAATCTCACGGTGAGATGTTATCCCCAGTGTTGAAGGTGGGGTCTGGTGGGAGGTGTTTCAGTCATGGGCACATCCCTTATGGCTTGATGCTTTCCCTGAGATTGTGAGTTCTCGTGAAATCTGGTTGTTGTAAAGTGTGGCACCTCCTCACACTCTTTCTTGCCCGTGCTCTGCCATGTGAAACACTGGCTCTCCCTTTGCCATCGACCATGAGTAAAAGCTTCCTGCGACCTTCCCAGAAGCCAAACAGATGCTTGGCGCCAGGCTTCCTGTACAGCCTGCAGAACCATGAGCCACTTCAACCTCTTTTCTTTATAAATTACCCAGTCTCAGGTGTTTCTTTACAGCAGTGCAAGAACAGCCCAAACACCATGTTTCTCTATCAGACTGAAAAGGAGCGTATCATGTTTGCCTCCCTTCCAATAGAAAGTGAGAAGGTTTTCAGGCCTGACTTCCTTGTCTCTCCATTAGAGGCCTAGGTCATCAGCCCTCTCTTTCTAAAAACGATATAGGTCTTATTTTTGCAAAAGTTGGTTTTAAATTTGGGATCCAAGTTTTAACCACGTTTATAATAATTTATTTGGTTATCTGTGTTTAAGTGTTTTCCCCGTCTCCTGCAGGCTCCACTTACGATGACCGCACAATAAATTATCCCCAAATAGTGGCCAGGTGCAACTGCTCATACCTGTAATCCCAGCACTTTAGGAGAGGCCAAGGCAAGCCAATCACTTGAGGCCAGGAGTTCACGACCAGCCTGGCCAACATGGTGAAAACCTGTCTCTACTAAAAACACAAAAATTAGCCAGGCATGGTTGTGTGTGCCTATAATCCCAGCTACTTGGAAGGCTGAGGCAGGAGCATTGCTTGAACCTGGGAAGCAGAGGTTGCAATAAGCCGAGATCATGTGACTGCACTCTAGCCTGGGTGACAGAGCTAGACTGTCTCAAAAAATAAAATAGGCCAGGTGCAGCTGCTCATGCCTGTAACCCGCCCCCGAGGAGGGAGGATCACTTGAGACTGGGAGTTCGAGACCAGCCTGGCCAACATGGTGAAACTCCATCTTTACTAAAAACACAAAAATTAGCCAGGCGTGGTGGCATGTGTCTGTAATCCCAGCTACTCAGGAGGCTGAAGTAGGAGAATTGCTTGAACTCGGGAGGCGGAGGTTGCTGTGAGCCAAGATCACAGCAATGCACTCCAGCCTGGGTAACAGAGTGAGACTCCATCTCAAGAAAAACATAAATAAAATAAATATAAAAATAAATTATCCCAAAAATTAGTGCTTACAACAGTAATCATTTATTACCTCTTGTTCTTTCTATGCATTTCAGTTTAGATAAGGTATAACAGGGATGGCTTGTCTCTCCTCCAAAGAAAGAAACATAAAATGTCTGAGGCCTCAGCAGTAAAACTCCCAAGTTGAGCCTCTAGCTTAGCTAGACTCATCTGAAGGCTCGCTGACTTGAAGTTGGTGCTGGCTGTCACTCAGCGGGAGGCCTGGTTGGAGCAATTAACCAGAACACCCACACATGGCCCCTGGTGTGCCTGGCCTCCCTCACAACGTAGTGGCTGAGGTCCAAGCGCAAGGCATCCAGAGAGAACGAGCCAGGTGGAAGCCACTGCCTTTTATGTAACCTCAGAAATCATTCAGTGTCACTTCTGCTGCATCCTGTTGGCTGGAACAGTTCCCAAGTTCTGCCCAAGTTCCATGGAAGTGTGTCAACATCACTTTGAAAGACGAACATGTGGGGGTGCCCACATATATACACACGTGTGTGCATGTATACATGTGTGCATACATATGTATATGTTGATATGGTCATCTTTGAAGAAAGCCCATCAGCCATACTGTATTTCCTTAAATTCTTGATTTTCAACTTATGTGTCAGTCAGTTGCAGAGTGTATTTGAGTAAGTCTTTCAGGAAGATTGCAAGAGTAGATACCTGAAAGCATCTATGAGTCTCAATGTTTAGTATGTAAAATTCATAGCCAGGTGTGGTAGCTCATGCCCGTAACCTTAGCACTTTGGGATGCCAAGGCAGGTGAATCACCTGAGGTCAGGGGTTTGAAACCAGCCTGGCCAACATGACAAAACCCATCTCTACTAAAAGTACAAAACTTAGCCGGAGTGGTGGGGGTATGGGAATGGCACATGCCTGTAGTTTCAGCTACTGGGAAGGCTGAGGCAGGAGAATGGCTTGAACCCAGGAGTTGGAGGCTGCAGTGATCTGGATGGCATCATTGCACTCCAGCCTGGTCAACAGAGTGAGACTCTTGTCTCAAAAAAAAAAAATTAAAAATTCATAAGGCCAGGCGCGGTGGTTCACACCTGTAAACTCAGCACTTTGGGAGGGCAAGGTGAGCGGATGCCTTGGAGCCAGTGGGTGTTCAACTCCCCCGCTGTGGAAGAAGCCGGTTTTGTCTCCATTTGCACTCTCATTTCAATCTTCCCGATCTACGTGTGTCTGTTCTTTGCATTCTCTTTTGAACTGGTTTCGGGCTCCTACTGGGTCCCTCCTTAATAACGAGTTAAATAAAACCCAGAACACATGTACATTTTATATCTGCATGAGAATCCTAATTTGTTTTGAAATTATCCTTTAACATTCCTTTTCTGAAAACTTGAGAAACGATGCCTTTGACACTATGACAATGTAGCAGGCATGATTTAATGAGGCTGATAGACACTAGACTGCACATATGCAGATACAGTGTGGTTAAAACTACATTTAATGTTAATAAGAAAAAAACACTCAAAAAGATATACCAAAATGTGTTGGACTATTTAATATTTTTCTTCCTTATGTTTTTCAAAAATTTAAAAATATAGGCTGATACTCCCTTTGTAGAGAAATCCAGTGAAGCTAACCTCTAAGCCTTTGTTTTATTGAGGGATTAGTCATTGTTTATGGTTCTCAAAGGGCTGGGAGGGGCTTCCTGGTCTTTGCGCAGTCACGGGGGTCAGAAGGAGTGCTGCTGGAAAGTGAGGGAACATATGATGATTAATAGTAATAATAATAAAAAATCAGTACATGCAGTGTCTCAGGAATTGTGCCAAGCAGTATCTCATTTAACTCTTACAATAGCCCTTTGAAGTAGATACTGGTAGACGGTATTCCCATTGGCTAGGTGTGGTGGCTTATACCTATAATCCTAGCACTTTGGGAGGACGAAGTAGGAGGATTGCTTGAGCCCAGGAGTTAGAGACCAGCCCGGCAACATGGTGAGAACTTGTCCCTACAAAAAAATTAAAAAATTAGCCAGGCATGGTAGTGTGCACTCCTGTAATCCCAGCTGCTGGGGATGCTGAGGCAGGAGGGTCCCTTGAGCCTAGGAGGTCGAGACTGAGGTAAGCTGTGATCACAGCATGGCACTCCAGCTGGACGACAGAATGAGACCCTGTCTCAAAAGAAAAGAAAAAATAGCATGCCCATCTTACAGATGAGGAAACTGAGGTTAGGAAACTTAGGTTAGGTGACTTCCTCAAGTAGTATGTGGTGGAACAGAGGCTGAGACATGGGCTCTAACGTCCCTGCTACCCTGTGTAATGTGACAAATGTTGGGACGAAGTCCTGGGATCTCCTCCTGAAGAATCGCCCCCACTACTGGATCCAAGCCCTCAGAATCAATTCACCCATCAAACATTTTCTGAACCCCTTCTGTGTTCCAGGCCCTGGGGATAAAAGGTGGTCTGGGTCTTCAAGTAACTCAGGAGCCAGGATGAGGAGCCAGGGATGGGAGTCAGCCAAAGGAGGGACACTGGCAGCGGTGGGAAGGGTGAGGAGGTGCTTCCAGGAGGAGGTGGAAGCCCACTTGAGTCTTAAAGGATGGGAAGAGTCAGCCTGGTAAAAGGGTGAGGGTTGAGAATGGGCATTGAGGGCAGAAGAAGGGCTTGAGCAGAGAGGGAGAGAAACATCCGAGAAGCACCGTCAGCACACTCACTCCAGCCCCGCTGTCCACCTGCCTCCACTGTCCCCGCTTCTGCTTCTGCTGTGGTTACCAGAAGCCGTTTTGTTCGGTGGGAAGGTGGGCACAGTGCATTGCTAGGGGTGGGTCCCTAAACATGCCAACCGGGGCCTGATTTTCCCAGAATGTTTGAATGCCGATGGTCTCTCCCAGGGCTGATGGTGAGAGATGTGGCCTGCAGAAGGGCATGGCAGTGAGCGTGCAGAGGGCACCACGAGAGCGAGCAGACCAGGCTGTCTGAGGTGTCTTGACACCTCCGGGGTCCTGCTGTGGGCTCAGCAGGGGTTCTGGGACACATGCCAGGGCCTTCTTAACACATTTCTTGTTTCCTTTAGATTGTCCAAATTGGGTTTCTGTCACGTGTAACCAAAGAACCCTGCTGACACAGCCCCTGAGTTGGTCAGACTGAGAGGGACATTTAAACTAACTCAGAGAGGCTGACCTATATCAGGAAGCCAACTGACTCATTTCCCGTGAGAAATGCCACTGCTCATTGGGTCAGCCTTTCGCATCATTACTGCCGATGTCTCCTTTCCCTGGAGAAAAGCCACCTGGATTGACAACTGGCCTCTTGAGCAGACCCCAGTGCCAGCAAGGATCTATAGCTAGAGGCATCAGGCAAGGACTGCCCAGGGGTCCAAAAACTGTTTCTGTTAATGTCCAGACAGTAAATATTTTAGACGTTGCGGTCTCTGTCGAAACCATTCAACTCTACCACTGCAGTGTGTAAACAGCTAAAGACAGCACGTAAATACATGAGCATAGCTGTGTTCCAATAAAACTTTACTTACGGGCGTTGAAATTTGAATTTCATACAATTTTCAGGTGTCCTGATATATTGCTCTTTTTTTTGAGATGTAGTCTTGCTCTGTTGCCCAGACTGGAGTATACTGATGCAATCTCAGCTCGCTGCAACCTCCGCCTCCTGGGTTTAAGTGATTCTCCTGCCTCAGTCTCCCAAATAGCTGGGATTACAGGCACACACCAACATGCCTAGCTAATTTTTGTATTTTTAGTAGAGAAGTGATTTCACCATGTCGGCGAGACTGGTCTTGAACCACTGACCTCAAGTGATTCACCTGCCTAGGCCTCCTGAAGTGCTGGGATTACAGGTGTGAGCCACTACGCCTGGCCAATAGATTACTCTTCTCTCAACTTTTTCCAATGATTTAAGAATATAAAAGTTATTCTTAGCTCTCAGACCAAGCAGAAGCAGTGGTGAGGAACCAGATTGAGCTTTGCAGCCTGCAGTCTGCTTCCTGTTGGTCTAGGGTGTGAACACTTATGCCAAGAAAAAAGTTGGTTGACAAGGAGGTGGGACAACTGGGTCTGTGGGCCAGTCCAGGGATACTGCTGGGACTGCTATCCAGGCTTGTCACCTTAGCTTCCTCTTCTCTGGCTATTCAGACCACCCTCTTCCGTCTACACCCTCCTGAAGAAGCTCAGGAACAAGGCGTGGGCTTCAGTGCTTAGAGATGATGACGTGTCTAGTCTTGCCTCCCAAAATTTAGCCTCGGACCACCTTGATGCAGCCGCTCCTGACACTTCTAGGTACAGCTGTGTCCTGCCCCCATCCCCTGTGAGAAGCAGAATATGAAAGCCCACCCATCCCACCCCACACAACCCAGGAGCCAGAGGCCAGGAAGGGAATGGGCTGGCTGTGACCGCTGACTCATGCCCTGGCTTGAAAGCATGAACTGTCTCTTGAGAGGGGTTTTAAAAGACACAGGGGGAAGCTGCAGTTAGAAGTGGGCTCTGTGGCTTGGCACGGTGGCTCACACATGTAATCCCAGCACTTTGGGAGTCCAAGGTGGGTGGGTCACTTGAGGTCTGGAGTTCAAGACCAGCCTAGCCAATATGGTGAAAACCTGTCTCTATTAAAATACAAAAATCAACCAGCCTTGCGAGAGGCGGGCACCTGTAGTCCCAGCTACTTGGAAGACTGAGACAGGAGAATTGCTTGAACCTGGGAGGTGGAGGTTGGAGTGAGCCGAGATTGTACCACTGCACTCCAGCCTGGGTGACAGAGTGAGACTCTATCTCAAGGGAAAAAAAAAAGTGGGCTCTGTGGCTGAAAGGCTGAGTAGACTCAGGGACCAGGGTGGTTGTAGGAGGCCAGATGTCAGTTGAAGTTGGGGGGATGGAGATTGGTGGGAAGACATAACAGTGGGTACCCTGGAGACAGAGACACACTGACCGACTGGCTGAAAGAGAGACACAGCAGGTGAATCTCAGACCTGCCCGTTTCCGGCCCTTCCTGAGGCTTGACTAGGGGGTCTTCACTGTAACTTCGTAGTCCCCTCCCCCTATACCTGGGATAATCTGGGTAACCCCGATGCTTCTCCGATGCATTGTATCAAACCAGAAACTGTGGAATAGGTAATTTCTTTTGATTTATTTATTTTTAAATTTGAATACATTTTTGGGACACAAGTGTAATTTTGTTACATGCACAGAATTAGTAGTGGTGACGTCAGGCTTTTAGGGTATCTATCACCCAAATAACATACACTGTACCCATTAAGTGAATTCTCATCATCCATCCCCCATCCCCTTCTGTGTGTCGACTCTCATTCCACACTCTACACCCATGTGTCTACAGTATTTAGTTCCCACTTATAAGTGAGAACATGAGTATTTGTCTTTCTGTGTCTGACTTGTTTCACTGAAGATAATGACCTCCAGTTCCATCCACGCTGCTGCAGAAGACACAGTTTCATCCATTTTTGTGTCTGAACACGATTCCATTGGGTATACAGACTGCATTTTATTCACCCAACCATCTGTTGATGGAGACATAGGTTGATTCCATGTCTTAGAGGAGGTCATTTCTGCTGTCCGCGAGCTCATCCTGAGCTTCTGACCTTACTCTCCAAGGACACTCTGCACTTCACGTTGGGGACTTTCTGCTGTCTTGGTGTCTGTAGGTTGGAATCTTGCTTAGCCACAAAAATGGACAGTTGAGTTGCCGGGGTCTCACTTCCCTCACCTCTTAAACGACTGTCCTGCATCATGCACCATTTACTATGACAATGTTGAACTTTATCTGAGCCCCGCGCCTCCAGAAGGCAGCGACAGTAACGTTCTCCCACCTCTTTAAGTTTTGAGTAAAAATCTAACCACAAAGGACCACCTTAAGCTAGCACCCCAAGGAAACACAGATCTCCTGGCTTTCTTGCTATTCTCTAAGACTCCTGGTGACTCCTTTGTTTACCTGCCTCTCCAAAACCCCAGTTCCCTTTGAGATGCTCCTCCTTCATGAACATTCTCCCTATTGCAGTGGCCTGAATGAAATCTTAACCGTCTGGGGCCTTTTGCATTCACAATGACCACAATCGTGTTGTTGTAAGCGTGCGTCCGGGGGAGCAGCCCGAGTCCCAGGTTCCAGTCCTGGCTCCTCCATGTCAGGCTTCCCCTTCGGGCCGGTTTCAGGTCTCAGCTGGGAACTCCCTCAGGGACCCTGGCTTAGAACACCGGTGAGTGGCGCCCAGTCCCAGCCCAGGCAGAGCGGGCTGCGTAACTTTTGCACGCTGCCACCAGAGGGCGGCGGCTGCGCGGAGGAGGGCCCCAGCCTTGGCGCCCGCTGGCGCCCACAGTGCCTTTCAAACGCGCGTGTTGGAAGTGGACGCCGCGCAGCCTGCCTTCGGCGCCCGCACGCGGCGAGTCCTCCCACTCCGCAGGTCGCGCCGCAGGACTCGCGTGGGCGCGAGGCCCGGAAAGCCGGCCCGGAGCTTCGGGCCTCTAGCGCTGCGCAGGGCACGAGGTCAGTGACCGCTCTCCTCTGCTTGAGCCAGGTTCAAGGCTTCCTAAGGCAGCGGGGAAACGGGGAGGAGGGACAGGAGCCCCAAGAGCGCTGCTGGGTGCGGGATTTAGCCAGTCACACCCATCAGCCCTTGGGAACGTCACAGCACCCCCTTAAAGTGGGCAAGACAGGAACTGTTGCCCCGTCTGAAAGACGGGCGAACAGGATCCCGATGAAAAACCTAAAATGCAATAAAATAAATAAATGGGAAAGAAAAAAAAAAATAAAGTCACCTCTGTTCTGTCTCCAAAAAAAAGAAAAAAGTTAGTTAGCAGAGCCAGTAAATGGCAGTTAGGACAGGAGCGCCGTTCTCCTAGCCCCAGACCTGGAGCCCTTGGGGCTGGGAGAGAGATGGCCCCCTGCTTGGCATGAGTCAACTGGTCGCCCCAGCAGAAAGGGGCTCTGCACATCCCCTGCCGCGACGGCGATCCGGACATCAGCATGCAGCCGCTTTTGGACTCAAATGGTAGAGTTCTATGTACAGCCGCGTTTGATCGTGTTTGCTTTTTATTTATTTATTTATTTATTTATTTATTTATTTATTTAATTTATTTTTTTGAGACAGAGTTTCGCTCTTGTTACCCAGGCTGGAGTGCAATGGCGCGATCTCGGCTCACCGCAACCTCCGTCTCCCGGGTTCAGGCAATTCTCCTGCCTCAGCCTCCTGAGTAGCTGGGATTACAGGCACGCACCACCATGCCCAGCTAATTTTTGTATTTTTAGTAGAGACGGGGTTTCACCATGTTGACCAGGATGGTCTCGATCTCTTGACCTCGTGATCCACCCGCCTCGGCCTCCCAAAGTGCTGGGATTATAGGCGTGAGCCACCGCGCCCGGCCTTATTTATTTATTTTTTTTTTTGAGGCGGAGTCTTGCTCTGTTGCCCACGCTGTGCAGTGGTGCGATCTCAGCTCACTGCAACCTCCACCTCCTGGGTTCAAGCGATTCTCCTGCCTCAGCCTCCCGAGTAGCTGGGACTACAGGCTCTTGCCACCATGCCCAGCTAATTTTTGTATTTTTAGTAGAGACAGGGTTTCACCATGTTGGTCAGGATGGTCTCGATCTCCTGACTTCAAGTGATCCACCTGCCTTGGCCTCCCAAAGTGCTGGGGTTGTAGATGTGAACCACCGCACCCGGCACGTTTGCTTTTAAAAATACATGTGTCTACATACACATTTCAGAAGCAAATAGAAATACAAAAGGCGGCCGGGCGTGGTGGCTCACGCCTGTAATCATAGCACTTTGGGAGGCCGAGGTGGGTGGATCACCTGAGGTCAGGAGTTCAAGACCAGCCTGGCCATCATGGTAAAACCTCATCTAAAAAAAAAAAAAAAAGAAAAAGAAATACAAAAGCCAACCTGTCTACAGTGGCTGTCTGTGAGTAATGGAAATCACATTTTCTCTCTATTGTTCAAAATATTCACTACTAGCATATATAAACCAGAAAGAGGAGCAATGATTCACGGCTTCTGTTTCACGAAAGAATAATAATGCTTCCAATAATAATAATAATAATGCTTCCTCTTCAAAGAATTGGAATGTACAGGCTGGGTGCAGCGGCTCATGCCTGTAATCCTAGCACTTTGGGAGGCCGAGGTGCGAGGATCCCTTGAGCCCAGGAGTTTGATACCAGCCTGGGCAATATGGCAAACCCCATCTCTACAAAATAATAAATGAATTATTATTTTATTGATTAAATAAAAACTGGAAAATAAAAAAAAAATGAAGAAAATAAAATTCACCAGTACCCCTCTCCTGGATGTTGAGATTTTTCTTTCTGATTGGTTTCTTCCTCTGCATAATGTGAATAACAGTATTAACCGTATGGGAATGTTGTGAGGATTGAGTGAGAGAATGTATGTAATAGTTAACATTCCAGAAGTGTTAGCTATTTTTATATGTAATGAAATCAGCACCAGACTGCATCTACCCTTTATATGCTGCTGTCTTCACTTCTAACATTGCTTCATGAACATTTCCCATTTAATTCTTCTTTTGAAATTGTATTTTTAGTGATGGTACAATATTTTATTACATTTAAATACAATTTAAGTTATCCTCTATTGCTAAGCTTTTAGATTATTTCCAATTTTTGCTGTTAAAATAACAGAGATTAACATCTTTAAACATCTACCTTTGTCAGCATTTCTGATGATTTCCTTAGATGAATTTTTAGAGGTAGGATTACTGGGACAAAGGGTGCAAATATTTTTCAGGCTTTTGATTCAGGTTACCAAATTGCTTCCCAGAAAGATCTTGCCAATTTACCCTCCCACCTGCAGTGCGTGAGAATGTCTGCCCCACAGCACACAAAGGAGGGATTTTTTGGGGATGGGTGAGATCCGAGTCTGTTGCTGAACTGAGGAAAATGAGCCCCCGAAGCCTTGTAGTAAGGGAGAGTTTCAACTTCAGGACAGAGAGGGATGTCAAAACAGGCAAAGTCCCCAGGAAAAAGGGAGGGGATTTGGAGCAGGTTTACAGAGATTGTCTTGGATTTAAGAAGGGACAACTCATGTTTGGAGACTGGCGGAAAGCAGTGTGATTGGGTGTGGACAGTCATTGTAAGGAGGTTGTGAATTCAAGAGGCTGGTCCCTAGGGGCTGCCTTTTCTCACTCCAGTAGGAGGCTGGGTCATCTATCCAAAGGTAATAGGTGAGCGTGAGAAGGGGACTTGAGGACAGTAAAAGGGTTGACAGTCCAATTGAGGGTGATGACTTTGTGATGGCACCATTCCGCAGGGCTGTGAGTACTTTCTCTGCAGCACGCTGCCACCTGGGGAAAGAAAGAGTTGTACATATTAATTTAGGCCAAATCTTTCAAACTGTGGTAAACAGTAGAAAACTATTTTTTCGGAGCTGGGGGGATTCATGGTAATGAAAAGCTGTGGGTTTCTGGGGTCATTCCAAACCTTCGAGGAACAGTTCATTTCTATCTTATATAGGTTGTTCCAGAAAGTTAGCAAAGAGCAAAAGCTGCCCAGATCATTTTATGAAACCAGTATAATCTTGATTCTCAAATCAGTAAGGGCAAAGCAATAAATGTATATATTAAGTTCACTTCACCTATGAATGCATGTATAAGAATCCTGGCTCGGTGCGGTGGCTCACACCTGTAATCCCAGCACTTTGGGAGGCCGAGGTGGGCAGATCACTTGAGGTCAGGAGTTTAAGACCAGCCTGGTCAACATGGTGAAACCCCACCTCTACTAAAAATACAAAAACTTAGCTGGGCATTGTGGCATGCACCTGTAATCCCAGCTACTTGGGAGGCTGAGGCAAGAGAAACGCTTGAACCTGAGAGATGGAGGTTGCAATGAGCCAAGATTGCTCTACTGCACTCCAGCCTGGGCGAAACAGCGAGACTCTGTCTAAAAAAAAAAAAAAAAAAAAATTCTAAATAAAATATCAACTAATCTAGTTACATGTTTTTTGAAAGTAGATTTATCCCAGGAATTCCAGCTCAACCTTGAAAATCACCCACTTTAATAAAGGGCAAAAATCACATGAAAATAAATTATATGAGTATCTCAAATGAAGAAAATTCAGCATATTGATAAAGTTTATCACCTATTTTTTATTTATGAATAACTCATATATGACTTTCTTGGACTTAAGAAAATGAAAAAAAAAAAAAACCTAGCAAACTGGGAATAAGAAAGTTGTCTTTAATTTGGTAAAGGTTATATAGGGCCAGTTGCAGTGGCTCACACCTGCAGCCCCAGCACTGTGAGAGGCCGAGGCAGAAGGATTGCTTGACCCAGGAGTTTGAGACTAGCTAGGGCAACATAGCGAGACCCCATTTCTACCAAAAATACAAAAATTAGCCAGGCGTGGTGGCACATGCTTATAGTCCTATTTGGGAGGCCGAGCCCGGGAGGTCGAGGCTGCAGTGGGCCATGACTGTACCACTTCGCTCCAGCCTGGGTAACACAGCAAGAGCTTGTCTCAAAAAATAAAAGCCAGGTTATGGCCGGGGGCAGTGGCGCACACCTGTAATCCCAGCAACTTTGGGAGGCCGAGACGAGTGGATCACTTGAGGTCAGGAGTTCAAAACCAGTCTGGCCAATGTGGTGAAACCCCGTCTCTACTAAAAACTACAGAAATTAGTGGGGTACAGTAGTAAGCACCTGTAATCCCAGCTACTCGGGAGGCTGAGGCAGGAGAATCACTCGAACCTGGGCAGCAGAGGTTGCAGTGAGCCAAGATCACGCCACTGCTCTACAGTCTCGGGGACAGAGTCAGATTCCACCTCAAAAAAATCAAATAAATAAATAAAACCATTTTTAAAAACCCCCAGGGTATATAGCAGAAACTTAAATCAGACACTATACTTAATGAAGAAACTTGAGGTGCATTCACTTTAAGATCTGGAACAAAGTAAAGCATCCAACTATACCGCTATCATTTCCTATATAATAATAGAAGTTCCAGACAAAGCTATGGGGGAAGAAAAATATAAGATACACAGGATTGGAAGAGAGAAAATTGTCACCATGTGAAGATATTTTCATTTGTCTTGAAAAGCAAAGAGAATCGGCATAGACTTTTAAAATTGTTAAGAGAATTTGGCAATTCAGTAGATAGAAGATTGACCAAAAATAAATCCTTAACATTTGTCTTCATCACAAACAACATCTATTCACAATAGCAACAACAAATTATAAAAAAATCTAGTAATGAACTTCATTAAACATATCTATGGAGGAAACATTAAAACTCTAATAAAGGATGTAGAAAATAACCTGAATAAATGGAGATAAATTTTATGTTCTTGGATGAGATGACTGAATATTCTATAGGTATCAGATCTTTATGAATTAATCTATAAATTCAGTGAAATCACAATAAAAAGTCCAGCTCTGTTTTCCAGGAACTTGATAAACTGCACTCTCAGATTTGTGTGGGCAAACAGGACTATGTCAACCTTAAAAAAATAAAGAGCTGGAATTTGTCTTACCAGATATTAAGCACGCTACAAAGCTATGTCAAACCAAACCAAAGCAAGCAACATTGTTCTGGCACCGAAACAGACAAATAGACCATGGAATGGAAAACTGAAAGACCTTTAGTGTACAGGTGGGAGGCATCACAAATCAATGAAGAAAGCAGATTAAACCTGTTCACTCTATGGGGGAAAAATCCAGAATCCCTGCCTTAAAGGAAAAGGTATACAGTGTGGTGTTCTGAGGTACATCTATATTGGTTTTCATCCAAGGTTCCTGGCTTCTCACTCCTATAGCCCTTGTTACAGTCTTGCTAGAATGTTCAGTGTGTGAGGCCTCAGGAAACAGACTCTCTCTTCTGCCCTTTTCTCACCTGCCCCAAGGCAGACATCTAATCTACCCTCACCTTTCTGATTGTGGATCTTAAGACCCTCCCTGAGAGGGTTCCATCTCATACCCCGGGGGGCAAGAATGCTTCCATAAAAATCCGAGAGGACTGGGAGATCCAGATAGCTGAACACATGCAGGCTGACAGGAAGATGAAGAACTCATTCATGTGCCTGGAGGTTGGTGCACCCCACCTACATGGGGACAGAAGCTACTGTGTTGGAGACCCTTCCATAACTCACTAGAGGTCTCTTCATCTGGCTGTTTATTTGTATCCTTTAAAATATCCTCCTTAGTAAACTGGTAAATGTGTTTCCCTGAGTTCCGTGAGCTGCTATGGCAAATTAATCAAGCTTAAAGAGAGTGTTGTAGGAATCCCAACTTGAAGCTGGTTGGTCAGAAGTTCTGAAGGCCTGGACTTGTGGCTGGCAGAAGGAGGGAGAAGTCTTGGGGACTGAGTCTTCAACCTGTGGGATCTGACACTCGCTCCAGGTAGATAGTATCAGAATTGAATTGGAAGACACCAGCTAGGTGTCTGCTGCTTGGTGGTGGGAAGAAACCCATGCACGCTTGGTCACAGAAGATTCTTCTGTGTTGATGATTGTTGCTGTGTGTTGTAAAACACTAAGTGATCTAAGACTTCAAGGTGAGAAATAAAACCGAAGTTAACAGAAGAAAATATAAAAGACTATCTTTGAAACCTAGGTTGGGAGAGGGACTCATTAAACAAAACTTCAAGAGCACAAACCAAAAGGCAAAAAATTCATTAATTTGATGACATCCAAATTAAGTATTTCTGTACAAAAGAGGATACTATGGACAATAGGTGACAGAATAGGTGAATATATTTGTAAATCTAATAATGATAAGAGATTAATACATAGAATATGCAAGAACCACTGATACAGGATTTTCTTCTCAGTCACTTTGCAAACCAGTAATCTCCAGCCAGCAATGTCCCACCCAGGCCTCGCTTGACCAGACTACCTGTTGCAGGAGATGGCCTGTCCATTTGGCCTGACCAAGCCAAGTGCGGCTTGCACACCTGTTCCAGAGTTCTTGTCCTGTGCCCAAGAAGAATGAGGATACACTGACAATCAAAGAATGAACAAGGCAGGAAGTTTTATTGAGTGATCAAACAGCTTTCAGCAGAGAGGGGATGCGAGGGTGGTACTTCTACCCAAAGGCTGGACGGTCCCTCTAATATGGCTGAGTCGGGGGCTTTTTACAAGCTCAGAATGGGGGAGGGACAGGCCACAGGTAGTACTGGAAAAAGCAACATTTTATTGGTTAAAAGGCGTTATTCAGAATCAATCAGGAAAGGGCAGGCAAACAAGAACAGAAGTTCTCATTCAGTTGTGGGTTTCATCAGTAACAGTCATCTGGTCTTTCCCCTTCAAGCTGTTCTTGGTTTGAAGGTGGGGTTTCACCATGGACCCTCCTCTATCTGCCTAGGCTGCCCCCTGTCACTATCACTGTCATTCCTCCATAATCGATGGGGGATGGGTTCTAGGAGACACCTCAGATATCAAATTCTGAGACTGCTCAAGTCCCTTATTAAAAATAGTGTCATATTTGCATAAAACTGGGGCATACCGTCCTGGATACTTTAAATCATCTCTGTAGTGCTTGCAGTATCTAATACAATGTGAATGCTATATAAATAGTTATACTGTGTTTTTTAAAAATTGTTGTGTTGTTGTTGTTGAGACAGGGTCTCACTCTGTTGCCTGGGTCTGAGTGCAGTGGTGCAATCTCAGCTTATAGCCTCCACCTCCTAGAGTCAATTGATCCTCCCACATTAGCCTCCTGAGTAGCCAGGTCTACAGGCAGACACCACCACACCCAACTCAATTTTGCAATTTTTTTTTTTTTTGAGATGGAATCTCACTTTGTCACCCAGGCTGGAGTGCAATGGCGTGATCTCAGCTCACTGCAACCTCTGCCTCCTGGGTTCAAGTGATTCTTCTGCCTCAACCTCCCAAGTAGGTGGGAGTACAGGTGCCTGCCACCATGCCTGGCTATTTTTAATTTTTTTGTATTTTTAGTGGAGACAGGGTTTCACTATATTGGCCAGGCTGACCTTGTGATCCGCCACCTTGGTCTCCCAAAGTGCTGGGATTATAGGCGTGAGCCACCGCTCCCAGCCATTTTTGCATTTTTTGTAGAGACAAGGCCTCACTGTGTTGTCAAGGCTGGTCTCAAACTTCTGTTCTCAACCAATCCTCCTGCCTCAGCCTCCCAAAGTTCTGGGATTACAGGTGTGAGCCGCTGTGCCTGGCCTAAATGTTATATTGTTTTTTTTTTTCATTTTTATTTATTAAAAACATATTTTCAATCCATGGTTAGTTGAATCTGAGGGTCTGGGACCTGTGGATATGGATGGCCAACTGTAACTTATGCAAAGCAATAAGCAAAAGGGGTATTCCTGGTTTCCATCCAACAGGTAAGGAGCTTAGAAGTCACCACTCAGTCCTAACAAGTAAAAAGCTGAACAAATGAAAATCAACAACCCTTCTTAGATCCATCAGAGAATTAGGTTATGGGAAAAATTATTACCTCCCAAGCTGAAGACAGGTGGATACCCCCAACTTCCTGGAACAGAAAATCATGAGCAGAAACCTCCCTAGGAACCAGTACTAGGATAAGAAAACCTGACTTATAATTGATGAATTGCTGGAGGTCTCAGTGTGGACGAACCTGATAGTTAAAAATTTCAGCAGGATCCCAGTCTTAGCAGAGACCCACACTTTTGTCATTGTAACCCCCAGAGCTCTATTAGGTTCTCACAGTAAAT
Organism: Cebus imitator; assembly: GCF_001604975.1. Lineage (NCBI taxonomy): Eukaryota > Metazoa > Chordata > Mammalia > Primates > Cebidae > Cebus > Cebus imitator. The sequence goes on along the minus strand of NW_016107811.1, from coordinate 1,429,093 downwards.
GTCAGAGAAAAATCCCCTCCAGCTTCTGGCAATGGGGAGAGGAAATGTAACCATTTTGAAACAGCCAGAGGGTTCTGATCCTCTTGCAAGGCCTTCCCTCAGGAGTCACCAGAGCCTGACCAACCCAAGATAAGGGAAATACTCAAGTCTTGTCCCCTTTAGCCTTCCCGTCCTACCTAAGGAGTAAAAAAAACACCTGAAAAGTACTTATGAAGTTCACAGTCCAAGGCGCAGGTTCGCTGAAAGACTGAGACCAAATCCTAGGACTACAGACCGTGTCCTTTCCCCTATACCTTACCACCTCATCAAAAAGGCCTACCTACTATGTTTGTTTGTTTGTTGTTACCTATTACATAATGTCTGGCTTTGAACAATAAAAAAGTTACAAGGAATATATAATACATTGAAAAAGCCCTACTTACTAGAGTTTTTTTTTTTTTTTTTTTTTTTTAACTGAGTGCATAATGTCTGGCTTTGAACAACAAAAAAGTTACAAGGACTGGCCGGGCGCGGTGGCTCAAGCCTGTAATCCCGGCACTTTGGGAGGCCGAGGCGGGTGGATCACGAGGTCAAGAGATCGAGACCCTCCTGGTCAACATGGTGAAACCCCGTCTCTACTAAAACTACAAAAAATTAGCTGGGCATGGTGGCGCGTGCCTGTAGTCCCAGCTAATCAGGAGGCTGAGGCAGGAGAATTGCCTGAACCCAGGAGGTGGAGGTTGCGGTGAGCCGAGATCGCGCCATTGCACTCCAGCCTGGGTAACAAGAGCGAAATTCTGTCTCAAAAAAAAAAAAAAAGTTACAAGGAATACTAAAAACCAAAACCAAACAACAAACCAACCAACCACAGCTTGAAGGGACAAAGTGAACATGAGAACCAGGCTCAGATATGGTATAATATGATTATTTAAAATAACTATGATAGTATGATTTAAAATCATGTTTAAAAATAGCTATTGGCCAGATACAGTGGCTCACTCCTGTAATCCCTGCACTTTGGGAGGCTGAGGTGGGTGGATTGCTTGAGTCCAGGAGTTCATGACCAGCCTAGGAAACATGGTGTAACCTCATCTCCACAAAAAATACAAAATTTAGCTAGAAGTGGTGGCATGTGCCTATAGTGCCAGCTACTTGGGAGGATGAGGCAGGAGGATCACTTGAGCCTAGGAGATCAAGGCTGCAGTGAGCTGTGATTGCACCACCACACTCCAGCCTGGGCAACAGAGTGAAAAAAAAAACCCAAAAAACCTATGACTAATATGCTGAGGGTTTTAGTGGATAAAGTAGACAACATTCAAGAACAGATGGGCAATGTAAAGAGAGAAATGGAAATTCTAAGAAAGAATAAGAAATAAGTGCTAGAGATCAAAAACATTGTGACAGAAATTAAGAATGCCTTTAATGAACTTATTAGTAGACTGGACACAGCTGAGGAAGGAATCTCTGCACTTGAGAAAATGCTAATAGAAATTTTCAAAACGGAAAAGTGAAAAGACTGGAAAAAAAACACACACAAGACAAAACAATGGAACAGGATATTCAAGAACTGTGGGATAACTAAAAATGATATAACATACATGTAATGGGAGTATCAGAAGAAGAATAAGAAGGAACAGAAATATTTGAAGCAATAGTGACTGAGAATTTCTTCTAATTTAATGTCAGATACTAACATACAGATCCAGGAAGCTCAGAGAACACCAAGCTGAATAAATGCCAAAAACCTATACTAGGCATATCATATTCAAACTGCAGAAAATCATAGATTAAGAAAAAAAATGGAAAGAAGCCAGACTAAAAACACAACTTACCTATAGAGAAGCATAGATAAACATTGCATCTGGGCCAGACATGGTGCCTCATACCTGTAATCCTTTGGGAGGCTGAGGTGGGCAGATTGCTTGAGCTCAGGAGTTCAAGAGTAACCTGGGAAACATGGTGAAACCCTATCTCTACAAAAAATTTAAAAATTATCTGGGGTTGGGTATGGTGACTCACACCTGTAATCCCAGCACTTTGGCAGGCCAAGGTAGGTGAATCACTTGAGGTCAGGAGTTCGAGACCAGCCTGGCCAACATGGTGAAACCCAGTTTCTACTAAAAGTACAAAAATTAGCCAGGTGTAGTGGTGGGCACCTGTAATCCCAGCAACTCAGGAGGCTGAGGTACAAGAACTGCTTGAAGTCTGGGAGATGGAGGTTACAGTGAGCTGAGATCATTCCGCTGCACTCCAGCCTGGTTGACAGAGTAAGACTCTGTCTCAAAAAAATAAGTAAAACTTAGGTGGGCATGGTGGTGTATGCCTGTAGATCCAACTACTTGAAAGGCTGAGGTGGGAGGATTTCTTGAGCCTAGGAGGTCAAGGCTGCAGTGAACTATAATTGAGCCTCTGCACTCTAGCCATGGTGGCAGAACAAGACCCTATCTCAAAAAAAAAAAAAAAAAAGACACAATTATATATTGTTGTCTACAATATACTCACTTTAAATATAAAGACCCATATAAACCAAAGGTAAAGTGATGGAGAAAGATATACCATGCTAACACTAATCAAAAAAAGCTGGAGTTGCTATATTCAGACAGAGCAGACTTCGGAGCAAACAAATTAAGCAGAGATAAGAGGGGCATTACATAATGACAAAGGGGTTGATTTTCCAGGTAGACATAATCTTTAATGTGTATGTTCCTAACAACAGAATATCAAAATATGTGAGGAAAAGCTGATAAAACTGCAAGGAAAAATAGATGAATTCACTATTTCAGTTGGAGACTTCAATACCCCTTTGTTGAAAATGAAATGATCCAGCAGTCAGAAAATCAGTAAGGACATAGTTGAACTCAGCAGCACCATCAATCAACAGGATATAATTGACATCTATAGACTACTTCATTCAAAACAGCATAATATACATTCCTCACATGTGCCATTCACCAAAGTAGACCACATTCTGGGGCATAACCTACACCCTAACTAATTTGAAAGAACAGAAATATTACAGTGTATGCTCTCAGACTACAACGGAATTAAACAGAAAGGTAGCTGAAAAATCCCCTAAATACTTGGACACTAAACAACATACTTCTAAATAACATGTGGGCTGAAGAAGAAATCCCAAGAGAAACCAAAAAATTTTTGCAACTAAATGAAAATGAAAACTCAAATTGTCCAAATTTGAAGGATGCAGTGAAAGCAGTGCTTACAGGGACATTTATAACATTGAATGCATATCTTAGAAAAGAAATCTAAAATTGTAATTCAAGTTTTCACCTTAGAAAAAGCATAGCAAATTAAATGCAAGACAAAGAAAAGGTAGCAGGTCCCATAGAAGAATGGGCAGTTTATCAGGAGAAAACTTATAAAAGTGATAACCCAAATAGGCAAATTAAGAGAATTATTAAAAATTAGAATCATTAGTATTCAAAGAAGTTCAATTTTAAACAGCAATGAAGTATCAACCTTACACCTAGCAGACTGGCAAAAATTGGAAAGCTGGAAAATGCCAAGTGTTAGCAGGTAAGTAGAGATATCGTTTCCTTTACATGCTGCTGGTGGAAATGCAGATTGTCAACCATTGTGGAGAGCAGTCTGACACGTAGATATGTTAGATAAATTATATGCACAGCCTGGGACCCAGCAAATCCACTCCTGGGTGTATATACACTCAGGATAAGTGATTATACAGGTCCATCAGGAATACAGATTAGAAAACTGGCTGCTGTGTCTGTTCTGGGCAATTGGAGACATGCAGTTGTCCATCTGCAGAGGAATAAATGAGTAAAATGTGAATGATGCATGTAGCAGAGTGCTTTAGTCTGTCTTATGGTGCTGTAACAGATACCACAGATTAGATAATTTGCAATGAGCCAAGATTTATTTCTTACATTTCTGGAAGTGGGAAGTCCAAGATCATAGTGCCAGCATCTTGCAAGGACCTTCTTGCTGCTTTGTCATAACATGGCAGAAAGCACTGGATTGCAGTAGAGCAAAGAGAGGGTGAGAGAGGGCCAAATTCACTCTTTATGTTTAATTTGTATTTTTTATTTTGAGTTAGGGTTTTGCTCTGTCACTCAGGCTAGAGTGCAGTGGTATGATCATAGCTTACTGCAGCCTTGAACTCCTGGGCTCAAGGGATCCTCCCACCTCAGCCTCCCAAGTAGCTGGGACTACAGGCATACACCACCACACCCAGCTAATTTTTTTTGTTGTTGTTGTTTTTGAGATGGGGCCTCAAGTGTTGCTCAGGATGGTCTCAAACTCCTCAGCTCAAGTGATCCCCCCTCCTCAGCCTCCCAAAGTGCTGGGATTACGGGTGTGAGCCAACCCCACCCAAACTTTTTAAATGCTTATTTGTTGAGCTATTTGTTCAGATGGTTTGTCCATTTTAAAATTGGGTTCTTTGTTATTGAGTTTTAAGAGTTCATTATGTATTTTGGATATAAGTACTTTATCAGATGTATGTGTTAGAAATAATTTCTCTGGTCTGCGACTTTTTCATTCTCTTGACAGTGTCTGACAGTGTCTTGTGCAGAGCAGAAGTTATTAATTTTAGTAAAGCTTGACATCAACTTATTCTTTCATGAATCATGCTTTCGGTGTTGTATCTAAAAGTTCATAGCCAAATCCAAAGTCACCTAGATTTTCTCCTGTTTTCTTTTAGAAGTTTTATAGTTCTGCATTTTACATTTAGGCCTATGACCCATTTTGAATTAATTTCTGTGAAAGATCCAGGTCTAAAATCTGTATCTCAATTTTTTTTTTTTTTTTGCATCTTGTGAGTCCAGAATCCTTTGTTGAAAAGATTAACTTTTTGCTCCTTTGTCAAAGATAGGTTGGCTACTACTGAATGTAAATCATACCTCAATAAAATTAACATAAGAAATATATATTTTCCAAAAGTACAAACAAAAGCATTTATTGTAAACATAGTAGAGTGGTTGCCAAGATGTATGGGATAGTGTGTAATAAGAATATAAGAGAATGGGCCAGGTGTGATGGGTTATGCCTGTAATCCCAGCACTTTGGGAGGCCGAGGCGGGTGGATCACGAGGTCAGGAGTTTGAGACCATCCTGGCCAGCATGGTGAAACTCTGTCTCTACTAAAAATACAAAAATTAGTTGGGTGTGGTGGCACATGCCTGTAGTCCCAGCTTCTCAGGAGGCTGAGGCAGGAGAATCGCTTGAACCCAGGAGGTGGAGGTTGCAATAAGCTGAGATCACACCACTTTACTCCAGCCTGGGTGACAGAGTGAGACTCCATCTCAAAAAAAGGAAAGAGAGAGAATAAATGGATGGAAACAAGTGAGGAGCCTTGCACATGTAACTTTTACAGATTGACAGCTGCCACTAAACTGTTCTTTCCTTCCTAAGCACTGGATAACCTAGCTAGAAACTGCATTTCCCAGTCCCCCTTGCTACTGGGTGTGACTATGTGACTAAGTTGTTACCAGTGAGATGTGACCAGAAATGATTGTGCAATTTCCATGTTTTTATTTTATTTTGTTTTTTAGTCAGTCTTGCTCTGTTGACAAGGCTAGAGTGCAATGGTGTGATCTCAGCTCACCGCAACCTCCGCCTCCTGGGTTCAAGCAATTCTCCTGCCTCAGCCTCCTGAGTAGCTGAGATTACAGGCACCTGCCACCATGCCTGGCCACTTTTTGCATTTTTAGTAGAGATGGGGATTTCACCATGTTGGCCAGGCTAGTGTCTTTGGCCAGGCTCGTCTTGAACTCCTGACCTTGTGATTGCCCACCTCAGCCTCCAAAAGTGCTGGGATTACAGGTGTGAGCCACTGTGCCCTGCCTCATTGTTATTTTTTAAAAGAGATTTGGTCTGTACTCTGTTTGCCTTGCCTTCCTGCTCATCAGAAATAGTCACAACTGGAGCAGCCTTAAAAACCACCTATCGGGTTGCTTGTGGTGGCTCACATCACTTTGGGAGGCCAAGAGAGAATTGCTTGAGCTCAGGAGTTTGAGACCAACCCAGTCAACACAGTGAGACTCCATCTCTACCAAAACTTTTAAAAGTACCTGGGTTTGGTGGTGTGTGCCTGGGGTCCCAGCTACCGAGGAGTCTGAGGAGGGAGGATCCCTGAGCCCAGTTATTCGAGGCTGCAGTGAGTTATGATCACACCACTGCACTCCAGCCTGGGTGAGACAGTGAGAATCTGTCTTGAAAACAATCAAAATGAAAACACCATACATTGAGGATAACAAAGCTGGCTGGCTTGTCTGGTCTCTGGATAACTTTGAGGAGCAGAGCATAACATTCTTTCTTGAAGGTGGGACCCTGCGTCAGCCCTGTGGTAATTGCCAAAGAAGGGCTGAGTGAGATAAAGAATTTTGCTGCCCCCAGGCCAGGAGATGTGGTTCATGCAGTAATCCCAGCATTTTGGGAGGCCGAGGCAGGTGGATCACTTGAGGTCAGAAGTTCAAGATCAGCCTAGCCAACATGGTTGTGATGGTTAATACTGAGTGTCAACTTGATTGGATTGAAGGATACAAAATTGATCCTGGGTGTGTCTGTGAGGCTGTTACCACAGAAGACTAACATTTGAGTCAGTGGGCTACGGAAGGCAGACCTACCCTCAAGCTGAATGGGCACCCTCTAATCATCTGCCAGCAGATATAAAGTAGGCAGAGAAACATGAAAAGATGAGACTGGCTTAGCCTCCCAGCCTACACCTTTCTTCTATGCTGGATGCTTCCTGCCCTTGAACACCGGATTCCAAGTTCTTCAGTTTTGGAACTCAGACTGGCTATCCTTGCTCTTCAGCCTGAAGATGGATTATTGTAGGACCTTGTGATTGTGTAAGTTAATAATCTCCCATATATATATATTCTATTAGTTCTGTCCCTCTAGAGAACCCTGACTAATACAGATTTTGGTACCAGGAGTGGTTCCAGAGGAACATAATATTAAGGATGGAGTTCTTTCATTGGTTTTGGGGTTTCTGGAATTGGCTGCTTAATATGATTAGAACCCAAAATGTTAAGGACTCTACTTCTAATAGAATGGAGGACACTGTTAGTCTTTGGTGTGAACTGCGTAGAGGGTTATGCAAAATAAATGCATTTGACAGTCCTGATTCATCACTGATGAGAGGCAAGGAGTTTAGTGACTCTATACATAATATCTTTGGCCGTATGTGGAGAACCAAGGAACATAATGAAGTTGGTTTGTTGCTCCTAAGTTCAGTGGACAAAGTGAAGAAAAAAAATGATGAACTCAGAGATTCTATCTCCTGGCTTCAGAAGCAGATACTGAGCCTCAAATCTGCTAAGATTGCCCAGAGTGAGAGCCTTATCTCCTGTAGAGAAAAAGCTGAGACTGTGGAAAACAGATACAAGCTCTTATCATGCCGGTGGCTGACCTGCAATGAAAGGTGCACGCGCAGCCTCGCCAGGTGTCTGCTGTTAAAGCAAGGTCATTGACTGGAAAAGAATGGGACCCTGCAATTTACAATGGGGATGTGCGGGAGGACCCTGATGGAGCTGGGGACACTGATTTTGTAAACTCTGATGAACCTTTTCTGCCAGAAGAAACAGCTTCCCGATCACCAGTAGTGGCAACATCCCCTCCCCGGCCCATGCTGCCATCAGCCTTTCCACGTTTGTCTGAGGAGATAAACCGTGCCCTACCTGAGGCAACAATGATGGCCTCCCCGAGGCAGTTGCCAGGCAAGATAATGTTGATTCTCCTCAGGAGGGACCCCAAACACCCCTTTTTGCTTTTAGACCTGTAACTAAAGTCCCAGCAGGACGCTAGAGGTGAGGTTGAGAGTGTGACCCATGAGGACATACACTACACTCAAAAAGAACTGCCTGGGGCTGGGAGCAATGGCTCACACCTGTAATCCCAGAACTTTGGGAGGCCATACTGGGTGGATCACTCGAGGTCAGAAGTTTGAGACCAGCCTGGTCAACATAGTGAAACCCCATCTCTACTGAAAACACAAAAATTAGCAGGGCTTGGTGGTGCACACCTGTAATCCCAGCTACTTGGGAGGCCGAGGCAGGAGAATCACTTGAACCTGGGAGGCAGAGGTTGCGCTGAACTGAGATCATGCCACTGCCCTCCAGTCTAGATGACAGAGTGAGACTCCATCTCAAAAACAAAACAAAAACTGCTTGAGTTTTCTAATTTATATAAACAGAAATCTGGAGAACAGTCATGGGAATGGCTATTAAGGGTGTGGGATAATGGGGGGAGGAATATGGAGTTGGATCAGGCTGAATTTATTGTTTTGGGCCCATTAAGTAGGGACTCTGCATTTAATGTTGCAGCTTGAGGAATTAATGAAGGTTCTAATAGCTCAGAGGCAGAGGTTGCAGTGAGTCAAGATTGCACTATTGCCCTCTAGCCTGGGCAACAAGAGTGAAAACTCCATCTCAAAAAAAAAAAGTTCTAATAGTTTATTAGCTGAAATATGGGTTAAAAGATGGCCCATTGTGGGTGAGCTGGAAATGCCTGATCTCCCTTGGTTTAATGTAGAGAAAGGGATCCAAAGGCTTAGGGAGATTGGGATGAGGGGCGGATTAGTCACTTTAAACCTACTCATCCCTGCTGGAAAGGTCCGGAAGATATACCCTTGAGCAATGACTTGCAAAACAGATTTGTGGGGGCAGGACCTGTATCTTTGAAGAGCCTTGTAATTGCTCTTCTCTGTATGTCAGATCTAATAGTGGGAACAGCGGTCACTCAGCTATAAGATTTAAACACAATGGGAATAATTGGGTCCCTGGTGGCAGGGACCAAATGGCAGCACTCAACCATCAAAGGCAAGGTTGGTGTAGCTACCATAATGGACAGCAGAGGCAAGTAGCAGCTGGAATGGTCTGACTTGTGTAGAGCTCTGGCATTGGCTAATTAATCACATTATTCCTAGAAGTGAAATTGATAGGAAGCCTATTGCATTCCTACTTAATTTATATAAGCAGAAAACTTCTAGGTTGAATGGACAAAAGACTAATTTGAGCTGGGCGTGGTGGCTCACGCCTATAATCCCAGCACTTTGGGAGGTCGAGGCGGGTGGATCACGAGGTCAAGAGATCGAGACCATCCTGGTCAACATGGTGAAACCCCGTCTCTACTAAAACTACAAAAAATTAGCTGGGCATGATGGCATGTGC
>NW_016107811.1:1415000-1419500 GCF_001604975.1 Cebus imitator | reverse complement strand
AAAAAAAAAAAAGAGAGAATCATGGCCCCTCAATCAATTTCCAGACTTGAGCCAGTTTACATACCCAGAACCCCTTGAATAAAGGGGAGGCCAAGTCCCCTTGAGAAAGGATCCCACTGCATTACTGACAATTTATGCTGTCAATCTTTCTCTCATCCTTCCCCAAGAAGACCTCCAGCCTTTTACCAGGGTAACGGTGCATTGGGGAAAGGGAAGTGATCAGACATTTTGGGGACTACTGGACACTGGCTCTGAGCCGACATTGATTCCAGGGGACCCCAAACATCACTGTGGTCCTCTGGTAAAGTAGAGCTTTATGGAGGTCAGGTAATCAGACAGCTGTAACACCACAGCTGTAAGTGGACAGCTGTAACAGCACAGCCCCTTTCTAGGACATCCTTGAAGGACAGTGGTGAAGGGATATCTTCCCAGTGGGCAGGTAATTATGTAATGGAATTTTAGCTCAGGTCTGACTTAGAGTGGGTTTGGTCCCTGGACTTCAGCTTACAGTGGGTCTGGTCCCCGGACTCATCCTGCGGTCATTTCACTACTGCCGGAATGCATAATTGGCATAGACATGCTTAGCAACTGGCAGAACCCCCGCATTGGCTCCTGACTGGTAGGGTGAAGGCAATGATGACAGGAAAGGCTAAACGTAAATAGTAAATCAAAGACAATATCACATCCCTGGAGGAATAGCGGACGTTAGTGCCACCATGAAGGACTTGAAAGATGCAGGGATGGTGATTCCCACCACATCCCCATTCAACTGTCCCATTTGGCCTGTGCAAAAGACAGATGGATTTTGGAGAATGACAGTGGATTATCGTATGCTTAACCGAATGGCTCCAGTTGCAGTTGCTGTACCAGATGTGGTTTCATTGCTTGAGCAAATTAACATATTTCCTGGTACCTGGGATGCAGCTATTGACTTGGCAAGTGCCTTTTTCTCCATTCCTGTTCATAAGGCCCACCAGAAGGAATTTGCCTTCAGTTGGCAAGGCCAGCAACATACCTTTACTGTCCTACCTCAGGGGTATATCAGCTCTCCGGCTTTGTGTCATCATCTTATTCAAAGAGACCTTGATCGCTTTTTGCTTCTGCAAGATATCACACTGGCCCATCACATTGATGACATTATGCTGATTGGATCCAGTGAGCAAGAAGCAGCAAGCACACTGTGCTTACTGGTGAGACATTTTTGTGCCAGAAGATGGAAAATGAACCTGACTAAAATTCAGGGACCTTCTACCACAGTAAAATTTCTAGGAGTCCAGTGGCGTGGAGCTTGCCAAGATATTCCTTTTAAGGTGAAGGATAACTTGCTGCATTTGGCCCCTCCTACAACCAAGAAAAAGGCACAAAGCCTAGTGGATCAATTTGGATTTTGGAGGCAACACATTCCTCATTTGGGGGTGATACTCTGGCCCATTTATCGTGCGACCCGAAAGGCTGCCAGTTTTGAGAGGGATCTAAGACAGGAGAAGGTTCTGCAGCAGGTCCAGGCTGCTGTGCAAGCCGCTCTCCCACTTGGGCCATATGACCCAGCAGGTCTAATGGTGCTCGAGGTGTCAGTGGCACATAGGGCTGCTGTTTGGAGCCTTTGGCAGCCCCCACAGGTGAGTCACAGCAGAAGCCTTCAAGATTTTGGAGGCTTCACTGTAAGTTGAAGTCCAGGGACCAAACCCACTCTAAGCAGACCTGAGCTAAAATTCCATTACATAATTACCTGCCCACTGGGAAGATATCCCTTCACCACTGTCCTTCAAGGATGTCCTAGAAAGGGGCTGTGCTGTTACAGCTGTCCACTTACAGCTGTGGTGTTACAGCTGTCTGATTACCTGACCTCCATAAAGCTCTACTTTACCAGAGGACCACAATGATGTTTGGGGTCCCCTGGAATCAATGTCGGCTCAGAGCCAGTGTCCAGTAGTCCCCAGATGGCTTCCTGCCATCTTCTGCAGATAACTACTCTCCTTTTAAGAGATAACTCTTGGCCTGTTACTGGACTTTGGTGGAAACTGAACGTTTGACTATGGGTCATCAAGTCACCATGCAACCCGAACTGCCTATCATGAGCTGGGTGCTTTCTGACTCATCTAGCCATAAACTGAGTTGTGCACTGCAGCATTTCATCATCAAATGAAAGTGGCATATACGTGATCAGACTCGAGCAGGTCCTGAAGGCACAAGTAAGTTACATGACGAAGTGGCTCAATGCCCATGGTCTTCACTCCTGCTGCCCTGCCTTCTCTCCCCCAGCCTGCACCTGTGGACTCATGGGGAGTTCCCTATCATCAGTTGGCAAAGGAAGCGAAGACTAAGGCCTGGTTCATAGATGGCTCTGCGTGGTATGCAGGCACCACCTGAAAGTGGACAGCTGTAACATCACAGACCCTTTCCAGGGCATCCCTGAAGGACAGCGGTGAAGGGAAATCGTCCCAGTGGGCAGAGCTTTGGGCAGTGCATCTGGTTGTGCAGTTTGTATGGAAAGGAAAATGGCCAAATGTGTGATTATAAACTGATTCACGGGCCGTAGCCAATGGTTTGGCTGGATGGTCAGGCACTTGGGAGAAGCATGATTGGAAAATCGGTGACAAATTTGGGGAAGGGATATGTGGACGGACCTCTCTGAGTGATCAAAAGCTGTGAAGACATTTTATCTCATGTGAGTGCTCACCAATGGGTGACTTCAGCAGAGGAGGATTTTAATAATCAAGTGGATAGGATGACCCATTCTGTGGACACCACTCAGCCTCTTTCCCCAGCCACCCTGTCATTGCCCAATGGGCCCATGAACAGACTGGCCATGGAGGCAGAGAGGGAGGCTGTGCATGGGCTCAGCAACATGAACTTCCACTCACCATGGCCACTGCTGAGTGCCCAATTTGTCAGCAGCAGAGACCAACACTGAGCCCTTGATACGGCACCATTCCTCGGGGGTGAGCAACCAACTACCTGGTGGCAGGTTGATTACATTGGACCTCTTCCATCATGGAAAGGGCAGAGGTTGTATGTACTGGAACAGACACTTACTCCAGACATGGGTTTGCCTAACCTGCACACGATGCTTCTGCCAAGACTACCATCTGTGAACTCATGGAATGCCTCATCCACCATCGTGGTATTCCACACAGCATTGCCTCTGACCAAGGCACTCACTTTATGGCTGAAGAAATGTGGCAGTGGGCTCATGCTTACAGAATTCACTGGTCTTACCATGTTCCCCATCATCCTGAAGCAGCTGGATGGATAGAACAGTGCAATGACCTTTTGAAGTCACATTACAAGGCCAAGTAGGTGGCAATACTTTGCAGGGCCGGGACAAAGCTCTTCAGAAGGCCGTGTATGCTCTGAATCAGTGTCCAGTATATGGTACTGTTTCTCCATTAGCCAGCATTCACAGGTCCAGGAATCAAGGGGTGTAATTGGAAGTGGCACCACTCACCAACGCCCTTAGTGATCTACTAGTAAAATTTTTGCTTCCTGTTCCCATGACATTATGTTCTGCTGGCCTAGAGGTCTTAGTTCCAGAGGGAGGAATGCTGGCACCAGAAGACACAATGATTCCATTAAACTGGAAGTTAAGATTGCCAGCTGGACACTTTGGGCTCCTCCTGCCTTTAAGTCAACAGACTAAGAAGGGAGTTACAGTGTTGGCTGGGGTGATTGACCCGGACGATCAAGATGAAATCAGTCTACGATTCCACTATGGAGATAAGCAAGAATGCACATGAACTGCATGGACTGCATGAGATCCATTAGAGCATCTCGTAGTGTTACCACGCCAATGGGAAACTACAAAAACCCAATCCAGGCAGGACTACAAATGACCCAGACCCTTCAGAAATGAAGGTTTGCGTCACTTCACCAGGAAAAAAAAACAGGACCTGATGAGGTGCTTGCTGAAGGCAAAGGGAATACAGAACGGGCAGCAGAAGAAGGTGGTCATCAATACCAACTATGACCGCATGACCAGCTGCAGAAGTGAGGATCGTAATTGTCATGAGTATTTCCTCCCTCTTTTGTTAAAAACACGTTTGTGCTTGTGTACACTTTTACTAAGACAATATCATATTTCCTTTCTCCTTTATCATGTGACATAAGATTTATTGACTTCACATCAGCATTTAAGTGTTGTTAACTTTATGTAATAGTATTTGGGTTGGGGATTGGTATGTTCCTACTTGTACAAAGGATAGCTGTATTATGATAGGTATAATTATGACCTTATTATTGTCTTTATTTGAAGATTGTGTATGATCTCAGGAGATGTGTATGGGTTCAAGTTGACAAGGGGTGGACGTGTAATAGTTAACACCGAGTGTCAACTTGATTGGATTGAAGGATACGAGGTATTGATCCTGGGTGTGTCTGTGAGGATGTTGCCAAAGGAGATTAACATTTGACTCAGTGCGCTGGGGAAGGCAGCCCTACCCTTAATCTGGGTTGGCACCATCTAATCAGCTGCCAGTGTAACTAGAATATAAGCAGGCAGAA
>NW_016107811.1:1402559-1414861 GCF_001604975.1 Cebus imitator | reverse complement strand
CCTTCATTTAGATATCTATTCCATTAGTTCTGTCCCTCTAGATAACCCTGACTAATACAGTGGTGAAACCCCATCTCTAGTAAAAATACAAAAAATTAGTCAGGTGTGGTGGCAGGTGCCTGGAATCCCAGCTACCTGGGAGGCTGAGGCAGGAGAATCTCTTGAACCCAGGAGGCAGAGGTTGCAGTGAGCTACCAGGGACTGCATTCTAGCCTGAGCGACCGAGCAAAACTCCATCTCAAAAAAAAAAAAAGAATTGTTCTGCCCTGAAAAACCGTCCTTCTCACCTAATCCTCCCACAGTCTCCACTCTTAATGGCTGTGAATGACAATAGTTCTCTGCCTGATGTCCCACCGATCTGCTCTAGAACAGCCTGGATTGGCACTTGTGGCCTTCTCTGGGCAACTATGTATCCAAGTACTGTTTGTGGTGCAAAAGACAAAAGTGATTAGCACCCTCCTAGTCGCCCCCTTCACCACCCACCTGCATACACAACACAAACACTAGACTCCTGGGTGTGTAAAGGACCGGACGGCAGTCTTAAAGGGCTGAGAGGATTAGCCTCAATGTTTTGCTGTTACAGTTTCATACTTAATCATTGTATTCTGGCATGTTATTAGAAGTTATTTATACCCCACCACCCCAAACAGAAAAGTAACTACCACAGTTACATTTATAATTCACATGAAGTTAGGGTTAACATTTTGAATTTTGTGTTCTTTTGGGCGTGTCTCTTGTAAAAGGCATTAAAAACATCAATGTGATTGATGTTTTTTAAACCCATATTGTGAATCTTTGTCTTTTAGCAAAAGAGTTTCATTTATTTACTTATATTGTTTTGCTACATGTACTTTATTTTTGGTAATCTTGCTTACAATTCATACTTGTTTATGAATCTGTTTACTTGCTGATATGGCTTGGCTGCATCCCCACCCAAACCTCACCTTGAATTGTAGTTCCCATAACCCTCACTTGTTGTGGGAGGGATCCAGTGGCAGGTAATTGAATCGTGAGGCTGGTTACCCCTATGCTATTTTTGTGATAGTGAGTGAGTTCTCACTAGATCTGATGGTTTTATAAGGGGCTTCTCCCCCTTGGCTCGTTATTCATTCTCTTTCCTCCTGCCCGGTGAAGAGGTGCCTTCCACCATGATTGTAAGTTTCCTGAGGCCTCCCGGCCATGCAGAACTGTGAATCAGTTAAACCTCTTTCCTTTATAAATTACCCAGTCTCAGGCATTTCTTAATAGCAGGGTAAGAACAGGCTAATATAAACTTGCTATTTCCTTTTTTCTTGTCTTTTGTCATGCAGACTTTCTTTAGTTTGCTTTTATTTTGCCATGAATTGGGGGACAGTTATCCTATTTTTAAAATTCTAGGATTTATGAAGTTAAATTTTTTTAAATTTCAGTAAGATCCACATGTCTTTATTCTTAATCAGGCAATATGTAACCTAACAAAAATATCAGTGTTCCTCTAAGAAACATATTTCTTTGTATCTATCCCTTAGCAAACCACCTCCATGTGGGATTGTATCAATTTTTTGTTTCTTGTTTCGCTTGGGAGCAGAATGGTAAAGATCTTGGACTTGGTGCAGAATAAATATGTAATTGATCACACATATTGTTACTCAGAAGTCCAGCTTTGGTCTTCTTTAGTGTCCATTTTGAATTGCAGTTGAGTCTATTATGAGTTTTATTAGAATTTATTGCTGATGTGCTGATCTTCTTTTGTTTCTCAGCCCTTTTCACCTCAGTGACTTACATGGTGAATGATATTCACATAGAAGTTATTGTGAGAGCTGATTGTTTAAAAGTATGTGGCACCTCCCCCCCTTCTTCCTCCTGCTATGGTCGCATTCTTCTGGCCATAACCAGTTTTTGTCTCATAGTAAACATTTTATGGAGAAATAAGCTGAATAGCCCCTCAGACTTTTTTTGGCATGAGATTTCTTAAAGCATTTTATAAACATATTCATGGTGTAAAATCAGCCCTTTAAAGAACTTTTAAAAGCTCTGCCATTTTATAAGGAAAAGTACATAGATATAACCAATTGAATTTTGAAAAACATAAAGCTTTATTTAAATTGAAATTTCTTTTAACAAGTTTAATTTTTTTCACGTCTGCCTAACTCGATAGGTAACACTGGGAAAGGAACAAGTATGCACTGTTGCAGAATAAACGTGAATTAATCACATTTTACTAATTAAAATTGTAACAGAATTTATGGATATATATATCAATATGACTGTGATTATGAGAAATAGCACTTAACCATCAGTTTGTCTGCCTTTGATTTGGTAATCATTGCTGTTGCGTGGTTTATAACACAAATTATCCCTGGGTCATGCTCTCTCCTGTGCCTCCTAGATGTGGATGTAGTCTTTGTGTATGAATTGTCTCCCCTGGCTCGTTCCATATTAAGAATTCATTTATGGATAAAAGTAAGAAGAAAATGAAAGTATAAAAATTATGCTGAGCATAGTGCCTCACACCTGTAATCCCAGCACTCTGGGAGACCAAGGCAAGAGGATTAGGCTTGCTTGAGTTCAGGAGTTTGAGACTAACCTGGGCAACATAGTGAAACCAGTCTCTACCAAAAAAAAAAAAAAAATCAAAAAATTTGCTGGGCATGGTGGCGCATGCATCTTTTAGTCCCAGCTACTCGGGAGACTGAAGTGGGGGGATGGCTTGAAGCCAGATTGAGGCTACAATGAGCTGTGATTATGCCATTGCACTCCAATGTGGGTGACAGAGCAAAATCTTGTCTCAAAAAATAAATACATAAATTTTAAAAAAAATCATGATTCACAGGCAGCAGGTTTTTGAATTTATTTGTGGTGCAAGTGTCAGGGGCACTAGCCACCAGCTGAAGCGACATAGACTGTGGTCAGAGGACAGTCTGGGTAGCTTATTGTACCAGCCATATCTCTGCTTCTTAAGAAAGCAGATTAATTCAAGGGAGTTAGAGTGCCTTATTATATTTGAATGTGTTCTAAGTTTTCACAGTTAGTGATATGGTTTAGGTCTGTGTCCCCACCCAAATCTCACGTCCAGTTGTAATCCCCAATGTGGGAGGTGGGGCCTGGTAGGAGGTGATTAGATCATGGGGGCAGATTTCTTCTTTGGTGCTGTTCTCGTGATAGTAAGTTATTGTGAGAGCTGATTGTTTAAAAGTGTGTGGTACCCCCCTCTTCTTTCTCCTGCTAAGGCCATGTAAGATGTGACTGCTTTGCCTTTGCCATTGTAAATTTCCTGAGGCCTCCCCAGTCATACTTCTTGTACAACCTGTAGAACCGTGGCCAATTTAACCTCTTTAATTTATAAATTACCCAGTCTCACATATTTCTTTATAGGAGTGTGAGAAGGGACTAATATAGTTAATTATTTCAAATTAGGAAATAGTTTGGGCAATCAAGAAAACAGGACACCCACTTACCTTAATGGATAAAACATTAGGCCACGTGCAGTGGTTCACACCTGTAATCCTAGCACTTTGGGTGGTAGAGGTGCGTGGATCACCTGAGCTCAGGAGACCAGCTTGGGCAACATGAAAAAATCCTGTCTTTACCAAAAATACAAAAAATTAGCTGGGCATGGTGGAGCACACCTGTGGTCCATCTACTTGGGAGGCTGCAGCAGGAGGATCACCTTTGTGGAGAAGTTGAGCCTGCAGAAGGCTGAGATCATGCCACTGCACTCCAGCCTGAGTGACAGTGTGAGACTCCGACTCCAAAAAAAAAAAAAAAAAAAAGCCCATTAGAGATACAATTAAAGTTTCCTTAAAACACATGCCCCACTCCACTATTGAGGTATAGCAGAGATGGTTAATTTATTTTTAACAAATACTGTTCAATATTCAGTTACTAAATCACCATTTGTGATTTATTTCTTCAGTCCACTTGCCTTTGATGATGATGTAACAAGGTGTTATAACAGCAGGACTGTTGGAAAATGTATTTCTCCAACCATCAAATTCATGAAGGAAACAGTCTCTTTTGAGTTTCCCCATTGAAGCGTAACTGCACCAGACCATTCTGGTTCAACTTTTCTGTAACAAAGGTTAAGTAGCCTAAGCATGCCCAGCGTGCATGAACCAAGTGTGCAATCACAGGGGGAACCTAAGTGCTCAGATCCAAGGAGCAGGGACTGAATTAAGACACGGACACCACATGGCAGGATCCAGGATCCAATCAGATTAATCCCTGCTGTCACCGCATGGCAGGATCCAGTCAGATCATGCCTCCCAGCATCACTTCACTGCAAGATCCAATCAGATCACACCTTATTACCCTACACTTATAAAACCCAGCCCAGCCCCCCAGCTGTGGGGAGACGGATTTGAGCATTTTCCCAACTCCTTGCCAATTGACTCAAATCTTTCTTGCTGCAAAAACTCAGTCCTTCAGTGTTTGCCTTTCCATTGCATGCGGGCAAACGAACCTGGTTTGGTGATGTCATAATTCATTTCCACACCTTTTTTTGTTGAATATATAAATGTAAATTCAGCATTCAAAAATATAAAATCACTCATATTTTGTCCTTCTAGGAGGCAGCTAAGACTACAGTTTCTTGTGTGTACTTCCAGAAATATTCTATGTATTAAATGAATTTTCTTTTCTCTTTCTTTCTTTTTTTTTTTTTGATGGAGTCTCACCTATTGCCAGACTGGAGTGCAGTGGTGCCATCTTGGCTCACTGAAACCTCTGCCTCCCTGGTTCAAGGGATTCTGATTCTTGTGCCTCAGCCTCCTGAGTAGCTGAGATTACAGGCATGCACCACCATGCCCAGCTAATTTTTCTATTTTTAATAGAGACGAGGTTTCAGCATGCTGGCGAGGATGGTCTCAATCTCCTGACTTTGTGATCTGCCCACCTTGGCCTCCCAAAGTGCTGGGATTACAGGCATGAGCCACTGCACCCGGCCTGAATTTTCCCAATGTAAGTGTCTCTCATGAAAAAGAAATGCAAGTATCCTGGCTTAACCAAGCAGGAGTCTGCATTTCTCACTAATGAGAGGTCTGGCGTGGGTGTAGCTTCTCCACCGTATCATCAGTGTCCCGGCTTCTTTCTGTCTTTTTACTCAGCTACACTTAATGTATAACTTTTGCCATCTTGCTTATTAAGTCTTATGGTCATGAGCTGACTGCTCCACCTTCATTCTCACATCTGTGTTTCAGAAATCAAGAAGTAGGAGGGAAGAGGGGAGAGGGAAGAGGGAAAGGTGATTCTTGTATTAAAGCAGAAGTGTCCTCAGATCTCCAGCTGTCTCCCATTTATATCTCTGTGGCTACAGTGGTGTCACATAGCTACTTGGAGGGAGCCTGGGGAGTGAAATATTTTATCTAGGCCCATTCCACTCTTAACAAAATTTCTTTTAGTAAAGAATGGCAGCAAATAATTGCATACTATATATAACTTGCTTTTTTCACTTACTGTATTGACTCAGTGTATGTGTCCTTCTCAGAAAACAATGTCATTTATTTAATTTATTGTCATTTATTTATTTTCATTGTCATTTATTTACTTATTTATTTCAATGCCATGTATTTATTTATTTGAGACGTGGTCTCTATCACCCAGGCTGGGTGACACGATCATGGCTCACTGCAGCCTGGACCTCCTGGGCTGAAGCAATCCTCCCACTTCAGCCTCCCAAGTAGCTGAGATGACAGGCACCTGTCAGTACGCCCAGCTAATTTTTGTGTTTTTTGTGCAGATGGGGTTTTGTCATGTTGCCCAGGCTGGTCTCAACTCCTGTGCTCAAGCGATCCACCTGTCTTGGCCTCCCAAAGTGTTGGGATTATAGGTGTGAGCCATCTCGTCTAGCCCCATTTATTCATTCATTCATTTAACATAACAATCTGTTGCTAATTTTTGTAGTGGAGTGTAACTGCCTTATATCTGTTTCTGCTGAGGTTTTTTTGTTTTCTGTTTTTAAGACAGGGTCTCACTTTGTTGTCCAGGCTGGAGTGCAGTCACGCAATCGTGGCTCACTGCAACCTTAACCTCTCACTCAAGTGATCCTCCCACTTGAGCCTCCTGAGAGCTGGGACTACAGGCATGTATCACCATTCCTGGCTATTTTTTTTTTTTTTTTTTTTAGAATAGACGGGGTTTTGCCATGTTGGCCAGGCTGGTCTCGAACTCCTGACTTCAGGTGATCTACCCTACTAGGCCTCCCAAGTGTTGAGATTACAGGCATGAGCCACCATGCCCGGCCTGTTTCTGCTGTTTTTAGAACCACAGATTTTTAACTGGACACAGGCACCCAGAATAAGGCTAAATTTCTAACTAGATGTGGCCATGTGACTAAATTCTGGCCGATGGGATGAGAACAGAAGTAAAATGTACCTTGGAAGAGGATGTGTGCCTTCCCCTTTCTCTTTTTTCCCATCCTGCTGGCTGCACTGTGCACTTGGCTTTGCTCCGTCGCGCAGATGAGAGGTTGCATGTAACAGCACCAAATCTACATCTTGACTAATACCTCTGTGAGGGTGCCAGACACTGCACTAGGGGCTCAGGATACAAAAAAACAATACAATTAAATTTCTACCTTCCAGGAGCTCAAAATCTTGGGTGGAAGACCAAAGAGTAAGCACTTTTGAAATTATATGCAGCGCTGTGGTAGCTGCAGGGCTTTTGAAGCCTGGCATAGCCAATCACCTACCACATCTATCCATTTTTCATCTCTTCAGCCATCCATGCATTTCTTTTTTCTTTTTTTTTGAGACTGAGTCTTGCCCTGTCGCCCAGGTTGAAGTGCAATGGCACAATCTTGGTTCACTGCAACCTCCGCCTCCCGAGTTCCAGTGATTCTCCTGCCTCAGTCTCCCAAGTAGCTGGGATTACAGGCGTGCACCACCATGCCCGGCTAATTTTTTGTATCTTTAGTAGAGACAGGGTTTCACCATGTTGGCCAGGCTAGTCTCAAACTCCTGACCTTGTGATCCACCCACCTTGGCCTCCCAAAGTACTGGGATTACAGCGGTGAGCCATTGTGCCCGGCTTCACATTCGTGCATTTCTTAATTTACCCACCCACCCACAGATCAGCTCCTTTCTCGTCCATCTGTTCGTGCTTGCATTCATTCTACCCATCTCTCCCATGTATCTCGTGATGATCCTGCAGCACTTTTTTGTTTGTTGTTGTTTTATGAGACAAGGTCTTACTCTATCACCTAGGCTGGAGTGCAGTGGTGTGATCATGGCTCACTGCAGCCTTGACCTCCTGGGTTCAAGCGATCCTCCCATCTCAGCCTCCTGAGTAGCTGGGACCACAGCTGCATGCCACTGCACGGGCCTAATTTTTAAGTTTTGTAGAGAACAGGACTCACCATGTTGCCCAGGCTGATCTTGAACTCCTGGGTTCAAGCAATCCTCCTGCCTTGGCCTCCCAAAGTGTTGGGATTACAGGTGTGAGCCACCATACCAAGCCTCTGCAGTTATTTTTGTAGAGAATTATATAGGAGCCATTCAGTTGTATTTTTCTCAAATACAGGTCAATCAGAATGTCACCTTTTACCTCAATTTTAACAGATACCAGGCACCAAGATCACCACACATGCAATATGATGATGAAATTTCATGTTCATGTCATGTTCAAATCACATAACAAAATGCTAATCGCATAACAAAATAACAGCATGCTTGTGAATGTTTTTAGATTTTCCCAGGTAATAAAAATGATAAAGTCATTAGTTTTTTTCAAGGACTGCCTCCCACTCTTCCAGGTGGATGTGCCATCAGCCCACATTACAGCCAGCCCTGGGGAAATGCAAAGGGGGACAGAGGACAAATTTGGTGTTTGTTATAATCATTTGTGATGCTAGAGATGAGCTATCCTTAGCTGTGTACCTCCCTTATTCTTGAGGGTTAGAGTAAGGTGGGGTGACTACCAAAGGAGTCCAGCAGGCTTCATTCGCCTCCAGGGAATGAGACTCATTATTTCCCTCTCTTTCTCACTTTGGCCACTGAAATTTCTCCAAAACTCTTCTTAACAATAAAGAAAAAAAAAACAAAGGGGCAGATTATGGCAGGAACATAGTTAAGGCATACAATTGGTTTCATTTAATGAGAAAATATAGTGATTGTATTAAGAAATTAAATGGCTCACACATTGACCCCCGTTAATATATATTGAATGTTACTTATCAAAAACATTGCGAATTTATTTGGTTCAAAACAAATATCAAACTTCAAACAAATCAAACTTAAGTAGTTAAGTCTAATATTAATGGAGATGAACTAGGAGTAGAACTGAGCAAGGGAGGGATTTTTCTTTTTAAAATCTAAAGAGCCTTGGATCTTATAGAAATTCAGCCCTGTGTTTGGTACTAGGGAGATGCACAGATCAGGTCTCTTCTACCCCTGCCTGTAAGGCAGGAAACTTTCTGTCTACTTCAGCAGATGGCTAGTATCAGAGATGTTACAAAGGGGTGGGGGAGAGTAGGGGGGGATACAGTAGTGAAGAAAACAGAAAGAAATCCCTGCCCTCCTGGAATTTACATGCTAGTGGGGCAAGCAAACAAAATACATAAAAATAACAATGTATAAGACAGTGATACATGCTATGGAAAAAATAAAACAGGGAAAAGGAATTAGGACTATTGGGACAGCGTAATTTAAATACGGTGGTCAGGGAAGGCCCCACAGAAAAGGTGACATGAGTAAAAAACTGAAGGAGATGAGAGAGGGAACCGTGTCAGTATCCAGAGGAAGAACATTTGGAACAGAGGGAGCAAATGTGCAAAGCACTTATTCAGTGCCTACTGCATGCCCACACAACAGTAATAGTGATATGTGGCTATTTGCCAAACTGTCTTCATTCGTGAAACATTTAAGCTTACTACCAGAACTGAGAGATTTTTTTCTTTCCCTTGAGGTTGAGAATCTATGGAGGATGGGTTGCACAGAGGTAGCAGCAACCTTTGCATGAAAAGAAGGCAGCCTTTTCACCTGAGGAGGAGGCTGAGAATCCACTAATGACTTTCCTGTCATATGATTGAAGGGACAGGAACCTAGTGATCATGGGACACGGAGCTTCAGCTGCAGAGCTCTCCTTTATCCACAATTTAGGGCGGAGACTCAGTGGAGGAGACCCCTCCACAGGCACCAGGCAACCCGGCTCCTGGAAGCAAGCAGCAGATCCGGGAGAGGAGAGCAACTCCCCAGCTTGGTGTTGGATGTCATCTGAGATTCCTTACACCCTGGCAACTTGGAAGCTCCTCAGATTACCAGGCAAAATGGGTTCTGACAATGGCTGGGGAAGGAAGGCCTGCTCTTCTAGGCTGGCCAGCATTATCAGACTCTGGAGGAGTTGGCCTCCCTGTCAGAGCAGGTGAGAGCTAAGTTGTTGCTGTATTTCAGCTTTGGGATGAAAGGATTCCATCCCATAGAACTGGAGTGACCTAGTGCCTGGATTCTTTCATCTCTAAAATGGGAAAAAGAAATGTTGCACTTATAGGGTGTTGAAATTATTAGCCCTCAATTGGTGATAATTATCACTACTTAGTATTAATTATTATTATTGGTGAAATTGTTGCATGGATTGCAATGTTCAAATAAACACATAAGGGGCTTCCAGACACTAGCAGTAAGGGGCAGTTTCTGCACGGGTTGAGTGGTGGCTCTTCACCTACTAATGGGGTTTGCATCCTCCCCCTTCCCCCACCTTTTAAAAAATATATTTTTTAAATATCATGGTGTCACTGTGTTGCCCAGGTTAGTGTCGAACTCCTGAGCTCAAGGGATCCTCCCGCTTTGGCTGCCCAAAGTGCTGGGTTTGCATCCCAGATGGCCACTTAGGAGCTGTGTGCCTTGGGCCAGTTGCTTAACCTTCCCGAGTGCCTCTGTTCCTGTTTTTGTTTTTGTTCTTTTTTTTGAGACGGAGTCTCGCTCTGTCGCCAGGCTGGAGTGCAGTGGCATGATCCCGGCTCACTGCAACTTCCATCTGCCGGTTTCAAGCAATTCTCCTGCCTCAGCCTCCCGAGTAGCTGGGACTACAGGCACGTACCACCACAGCCGGCTAATTTTTTGCGTTTTTAGCAGAGACTGGGTTTCACCGTGTTGGCCAGGATGGTCTCCATCTCCTGATCTCATGATCCACCCGCCCATCTTGGCCTCTCAAAGTGCTGGGATTACAGGAGTGAGCCACCGTGCCCGGCCCTCTGTTCCTATTTTTAAAGGGAAAGTAATAGCACCTTTTACTATTAGGAAAGACGCTGGACCAGGTTTTCTACAGCCAGAGCATCTGCGCTTTCCAAAGGGCCTGGGCAACAAATGAGTGTTAGTCCACCAACAGTGGAGTTATGTTATATTAACGCATCTAGCTCAGAGCCTTGCTGCAGAGAGCGCTTCACGGTGCCCACAGCGGTGCCCACATTGGTGCCCGGCTAGGACTCTGCTGCATTATTAGTCACACGATTAGCCTCATTTTGCAGATGAGGACATGGAGGCCCAGAGGGGTTAAGAGACCCTAGGCAGGGACCTGCAGCTGGTCAGTGGCAGGGCTGGCCCTGAAATCCAGGGGTTCGGTGCCGCACCCCCCAGCTGCCCATGCTGGGAAAAAGAACGCCCGCCCCGCCAGAAGGCACCCTGGGAACGGATAGCTGGCCGCCTTCCAAGCCCCAGGCCGCCCGGGAGCCCTGCCCCCGCTCCACCCTCCCCCATCCCCGGAACAAAGTACACTTCTGCCGCAGGAACATTCCAGCAAACTGAAGGCATCGCGGGCGCGGCCGCCCCCGCCTCCCCACAGCTGCCCGGAGCGTCCAGGGCCCCCGACCGGGCCCCGCCGCGTGTGCAGACCGATTGCACCGGAGGAATTCTCATCTCCTTGCTAACCTCGGGACCCAGGGGCGGAGTGGGCGGAGCAGATGCCGAGGACTGCGGTGCCCTCGGGGGCACTGGGCGGAGGCTGAGTCGCTTAGCAGAAACCGCGGCTGGGCGCGCTGGGCCCTGGTCCCGGGCAGCCCCCGCTGCCCCACTTTACTGCTTTATAGGATAAATGCGTGCTGTTGTTAAGAAAATAAGAACAAGTAGAACCAGGAGAAAGATCTCCGTTAATCCCACCAGGCTGAGGCAACTGCTATTCATTCTGTTACACCCTTCCTGACTTTCTGTATACACGAGAAACTCAAATGTATATTAACACGAAAGATCCTGGGATGACACTGTTTGTTTCTAAACTGACGAACTTTAGTTTTTAGAGCAGTTTTCAGTTAACAGAAAATTGGGAAGCTAGTGCAGCATTCTCATATAACCTGTTTTCCCTATTATTAATATCTTGAGTTTGTCACAATTGACAAACTGGTATTGATATATTAGTATTCACTACATTTCATGGCTTACATTAAGGCTCGTTCTTTGTGGTGTAAAATTCTTCACATTTTGACAAATGCATAGTGTTACATACCACCATTACATATTATACAGAACAATTTGACTGCCCAAAAAAATCCCCTGTGTGGGAAGTAAAAAAATTCCTTTTTTCTTGTTAAAGAATAAATCATAAGTGTGCTAATAACTCTTTGTTAAGAAAACATGCCGTGCTTACAGGCACATAGTACACTCTATATCCTTGTACTTTAACCGAGATATCTATGCTGGACGTGCTCACAGGCCTGTCCCAGCCCTCCATTGCTATTACCTGTTTAGAAAAGTTTTAAGTTGTTAGTCAGTCGGGTTTTGGTTTAAATTGTGAGGGCTGGCTCCAGCCAATGGAGATCAGACACAGCAGTAAGGACAACCCCGAATGTGTAAGGAATAAATACGTTTGGTTTTCTTTTGTTCATTGTACTGGCAAGATGGCTAGTGCAAGTACCCTTCCTGCAGTCCAGGAAGTAAAAATTGCGTTGCTGAAAGATCCTTTGTCTCAGGGCTGATTTTTCTTTGTAGCACCGAGCATCTCTTTCCAGCACCCTGTGATCCCCTTGTTCACCTCCCCCCCCCCAATCCCATGTTGTTACTGATCTTTTCACTGTGTCTCTAGTTTGGCCTTTTCCAGATTGTCATATAGTTGGAATCATACAGTAAGTTGCCTTTCAGACCGGCTTCCTTCACAAAACAATATGCCTGTAAGATTCCTTCATGTCTTTTTGTGGGTTGATGGCTCATTTCTTATTTACAGCTGAGTAATATTCCATAGTAGGGATGTACCACAATTTGTTTATCCATTTCACTTTTTGAATTGCCTCCAGTTTTTGGCAATTATGCAAAAGATGCTATAAACATTTGTGTGTGGGTTTATTTTACTGTTTACTGTTTTCTGGCTTTTTCTTTTTCTTTCTTTCTTTTTTTTTTTTTTTT
>NW_016107811.1:1391865-1402549 GCF_001604975.1 Cebus imitator | reverse complement strand
AAGTCTTGCTCTTGTTGCCCAGGCTGAAAGGCAATGGCATGATATCTGCAACCTCCACGTCCCGGGTTCACGTGATTCTCCTGCCTCAGCCTCCTGAGTAGCTGGGATTACAGGCACCTGCCACCATGCCTGGCTAGTTTTTGTATTTTTAATAGAGACGGGGTTTCACCATGTTGGCCAGGTTGGTCTCAAACTCCTGATCCCAGGTGGTCCCCCTGCCTCGGCCTCCCGAAGTGCTGGGATTACAGGTGTGAGCCACTGTGCCCAGCCTCTGGTTGCTTTTAAAAATTATTTCAGTCCAGGTGAGTTATGGAGTAAAGAAACAAACAAACAAGTCATGAATGTCACTCAATACAAATATAGATCTATATAATCATTTTAATGGCTACATAACATACTGTCATCGTTTATTTAGCTAGCCCCAATTGTGAAGCATAGATTGCTGTCTTCTTTAATTCTGACCTCATAAATCTGCCACAACTTGATCTACACTTGATAGTATCTTGTAGTTGTTAAAGCTTAGTTGCTTGTGTCCTGCGTTCAAATCCCGACTACTCCACTTAATTACTTGATGTCCCTGGGTAAAGTATTTAGTTCCTTATGAGTCAGTTTTCTCATTTGTGAAGTGGGAATAATAATGGTACTTATTGTGAGGATTCCATGAGCTGATACATGTAAGACGTTTAGAACAGTGTGGAACCTGGCGCAATACAAACTGGTAGTAAAATTTAGCTCTTTTTATTTTTTATTTTTATTTTTTTAGAGACAGAATTTTGCTCTTTTGCCCAGGGTGGAGTGCAGTGGAGCAATCATGGCTCACTGCAGCCTCAACCTCAAGCAATCCTCCTGCCTCAGCCTCCCACTTACAGGTACCTACCACCACACCCAGGGGTTTCACCATGTTGCCCAGGCTGGTCTTGAACTCCTGAGCTTAACAGAGTGATCCACCCATCTCAGCCTCTCAAAGTGCTGTGATTGCAGGCATGAGCCACTGTGTCCAGCTACATTTTTATGTTTTTATTATTTGATTATTTTTTGGAGACAGAGTTTTACTTTGTTGCCCAGGCTGAGGTGTAGCGGTGCAGTCTTGCATAATGTCATAATGTCACGTATCCACCATTACAGTATCATACAGAACAATTTGACTGCCCAAAAAAATCCCCTGTGTGGGAAGTAAAAAAGTTCCTCTTTAAAGTTTCCGTTCTTGTTAAAGAATAAATCATAAGTGTGCTAGTAACTCTTTGTTAAGCCCCATCCTATGTAGTTGTTAAACATGCCATGCTTACAGGCACGTAGTACATTCTATGTCCTTGTACTTTAACCAAGATATCTGTGCTGGACGTGCTCACAGGCATGTCCCAGTTCTCCATTGCTTTTACCTGTTTAGAAAAGTTTTAAGTTCTTAGCCAATTGGGTTTTAGTTTAAATTGTGAGATCTGGCTACATGGAGATCAGACACAGCAGTAAGGACAGCCCCAAATTTATTTTATTTATTGTTTTTGAAGACAGAGTTTCACTCTGTTGCCCAGGCTGTAGTGCAGTGGTGCAATCTTGGCTCACTGCAGCCTCTGCCTCCTGGGTCCAAGTGGTTCTCATGCCTCAGCCTCCTGGAGTAGCTGGGATTACAGGTGTGTGCCATCACACCCAGCTAATTTTTTGTATTTTTAGTAGAAATGGGGTTTCGCCATGTTGCTCAGGCTGGTCTCAAACTCCCGAGCTCGGACAATTGTCTGGCCTCAGCCTCCCAAAGTGCTAGGATCACAGGTGGGATTGATGCCCGGCCTTTTTGTTTTTTTATGGAGACAAGATCTCACTATATTCCCTAGGCTGATCTCAAACTCCTGGGCTTAAGGGATCCTCCCACCTTGGCCTCCCAAAGTGCTTGGATTGCAGGCATGAGCCACGGTACTCAGCCTAGCTGTTATTTATTTTCTATTGAACATCTACTTTGTGTCCTGAGCTAGGCTTGGGGAAGTTATCAAAGACTAAATGTTATGTGTAATTTTTTTTTTTTTTTTTTTTTTGGGACGGAGTTTCGCTCTTGTTACCCAGGCTGGAGTGCAATGGCACGATCTCGGCTCACCGCAACCTCCGCCTCCTGGGTTCAGGCAATTCTCCTGCCTCAGCCTCCTGAGTAGCTGGGATTACAGGCACGCACCACCATGCCCAGCTAATTTTTTGTATTTTTAGTAGAGACGGGGTTTCACCATGTTGACCAGGATGGTCTTGATCTCTTGAGCTCGTGATCCACCCGCCTCGGCCTCCCAAAGTGCTGGGATTACAGGCTTGAGCCACCGCGCCCGGCTGTGTAATTTTTTTTAATTAAATTTTTTTTTTTAGTTTATAGAAACAAGGCCTCACTATGTTGCCTACTTTGGTCTTGAACTCCTGAGCTCAAGCGTTCCTCTCACCTTGGCCTCCTAAATTGCTGGGATTACAGGCGTGAGCCACTGTGCCTGGTCATATGTGTAATGTTACCCTCAAAACACTTCAGCTGGGCTCCTGCTGGTGGATACCGCAAAGCATGTAGTGTTAATTCTTCATGTTGTTTTCTTTGCACCAGGCACCGTTCTGGACCCTGGGAGTAGCAGGGTTGGAATTTGAACACAGGAGCCTGTTTCTGACCACCCTGCCTCTCTGTTCTAATAAAGGGGAGATGAAGAACTGTGAGAATTCAGAGGACCCAGTGATGGCTTCCAGCTGGACATACCAGGAAAGGCTCTTTGTTCAACTTCATTCAGTGAACACCTATGGAGCTTTTATAGACAGGACACGGCCCTAAGTATTAGGTGAACAAAGAAGCAAATAAAACCAATGGGAAGCATATAATCTGGTGGAAGAGACAGAAAGCAGACTCAACAAGCGCATGTCAAATGGCAGGTTGTGACACAAGCCACAAAGGAAACACAGGCTTCCTTGATGATAATACTTGGGTGCGGTGGGGGCTGGCACCTTGGTCAGGACGTCCTTGGAGGAGGCAGCTCTGAAACACTGAGCACTGTGAGATGAGGAGCCAGCCATGCGAGGAACTCTGGGGGATAGTCTAGGTGCCAGAACGAGCAAAAGCCTGGAGGCAGAAGGGTGTCTTGGTATTATATGTTTTTTTTTTTTTTTTTTTTGAAGTCTCGCTCTGTTGCCCAGGCTGGAGTGCAGTGGTGCAATCTCGGCTCTTTGTAACCTCCGCCTCCTGGGCTCAAGCAATTCTCCTGCCTCAGCCTCCCGAGTAGCTGGGACTACACGTGCCTGGCACCACGCTGGCTAATTTTTTGTATTTTTAGTAGAGATGGGGTTTCACCAAGTTAGCCAGGATGGTTTTGATCTCCTGACCTCATGATCCACCCGCCTCAGCTTTCCAAAGTGCTGGGATTACAGGCATGAGCCACTGCGCCCAGCTGGTATTACATGTTTTAAATATCATCGGAAGCCTGTGTGGAAGGGACACAGGGAGCAAGGGGCAGGTAGATACAGGCCAGTTTCTAAGAACTTTCTGACCTGAAAGAACTTCCTGAAAGTGGCTGAACAGCCTGGAGGTAAGGACAAGACCACCCACTCCATGGGCAGCTATGCTGGACCAGGCTTTTTATAGGCTCTTCACACGGTATTGTATTCAACCTTGTCAATGACTTACTTGGCAAGATGGGGAGCTGAGGCTTGGGTTTTCTTCCTGGGGTGCAGGGAAGCCGCTGAAAGGTTTTAAGCAAGGAAGTAGCATGGCTGGATTGACGTTGTAGAAAGATCCTGTGAGCTGCTTGCTGGGAGTGGAGTGGAAGTTTGCAAGAGAGGAACGGGGGGACCAATTACGAGACTACTGCAGTCTCCGGGCAAGAGAGAGGAAGGAGATCTGGCTAGAATGATGGCAGCAGACAAGAAGAGATATAGATTTGAATTATATTTCAGAGGTGAGGCTGAGAGAAGATGCTGATGGATTAGATAAGGGTGGAGTAGGGAGAGGAAGGAAATGGGTATATGCTCGTTTTAAGTGATTCAAACAATTCAGAAAAGTATAATGAAGAAATAGTTTAAAATCCTCTGAAATCCAACTGCCCAGCAAGTACTATTAACTTGATGGAGACACCCTGCCAGACTGCTTTCTATGCCCAAACGTAGGGAATAAATGGGCTCCTTCAGTTGAAAAACCCAGAAATACACCCAAGCTGACTTATGTACCAGAGACTTGGTTTCGAGGACCCAGGGGTTTCTCCTGGAATTGCAGACCAGTCAGGCTTCATGAACAGCTGGAGGCAGTGCAGAAAGCCGGGGACACTGGGACCTCTCTTTTCTCTCCGGGGCTCGTCATCTGCTTCTCCCTGCCGCCTCTAGTCTTCTCTTTTTTGGCTGACTGACTTGGTGTGCACACCCCATGTGGCTGCCCTCCCTTGCTTTGTATCACTCTCCAACTCCAGCATCTAACAAGATGAGCTAATGGCCTTGAGCCATAGATCCCATTTTCTGGGAGAGAAAACAAGATCTAGCACACTGGCAATGAAGTGGTCCATCCTTCGTGTATTGGTCTGTTTTCACATTGCTATTAAAAACCACCTGAGACTAAGTAATTTATACAGGAAAGAGGTTTAATTGACTCACAGTTCTGCATGGCTGGGGGGCCTCAGGAAACTTACAGTCATGGTGGAAGGCAAAGGAAAAGCAAGGTACGTCTTATATTGCAGCAGGAGAGAGAGAGAGAAAATGAGCAGGGAACTGTTACACACTTTGAAACCATCAGATCTTGTGAGAACAGCATGAGGGAAACCACCCCCATGATCCAATCATCTCCCACCAGGTTCCTCCCCTGACACATGGGGATTAGAATTTGACATGAGGTTTGGGTGGGGACACAGAGTCAAACCATATCACTTAGCAGGATGGAGAAAGGCCACTGGTACAGATGCAGGTGGGCTGTTTCCTTTGGTGCTGGGAAGATGAGGTAGCTCTCTTGGTTGCTTCTTTAATTTCAAAGAAATGAGTAAGGTTGTCAAGTGAGAAGCTGAGAGTGGATTGGGGATGGGATGGGACGTTTTCTAAAATGCAAGAAGATATAAAATAATTTATGTTTGAGAGTAGAAACATGAATGAGTGCTGACAGCCCACTTGAGGTTTGTGGTCATAAATGCAAAGAGAGATTAGCGGACAAAGTTGTTTTCTTCCAGCCACATCTATCTGCTCAGGTGAAGGGAATTTGCTGTGACCATTTTTTTCAGGCAACATAATGAGGAAGAGAGGGGCCAGGAGTGGTTATCATGTTAGAATCTAAAGGGATAGTGAAGAAAGTGAGAAGATAAGTGAAGGCATAGGTAGTGAAAATGTTGGGCGTTCTGGCTGGGGCTGAAGAGTAATTGAGTCAACATACTAGAGTGACGGAGCTGGAAATACTGGAAGGGTTGGCCAAAGAATGGGGTGGGGTGTTGGAAATGGTGATTTTGAGGTGGCGAAGGAATCATTGCTGACAGTCCAGGGCCTGATCATGGCAGCAGGAGACTAAGGTCATAATGAGTACAAGACAGCTGAGGTGAAGAGATCAGGAGTCTGGGCAGCCAGCCTCCTAGCTGGCCCTACTGGTTCTGACCGGGGATATTCACTCTCTTGACTAGTCCCTCCTGTTCTCAGTGGGGCTGGTCTGTGTAATAATGACTGTGTGTCTTCCGAGGCTGTGTTCTAAAAGACATTGCAGCTTCTGCCTGTGCTCTCTTGGATGGTCTTGGGGAAGCCAGCCACCATGCCATGAGGACACTCAAGCAGCCCTGTGGAGAGGCCTACCTAGTGGACCAACCAGCACGAATTTGTCAGGCATGTGAAGAAGCCACCTTGGAAGCCAATCCCCCAGCCCCAGTCAAGCCTTCGGGCGATTGCAGAAGCCCCAGGAGATTGGCTACAGCAGCATCAGAGACACTCAGCCAGAACCACCTGTCTCAGTGGCTCCCCAAAGCCTGACCATAGAAACGATGTGAGATCGTAAGTGCTTATCGATTTGTTTTGTTAATTTGGTTTTTGTGTTTGTTGTTCTTATTTGTTGTTGTTGTTGTTGAGACAGAGTCTTGCTCTGTCATCCAGGCTGGAGTGCAATGGTGCGATCTTGGCTCACTGCAACCTCTGCCTCCTGGGTTCAAGCGATTCCCCTGCCTCAGCCTCTCAAGTATTTGGGATTACAAGTATGCACCAACACACCGAGTGAATTTTTGTATTTTTTTTTAAGCACAGACAGGGTTTCACTATGTTGGCCAGGCTGGTCTTGTATTCCTAACTTCAAGTGATCCACCTGTCTTGACCTCCCAAAGTGCTGGGATTGCAGGTATGAGCCACCATGCCCAGCCTGTTTTGTTAATTTGTTACACAACAATAGATAAGTAATACAGAACCTGAAAAGCTAGGGTGTTGGATGGGTTTGTTGTTGTTGCTATTGTTCTTTGTTCCTTTGTTTTTTGAAATGGAGTTTCGCTCTTGTCCAGGCTGGAGTGCAATGGCATGGTCTTGGCTCACCACAACCTCTGCCTCCCGAGTTCAAGTGATTCTCCTGCCTCAGCCTCCCAAGTAACTGGGATTACAGGCACATGCCACCGTGCCCAGCTAATTTTATATTTTTAATAGAGACGTGGTTTCTCCATGTTGGTCAGGCTGGTCTCGAACTCCTGACCTCAAGTGATCCATTTGCCTCTGCCTCCCAAAGTGCTGGGATTATAGGCGTGAGCCACCATGTCTGGCCCTGGATGGGTTTTTGATACCAGTGTTGGTTTAAATCACAAAATGGGAGTACAGTTGATGGTGAGAGAGGCTAAGAGTCAGGGTCTAAAATCTTCAGGGAGTAAGGGAGAGTATCCTGGAGGCTGGCAAGAGGTTTCATTGAGAACAGTGAGTGGTATGGCTTAAGGACACAAACTTCAAGGAAACAGAATTTTGTAGAGAAAAGGAAAGATAATTAATCTAGAAAAGGCAATGAAGAGCTGGGAGGACACCTGCCCCTCCTCCAGGTCTGTAGTGTATGGGGTGTCGGAGAAAAACCAGCCTCTGCTGTAAAGGGCCACAACAAAGCAATGTCCTCAGGCACAACCAGATTTTAGTGAAAGCAGGAAGGGGAAATGAATGTTTGGAGAAGAGGTTGAGGACTTGGGACATTTTCCTGAGGGCGGACCATGAGTTTCAGAGTCACAGTAGAGGAATGGAGAAAGTAGAGAAGGGTGAGAAACTGATTAGATTAAGGGATATGACAAGGGTCTGGGTGATGGATTACCTGAGAGTCTTGGATATGGGGTGGATATTGAGATAAATGGGGATGTGAGGCCTGTGGCTGAGTCTGGGGCGTCTCAGAGAGGAAAATGGGTAGTTATTTTCTTCTAGGGTTCATGCTTTATGTATGAACATTATTTTCTTCTCAGGTTCATGCTTTCCAGTGGTGAGACAAAGGAGAGATGCTCTTCCCAGGAACACTGAAGACCTCTTTTTTTTTTTTTTTTTTTTTTTTGAGACAGGTGCTGACTCTGTTGCCCAGGCTGGAGTCCAGTGGTATGATCTTGGCTCACTGCAGCCTCAACCTCCTGGGCTTAAGCAATCCTCCCGTCTCAGCCTCCCGAGTAGCTGAGACTCCACGCATGTACCATCATGTCCTGCTAAAATTTTGGATATATTTTGTAGAGATGCGGTCCCACTATATTTCCCAGTATGGGTCTTGAACTCCTGAGCTCAAGCTATCCTCCTGCCTTGGCCTCCCAAAGTGCTGGGATTAGAGGTGTGAGCCACTGAGCCCAGCCAAAGACCTCCTATAAATGGTAGTAGAGGGGGTATGAAAAGACCATTTTGCAAAAAGAAAAATTGTTCATATTTGGGAAGAAATTCTTTTTTTTTTTTGAGACAGAGTCTTGCTCTGTTGCCCAGGCTGGAGTGCAGTGGCATGATCTCGGCTCACTGCAACCTCCACCTCCTGGTTCAAGCAATTCTTGTGTCTCGCTTCCTGAGTAGCCGGGATTACAGGCTGTGCCACCACACCCAGCTAATTTTTGTATTTTTAGTAGAGACGGGGTTTCACCATGTTGGCCAGGCTGCTCTTCAACTTCTGACCTCAAGTAATCCTCCTGCCTCAGCCTCCCAAAGTGCTGGGATTACAGGCGTGAGCCACCATGGCCAGCCTGCTGGATCCTTTTATCTTTTTCTTATTGCTTTATAAATTATTTATATATTCTGACTACAAGCCCTTTGTCAGTTCTGTGTGTTGCAGATAGCTTCTCCCATTTGATGACTTGCACTTTTACTATCTTAAAGTTGTCTTGAAAAACAGACGCTCCAATTCACCAATTTTTTTTTTTTATAATTAGTGCTTTTATATATCTTGACCAAGAAATCTTTCTTTACTCCAAAGTCTGAAAAACATTCTGCTATATTATCTTCTAAAGGTTTTATTGCTTGCCTTTCATATTTAGATCTGTAATACATCTGGAATTTATTATTTTGCATTGCGTGAAATAAAGGTAATTTTCATTTTCCCTATATAAATATCCGGTTGACCTAGGACCATTTACCGAAAAGACTTTCCTTTCCCTACTGGCATACAGGGCCACCTTTGTGGTAAATCGTATGACAATAAGCTCTGGGCTTTCCAGTCTGTTCTATGATCTATTTGTTTATTCTTGTACTAATACTACTCTGTGTTAATTACCATGACTTCATGAGTCTTGCTGTTTGTAACTCCTCCCACTTTGTTCATTTTCTTTAATAATGTCTTGGCTATTTTAGGCTCTCTGAATTTTCAAATACATTTTAGAATCAGTTTGAAAATCTCGGCTTGGTGTAGAGGCTTATGCCCGTAATCCCAGCATATTGGGAGGCTGAGGCAGGAAGATTGCTTGAACCCAGGAGATCGAGACCAGCCTGGGCAACATAGTGACACCCCATCTCTACAAAAAATATAACAATTAGCCAGGTGTGGTGGCATATGGCTATGGTCCCAGCTACTCAGGAGGCTGAGGTGAGAGGATTACGGGAGCCCAGAAGGTTGAGGTTGCAATGAGCTGTGATTGAACCACTGCACTCCAGCCTGGGCGACAGGGCGAGACACTGTCTCAAAAAAAACAAAAAAGAAAAAAGAGAAAATCTCCACAATAACAGCCTATTAGGATTTGCACTGGGGTTGCACTGACCCTGTAAATTGATTGGGGGAGAAATTACGTCTTTATGATATTCCAATCCGTGGATATCCAATAGCCAATATTCCAATAGCCAATCCATGAATATCCAATCCATAAACATCTTACATCTTTTTGTGTAGAAATGTAAGTGATGTTTGTAAATTGATTGTATACCTAGTGTCCTTGCTAAATTCACTTATGAATTTGAATAATGACAGTTTTGTTTTTTTCTATCCAGGCCTCCTATCTCTCACACATATATATATATATATATATATATATATATGTTTTTTTTTTTTTCCTTATTTTCCTGGGCATGAGGACCTCTGGCACAATGTCTTAAGAAGCCTCATTCCTGTTTGCAAAGGGAACACTTTCAACATCTCACAGGTAAGAATGATATTCGGGAGCCAAGGATTGCCTATAGCCTCAGCTACTTGCAGCTACTTGGAAGGCTGAGATGGGAGGATTGCTTGAGCCCAGGAGGCAAAGGTTGTAGCAAGCCAAGATTGCACCACTGCACTCCAGCCTGGGGGACAGAGTGAGATCAAAATAAATAAATAAATAAATAAAAATTAATTTGCTCACTTTTTTCTTACTTCCTGAGGTAATTGATCTTCAGCCTTTCTTGCTTTGGGATATATGCATTTATAAGTCTATACATTTCTCTCTAAGCACAGGAAGTTTTGATATGTCATACTTTGATTATCATCCATCTCAAAATATTTTGTGATTTCCACCATGACTTGTTCTTTAACCATTCTGGTTCAATTAAGAAGCATTCTTAGGCCATGCATTGTGTCTCACGCTTATAATCCCAGCACTTTGGGAGGCCAAGGCAGGCAAATCACTTAAAGCCAGGAGCTTGAGACCAGCTTGGTCAACATGGTGAAACCCTGTCTCTGCTAAAAATACAAAGATTA
Source organism: Cebus imitator (assembly GCF_001604975.1). Taxonomy (NCBI): domain Eukaryota; kingdom Metazoa; phylum Chordata; class Mammalia; order Primates; family Cebidae; genus Cebus; species Cebus imitator. The sequence goes on along the minus strand of NW_016107811.1, from coordinate 1,392,516 downwards.
GCTGAGTGTAGTGGTACAGCCTGTAATCCCAGCTACTCCGGAGGCTGAGGAAGGAGAATCATTTGAACAGTGAGCCAGGATCACACTACTGCACTCCAGCCTGTGCCACAGAGCAAGACTCAGTCTCAAAAAAAAAAAAAAAATTAATTAATTTTAGAAAAAGAAGTATTCTTAGTTTCCAGATATATGGGAATATTTCAATTTCCTTTTTGTTATCAGTTTCTAGCTTAATTAAACTGTAGTGAAATATACTCCTATGATTTCAGTATTTTGAAGATTGTTAAGACTTATTTTATTGCTCAGCATATAGTATATTTTAGTAAATGTTCTTTGTATTCAATTCTATGATTCCATGTTTTTAATTGGGTGCAGTGTTCTACAGTTGTCAAGTAGGTCAAGTTTGCTAATCATGTGCAAATTTTCTATATCCTTCTAACTTTTGACAGCTCATTTTATCATTTAAGGAGAGAAGTGTTTTAAAGTAGCCTGTATGAATATGTCTTTTCCTTTTTGTTTCTATTTTTGCTTTATGTATTTTGAGGTTAAATACTGAGTATAAATAGTTAGATTTATTTTATCTTTCTAGAATCAAATCTGTTATCATTATGGAATAATCCTCTTTTTTTTTTTTTTTTTTTTTTTTTTTTTTTT
>NW_016107811.1:1354614-1391730 GCF_001604975.1 Cebus imitator | reverse complement strand
TAGTAGAGACGGGGTTTCACCATGTTGACCAGGATGGTCTCGATCTCTTGACCTCGTGATCCACCCGCCTCGGCCTCCCAAAGTGCTGGGATTACAGGCTTGAGCCACCGCGCCCGGCCCTGGAATAATCCTCTTTATTTTAGTAATGCTTTTTTGCTTTGAAGACAATTTTGTCAGTTTTAACTTTCAGACTTTCTGATATCTTACAGTTGTTTCTTGTGAACATATTGTAGGGCTTTGTTGTTTTTTATATGGCCTGACAATCTTTGTCATTTAATTGGAGCATTTAGTCCATTTACATTTAATATAATGTAAATGGTCATTGATTTTTTAACATTTCTTGTTACTTTAAAAAAAAATTTCTAACATTTATTATTTGCATGCAACTTGTTCCTCTGTTTTATGTTCTTTTTCCCCCTTTCTTTTGTTCCTTTGAAATGGCTTTTAAAACTGTTAATAGAACGAAAATGTACAGAAAAAGGCCTAAATCTTAAGTGCCTACCTTGATGAACTTCATCAAGTGAGCTTCATAAACTGAACAGACACAAAAGACCACATAAACCGAGCACATGTGTATAACTGAGGCAGGAGAATAGGGAATTAAGGTGGCCAAGGATTGAGGCATAAGCAAAGGAATAGCCAAGGGTTGGGGCATAGGCAAAGGAACAGCAGGTGCAGCCAGTTCACAGAAGAAAGAGAACAGCAGATGCAGCCAGTTCTAGGGAAGCTTGGGCAGCTTATAGGCCAACTCTTTACTTCGGTGATTTCCACTCCAGCCTCTGATTGACTGTGGGCCAAGCCTCTGCTTCAGCCTCTGATTGGTTGCAGGCCAATCCGTCACAGGGTGTAACCAATGGGAGGCCTCTAAAGGTACCTAGGGTTGTTGCCAGGTGTTTTTGGCTTGCTTTATTTGAGCTTGCTCCGACTCTGGTGAAATCGTACTCTCACTTTTTCAGTAAGTCTGTGCCTTGATTTTTCTTTTCTTTCATTGTTTTGTTTGTGCGTTTGTTTCTTTTGTTGCTTTGTGCATTTTGTTCATTCTTTGCACAACGCACCAAGAACCTGGACAACTCACAGTCAAGACCTTCTATCCAGTAACATTTTGTTGGGCCAGCCAGGAGGTAAGCCCAAATTCTGGGACTTGTTTTTCCTTTTCTTTGTCAAAGCTGTTATTTGTGGGCACAAGTTGGGCAGATAAAAGCCAGTAGGGCACCCGTCGCTTGAAGTGTTCTGTGGCAGGATAACTTGGTCATAGAACAGGACATTTAGGTCCTGCTGAGAGCAAGACAGATTCATGCAACAGACAGGTTTTGTTTGTATGGTAAAATGTCTTTGAAAAGGTTAGACGCTGCAGGCTGGGTACAGTGGTTCGTGCCTATAATCCCAGTACTTTGGTAGGCTGAGGTGGGTGGATCACTTGAGGTCAGGGGTTCGAGACCAGTCTGGCCAACATGGTGAAACCTCATATCTACTAAAAATACAAAACTTAATCAGGCGTGGCAGTGCATGTCTGTAGTCCCAGCTACTTGAGACACTGAGGCAGGAGAATAGCTTGAACCTGGGAGGCAGAGGCTGCAGTGAGCTGAGATGGCACCACTGTACTCCAGACTGGGGGATAGAATGAGACTCTCTTTAAAAAAAAAAAAAAAAAGTGGCTAGATCTCTCATTTTCTGATTCCTATGTTCATCTTGTTGATGATTTTTTGGGAAGTAGTAGTACAGAATTACTTTTCCACTCATTTATATTCCTCTTTTAAGAGTGGGGCAAGGGATTCCTGTTTTATTCATGAATTCTTTTTTCATGAGAACCCAGAATTTTTCATTGTTTGTAGGGACAAATCCCCAACTTTATTGTTAATAGATTTAAAGTATATTGCAAGTTCCCTTGTTTCATGAGGGTTACAGGCCAAAGAAGGATTGCATGAGTCCAGGAGTTCGAGACCAGATTGGGCAACATGGTGAAACCCCCATCTCTTATTTTTTTAAACAGTAAATAATGTAATAAAATAATTATGGGTTGGGCATGGTGGCTCACACCTGTAATCCCAGCACTTTGTGAGGCTGAGGTGGGCAGATCACATGAAACCAGAAGTTCAAGACCAGCCTGGCTAACATGGTGAAACCCCATCTCTACTAAAAATACTAAAATTAGGCAGATATGGTGGTGTGTGCCTATAGTCCTGGATACTCAGGAGGCTGAGGCAGGAGAATTGTTTGAATCTGGGAGGCGGAGGTTGCAGTGAGCCGAGGCTGTGCCATTGCACTCCAGCCTGGGCAACAGAGCAAGACTGCCTCAAAATACAAACAACAACAAAATAATAAAATAATTAGAAACATGTTTATGTCTGGTTCATTTTGCTCAAAATTTTTTATAAAATTAATCCATGCTTGTCTTAGTCTGCAAATCTACCATAGCAAAGTATCAGACTTGGGTGGCTTAGACAGCAAAAATTAGCTTTTATCATAGTTCTGTAGGCAAGAAGGCCAAGATCAAGATCTATCAGGATGGTTTCTGGTGAGGCTTCTCTTCCTGGCTTGCAGATAGCTGCCCTCTTGCTGTGTCCTCAAATGACCTTTCCTTTGTGTGTGGGCAGAAAGAGATTTCTGGTCTCTTCCTCCTATAAGGATACCAGTCCTATTGGATTAGGGCCCCATCCTTATGACTTCATTTAACCTTAATTACCTTCTTCGGAGCCTTATCTCCAAATACAGTCACACTGGAGGTTAAGGCTTAAAGATATAAATTTTGGGGGTTGGGTAGGGGTGACATGATTCAGTCCAGAACGATATTATTACATGTCTGTTAGTTTTCATAGCTGTGTAGAAATTCTTTGTGTGCATATACTATATGTATTTATGGTATGTGTATACTACGTTTTATTTATTTGTACTGGTATCAATGGTGATTCGGCCTGTATCCAGTTTGAGGTTATTATGAATAGTCTTCTATGAACATTATTATGTGTTTTGGGTAAATATTAAAGATTTCTGTTTGGTATATACCTGAGAATTGCTAGGGTCATAAAATATTCTTATTTTCAGCATTACTAGACACAGTTTTCCCATAAATCAATTTACATTCCCACCAGCAGCTACTGAGAGTTCTTTTTGCCCCCCATCTTTGTAGATATTTATCTGACTTCCGTTTCTTCATTTTAATCAATTCTGGAGGTTGTATGGAATATCTTGTTAGGATTTTAATTTATATTTCCTCCATAACAAAGTTAAGTACCTTTGCTGTGTTTATTGACCATTTGGATATGCTTTATTAATTTATATTTAGAGTAAATATAAATTATATTTTATGAGACAGGGTCTTGCTGTGTTGCCCAGCCTAGAGTGCAGTGGTACAATCACAGTTCTTTGCAGCCTTGACCTTCCAGGCACAAGCAATCCTACCACTTCAGCTTCCTGAGTAACTGGGACTACAGGCAAGCACCACCATGCCTGGCTAATCTTTTTTATTTTTTGTAAAGATGGGGATTCACTATATTGCCCGGACAGATCTTGAAGTCCTGGCCTTATGCAATCCTCTCACCTTGGCTTCCCAAAGTACTGGGATTACAGGCTTGAGCCATCATGCCTGGCCTATTTAATAATTTATATGAGGATTGTGAATTGCTTGTTCAAGTCTTTTGCCCAGTATTGCATTGTTTTGTCATTCTGTTATTGATTTGTAGGAGTTTTAAATATATTCTCGCCACATGAATACAGACTTGCAACTGTAATAGATTTGTTATCTGATGCATACAGCAAGTCAATATGCCAAGATACTGGCTTGCAGCAGAGAAAGAGGTTTAATCATAAGGTCACCAAAGGGCTGGGCGCAGTGACTCATTCATGTAATCCCAGCACTTTATAAGGCCAAGGCAGGCTGATCACTTGAGGCCAGGAGTTCAATTCCAGCCTGTTCAACATGGCGAAACCTCCTTCTCTACTAAAAGTAAAAAAATTATCCTGCTGCTGTGGTGTGTGTCTATAATCCCAGCTACTTGGGAGACTAAGGCAGGAGAAATTGCTTGAACTTGGGAGGCAGAGGTGGCAGTGAGCTGAAATCACACCACTGCCTGCAAATCTGTCTCAAGAAAAGTCACCAAAGGAGGAGATGGGAGGAAACCTCAAATCCATCTCCCTGAAAGAGTTTGGAGTTACAGTTTTTAAGGGTTTTGGAGTAGGCCAAAGTGTGGAGATGGTTGATTGGTCAAAGGGGCAGAGTGAAGCCATGCTGATCCCATTCTTCTGGGGGAGTCTTCAAACTAGTTGGTGTCCGCTGTATTACTGGAATTCAGGCAATCCCTAAACCAAAGCCTTATGATTCTGATGTCAGAGATCCTGTTATAGGAACAGTGGAGATGCAAATAAATTATTAAACAGTGTTATGACCCTACTGTCAGAAATCCTGTCTATAGTAACAGTGGGGATGTAAATGGTCAGGAGCTAGTGCTACAGACTTTTAGCAACAAAGAAGTGGGCCAAAGGTCAGGCTGATTAATGCTTAATTATAACTATATTTCTGTCTAGAAGCCAGCATACAATTCTTGTCAACCCTGTGGGGTGATTGCAGCCTCTGTTGTTGCAAATACCTTCTTACACTTGGTGGTTTTGTTACCGGAAAGGGGTCTGTCCTGATCCAGATCCCAAGAGAGTGTTCTTGGATCTTCTCCAAGAAAGAATTCAGGGCAAGTCCGCAGAGTAAAATGAAAGCAAGTTAGAGAAGTAAGGAAATGAAAGAATGGCTACTCCATAGACTGAGCAGCAGCACGGGGTGCTTGACTGAGTGTACTTACGATTATTTCTTGATTCTTGTTTAGACAAGGGGTGAATTATTCATGAGTTTTCCAGAAAAGGGGCAGGGATTTCCTGGAAATGAGGGTTTCTCCTCTTTTAGACCATATAGGGTAACGTCTGGACATTGCCACATGAACTGTCACAGCGCTGGTGGGTGTGTCTTTAAGTGTACTCATGTATTATCGTGTAATGAGCAGTGAAGACAACCAGAGGTCACTTTTGCTACCATCTTGGTTTTGGTGGGTTTTGGTTGACTTCTTGGCCTGCATTCTGTTTCATCTGCAGGTTCTGTATGACTTGTATCTTGTGATACCAGTCCTGCTGACCTCCTATCTCATTCCGTGACTAAGAATGCCTAACCTCCTAGGAATGCAGCCCAGCAGGCCTCATCCTCATTTTTTCTAGGTGCTATTCAAGATGGAGTTGCTCCGGTTCAGCACTTCTGACAGTTTGGCATTTTACTGTCTTTCAATAAGCAGACATTTAAAATCTTAATATAGTCCAATTTATCATTTTCCCCTATATAGGTGGCCCGTTTTTTGGGGTCTTGTTTGAGAAAGTTTTGCATACTACAAGGTTGTGAAGATATTTTCTTATGTTTCTTTCAAAAAGCTCTATTGTTTTTCCATTCACATTTAGATCTACTGTCTGCTGGATTTACTTCTTATGTGTGATGGGAGATAGAGACCTGAATTCTTTTTTTTCATATGGATATTCATATAATACAACACCATATATTTGTTTTGAAGAAAACAGTAAAACCTTAGACAAATAAAACATTTATTTATTTACTTGATAGGGTCTTGCTCTGTTGCCCAGGCTGGAGTGCAGAGGTGCAATCTCAACTTACTGTAGCTTTGACCTCCCCAGACTCAGGTGATCCTCCCATCTCAGCCTCCAGAATAACTGGAACTGCAGGTGCTCTCTACCACAACTAGCTAATTTTTGTGTTTTTAGTAGAGATGGGGTTTCACTATGTCACCCAGGCTGCTCTCAAACTTCTGAGTTCAAGAGATCCACATACCTCTGCCTCCCAAAGTGCTGGAATTACAGGTGTGAGCCACCGCACCTAGCTAATTTAACAGATTTTAATTGAGCAAAGAAGGATTCCAGAATCTGACAGCCCCTTAACAATAACAAGTTCAGAAAGGTTCCAGTGCTACCTTGAGGTGGAAGATTTATGGACAGAAAAAGGAAAGTGACATATAGAAAACTAAAGGAGGGTACAGAAACAGCTGGATTGGTTACAGCTCAGCGTGTTTGCATGGTTCAAACAGGTGGCCACCTTTGATTTGCTGAAACTTGGTTATTGGCACTGGAATAGGTTATAGTTTATTAATTGACATACACATCCAGTTAGGTTACAGTTCACTGTGTATGGAGAAACCTTTAGGCATACCTTAAAATATGTAAGGAGGCAGCTTTAGGTGAAACTTAATTGAACATATTAAAAGATCTTCCTTTCTCCACATGGTATTAAGACTTACCTATTTAGTCTTTGTCCCCAGTTCCTGGTACAGAGCTACTAAAACCCACGGGATTTCCTGCGTGATAGGAATATCTTCTGTTACTCAGAACAAGCCCTTTCTATCACACCTAAGTTTATGCTAACAAGGTGACTTAAGGTGGGGCCTATAGATAGCCTCAGGATGGGGCTGGTCACTGGAAAACCAGTGATAAGAGTGCTGGAACTTTCAGCCCCACCCATCAACCTCCAGGAATTCGGGGAGGTGGAGATTAAGTTATCTGAGCAGTGAGATTTGATAAGCTACCAGGTTGGCGAATGCATCCACTTGCTGGGAGAGTGGTGCACCCCAACTCTGAAACCACCCTTGAAAATTATAACTGAGAAGTGAAAGAGATCTGACCTAACCAACTCTATCTTGCTTATAACCTCCGAGCCGTCCTTGTTTATTCCTGGGCGTAGGCTGAACTAACTTGGGAAGAACCTAGTTTATAGTTTAAAACAAAGACTATAACAGTCCTTTCCCAAAGCAAACTCCCTTCTTGCCTGGGGGATAGACTGCCTTTGTAGGACTAACAAATTAACCAAAAGATTAGAAATTATAATTTAGGAGTCATGCAGCTGGAGGCTACAAGATTCAGATTCTGGGAATAACCTCACTATTGTAAAGCTAAGATCAGTGCTTGAGATATTTTGCAGATGTTTTGCTTGATGGATCAGCTGGCACCACCATCTGATGATGGATCGATCAGCGGATCGATAAACTGGCTCCTCTCATGTTATGGCCGCCACCCAGGAACTGACTCAGTGAAAGAGGACAGCTTCTATTAGACATAATTTTATATCTGACCTGACCAATCACCACTCCCGACTCACTGTCTCCCCCCCAGCCCCCGCACACCAAATTATCCTTAAAAACTCTGATTCCCCCAGTGCTCAAGGAGACTGATTTGGGTAATAATAGGATTTGAGTAATAACAGCCAGCGCTTCGTGAATTACTTTCTCTATTGCAATTCCCATGTCTTAATAAATCACTCTGTCTCTGCACTGGGCAAGGTGAGCCAGTTGGGCGGTTACAAATTCAAGGGTAAGAAGCTCCTGAATTCAGGAAGCTTCCAGGCCTTGCCTGTATGCTTCTTCCTTTGTGTGATAATAAACCGGCAAACATAAGTAAAGTGTTTCCTTGAGTTCTGTAAGCAATACTAGCAAATTATCAAACCCGAGGAGGTGGCTCATGGCTGATTTATAGCCAGTCTGTCTGAAGCATGGGTCACCGCCTGGAATTTGTTCTTGGCATCTGAATTGGGGGCAGTCTTGTGGGAAAAACCCCACACATCTAGTACAAAAGTGTTCCATGTTGTAAGAGTATAGTAAAAGTGTTTTTTTCTCACCCCCTTGTATTGCAGTGTTAATTTTGTTATAAATCAAGTGACTAAATAAATATAAGTCTAACTTTATTTGATTGGTTTGTCTATGTTAGGGTGTAGCAGGAGCGGCCATGCGAAACAGATCTCTCGGACGCTGAATACAGGAGGAAGGAGTTTATTTGGCCGGGAGCAAGGTGGCATAGTTGCCTAACAGCCAAGCTCCCATAACAAAGGAAGGCTCCGTCTTTATATAGGCTTATACTTTAGATGTTACATGTGGAAGAATCTTAGGTTTATAGCTTAACATATGAAAAGGGTCTTGGTTTACAGTCTCAGGAATTACATATGAAAAAGGGTTCGGTTTACAGTCTTAGGAATTACACATGAAAAGGATCTCAGTTTACAGTCTCAGGAATTACATATGAAAAGGATTGCAGTTTACAGTCTTAGGAATGAAAAGGGGGAAGTTTACAGTCTTAGGAATAAAAAAGGAGAAGTTGATCTGAGATGCCTGGGTCTCCCTCTTTGAGGGTTGATATGTTTGTTATTCTATTTCCACCCTCTATTTGTTTGAAAATTCTATGCTCTTGTATTTTTCTGTTAGTTGTTCAATGATTACAGATGAGCCTGTGACCTTTTTTTCTTTTTCCTTTTTGAGACAGTCTTGCTCTGTCACCCAGGCTAGCATGGAGCGGTGCCATCACAGCTCACTGAAGCCTCAGCCTCCCGCACTCAAGCAATTCTCCCGCCTCAGCCTCCTAAGGAGCTGGGACTAAAGGCATGTGGCAATGCACACAGTTAATTTTTTTGTATTTTTTGTAGAGATGTTTTACAATGTTGCCCAGGCTGGTCTTGAACTCCTGGGCTCAAGTGATCCACCTGCCTTGGCCTCCCAAAATGTTGGGATTACAGGTGTGAGCCACAGCATCAGGCTTGAATCTGGATTTATTAAAGTCTAACATTACTTGGTAGTTCTACCTTCTTCCTAGGTGTAAGAGTTAAAGAAAGAAGAAAGAAACACAAAATGCGGCTCAACAGTAAAGACAAGTTTACTTTAGATAAAACATGAGAGGGGCTTCTGGCCAATTTCTGTCAGGAGCACCTTCTCTTACAGACTAAGAGTATATATTGGTTTTAGGGTGAGGGGGCTTATCACAAGCTGGGAATGTTTCTGTGTGAGAAAGAAGTTTTATGGCAGGGTTGGGATGTCTCTCTGAGGAGGGAAGATTATCTTGGGGCAGACATCTTTCTGGCTGGAGGGAGCTTATCTCAAGGCTGGCATCTTCCCAGCTGGACGGGGGTTATCTCAGGGCTAGCAAGTCTCTGGTTGGGGAGGAGTTTGGAATGATTCTGGTTGGAGATGTTATTTGTGGTTTATGGTTGTGTTGACCTTAGCCATTAGGCTGATGCTTTTTGGATTTAGATGGTTTTTTTATTAAGGTGAACTTTAGAATGAGGGGTTTGTCCACAATGGCGATGCCCCTGCTTTGTCACCAGGAATGCAGGGAACTTAGAACACTAATTTCATTTATTAACCTCCTCAATTTATATACAATTTTTAAAAATGTATTTTAGTTCTATATATACTTCAAACCTCATGTTATATTGTTGTTATGGTGGTTGTTTTAGTGGTTAGTTGTCAGTTAGACTATTTGACTCATCCCTGTATTTGCTTATGTTGTTGTTCTTTAATGTTTCCTGTATCTCTGCACTTTCATCTGGTATCTTTCCTCATTTGCCTGAAGAATACAAAATTCCCTTTGAATCAAATCTGCTATTAATGAATTCTCTTAAATTTTCTCTCTTTTTTCTCTTCTATTCTTTCTTTCTTTTTTGAAACAGAGCCTCCCTCTGTCACCAGGCTGGAGTGCAGTGACACAGTCTTGGCTGCAACTTCTGCAACTGCAACTTTTGCCTCCTGGGTTCAAGTGATTCTCCTGCCTCAGCCTCCCAAGTAGCTGGGACTACAGGCATGCACCACCCAGCCCAGCTATTTTTTGTATTTTTAGTAAAGATGGGGTTTCACCATGTTGGCCAGGATGGCCTCAATCTCTTGACCTCGTGATCTGCCAGCCCCAGCCTCCCAAAGTGCTGGAACTACAGGCAGGAGCCACTGTGTCCAGCCTCATGCCTCCCCACCCCCCACCCCCACCCCTGCTGCCTTTCTTTCTCTCTCTATTTAATTAGAGACAGGGATCTTGCTGTGTTGCTTGAACTCCTGGGCTCAAGCAATCCTCCTGCCTCCACCTCCCAAGTGTTGGGATTACAGGTGTGAGCCACCATGCCTGGCTAATTCTCTTATTTTCATTTGTCTTTTTTTTAAGAGATGTGGTCTTACTATGTTGCCCAGACTGAATTTGAAAATGTTTTTATTTTTAAAAAAGGTTTTTATTTTATCTTCCATCTTGAGGGACATCTCTGCTGGGTGTAAGATTTCAGTGTTCTAATATTATTAATATTATTGCATTGTATTTTGAACTCCATTGTTTTGTTCAGACTTTATATGTCATTCTAATTATTGCACCTTTGAAGAAAATCTGCTTTCTATCCTAAGATATGCTTTGATTTGAGTTTCTGATTTGTCTAGGGGTGGTTCATTTTTTAAATTCCGTTGAGCATTTGTAAGAAAATTCTTGCATACGTGACTTGATGTCTTTAATCAATTTTGGAAAATTCTAAGGCATTATCTCTTCAAATATTGTTTTTGCACCAATTCTATCATCTCCTCTCTGTGTGGGACTCTAATTACACATATGTCAGGCCTTCGCAATGTACTGCCTGCCTTTACTTCTATATCTTCCTTATTTTGGACTCTTCATGCTTTATTCTGAATATTTTTTTCAGATCTATTTTTCAATATGTTTCTTCTCTCCTCAGCTTTGTCTAATCTGCTGTTAATTCCACACACTGAGTTCCTGTATGTTGGTTGTTGTTTTTTTTTTTAATATCTAGAATTTCCATTTTTTTTTTTTTTTAATGGTTTCCAGTTACTTGCTGAAGTTTTGAGGGAATACAAATAGTTGCTCAGTATATTCATGGGCAGGTAGACTCTTTTGTTCTGGGACTGGCTTTGGAACCACTTAAGGAGCTGCCAGAACCTATTGTAACGTGGACGGTGTCCTGTGAATGCTCTCTAATGATTAACAAAGAGCTTCTTAGTTTATAGATGGCGGTTCCAAAGTGAACGGACAGCATCCAGTTCAAAAGGCTGCCACTCTGATTTATAAAGTAAAAATAAATTAACTCATCAAACTGAATTGTATACTGTTTGCCCGGTGTTTTCCTGACTCATGAGCAGTTGTCAGTGTCCCGGCCAGATGGTCAGGCACAGGAGCAATGGAAAAGTGGCCTCTTAAAGAGATGCCCACGTGGGGCCTACCTCTATGGAAACCACCATGGGAACTTGAGGGATGCATTAAAGTAGAACATGTTCATACTCGTCGTCTTAGTGTTTGGGTCATAATTTATAAAAGTGATTGGGTAACAGTACCTAGAGGCTAGTTCCACTGAAAGAAGATTTTTATTATTCACATTTCTTGAGAGGAGGATCGTGCTACACCATTCTGGACCATGTAGGGAAGCACCAGTGTCAATCAGGAGGCAGAAAGGAGTGAGGGAAGGCATAGACCACGGGCTTTATTGTGGTTTCTATGGGAAAGACAAGACAGGGTAAAGGAAACAGCTTAGGATTGGCTAGTTTGAATAATTCCAGCGGGTTTGGGGGTATCTGGGTTTTCCCTAGTTGTTTGGTACCGAGTTCGGGGCTGGTTTAGGACTGGGAAATACTGGTTTGGCGTGTGAGAATCAAGTGAGGAGGAGTATCAGAGTAGGAATTCAGGATTGCAGGGGAGATGTAAACAGCTTGGCCGTCGTTTGGTCCTATAATTAATGAGTGCTAAACAGGCAAGTGTAGAATTTAAACAGAAACTCAACGAGATGGGAAACATCAGAAGAAGCCCCTTTCGGGGTAAGAAGGTAATTGGAGTCGGTGAGCGGATATCTTCATGTGTTCACTTGGGGTGGCCACCTAGGTCATGAAACAGGTGAACATTGTGGGGTGGGGGCTGTAGCAATGCAAAGATGGGCTAAATTTAGGCATATTCCTTTTTCACCCTCTGAGGTGCAAAATGCCAGTAAGTACGGTACTGTCTGCCAACAAGAGAGACAGAGACTCAGATGGCTATGGGACAGATTCCCCGGGGGGAAGGCCCAGTACATAGCTGGCAAGTGGGAGTGATGCTGGTAGCACTAGAGGTTATAAATCGGTCTTTAAAGAAATAGACACACAGGACTGGGTTTTGCTTACCTAGCGGTAGAGGCAAATGCTCAGATACTATAAAAGAAATGGAACAGAAGATACTACACCAATTTGGGTGGTTGAATCACATTTATTCAGACCAAGGGACACAGTTTTAGCATGTAATGTCCAACAATGAACACAGATATCCTCAGAATAACAGTTTAATAGAGAATTGGAATAGGCATTTAAGACATTGACCAAAACAGGAGGAGATAGAGGCAGGAAGGGCTGACTTACATGCCTTCATGAGTGTATGCTCACACTTAACATCAGAGTGCCAAGGCAGTGCCCCACTAGCTAGAATCCTCTGCTATTTTTGTGGATCTGAGGCTGAGGGGCTGGGAGGTATGCTGACTAACTATGCAGTTCTTCCCACAAAAGGAATGTGCTGCTATGACTACACTTTTTTCTTTCTTCCCCATAGGATCTTAACTGCTTTTTAAAAACTTTTTAATTGTTTAAATAAAAATAGAGAAAAGGTCTCACCATGTTGCCCAGGCTGGTCTTGAACTTCTGAGCTCAAGCGATGCCCTCCTCTCAGCCTCCCAACGTGTTGGGATTACAGGCGTGAGCCACTTGCCCAGACTCATCTCAACTTCTTTTTCCTACCTGATGAAGTGGCCGCAGGCACAGGGCAGCCACAAGTACTGGAAGCAGAGATCATTCCTAAGCAAGAAACTGTACCCATACTTTTAAGCCTTTATGTCAGAATTCCTAAGGGCCTCATGGAGCAGCTTGTGCCTTGATCCCGAGTGGCAAAGCTGGGGTTAATAGTAGATATAGCTATATTGCTTAGTGGTAGAAAGAGCTGATGAGTTCTGTATCTTTATCACCCTATCCTAAATGAGTTGAATGAGAGTGGACTGAGGGGAAGGCACTTGCTAGACTAATATTGCCCACTGCAATCTAAACCAGCACTGTAGCTAAAGCTAACCTCCCTTCCGAAGACGGAACAGTTAGGGCCTACACAGAAGTAGGAATAGTAGCTGTGAGTAAATGCATAAATGTGTTATGCAATGATAGAGATTCAATATTACGTAGTCTATTGAATCTCCGAGCAAGATGATGTTGTCACTTAGCTCAGTTATACCAGATGCCTGAATGGGTGAAACCATATATTGCTGAGACTACCCCTCTTTATGGAAGCATACAAGATAAAATAGAAGCTTGCAATCCTAAGCAAACTTACCCTGGGAGACATTTGGTCATACAATATGATGATGACTGGGCTAATCAATAAATGAATGGGACTCCAGCAAGGTTCCAGTATCATTTTACTTTTATTTTTCACGTTACATCTACCATAGTGTGATAGCAATATAATGCTGGCATGGGTCACAGGATTATAAAACTGATATTGATGGTCAAATGTATAAGGAAATTGAGTTAAAAGCCTCCTGTCCCTATCCCTGACTGGTGCCTCCAAATGTTCGGCATATTCATGTTGGCACTGTGGCCGTGTCAGAGGCATTTGAACCAGAGTGACTCCATCTTGAATAGCAAGTGGGTAAAATTAGGCTGAGACCTACTGGGCTGCATTCCCAGGAGGTTAGGCATTCTAAGTCACAGGGTAGGAAAGGAGGTTAGCATGAGATACAGGTCACAAAGACCTTGCTGATGAAACAGGTTATGGAAAAGAAGCTGGCCAAAACCAAGATGGCCCGCACGCGCGTGCACACACACACACACACACACACACAGCGCCATACGGTCACGGCATCCTCCTGTTCATTGCTGCCCAGCCCTTTGCTGCTCCAGAGCAAACAATTAGAGGTTAGAGTACTTTGGGTGCCCATCTGGGCACTCAGTGGTAGCCGAGGGGGAAAGGCTTTGATGGAAGCGTCATCACCTGCTGTGTGGCTCTCTCCCAGTGGAAGGCCTTCAGAGAAGCAGAGCCGGAAGAAGGGCGTTTGCTAACTAACGTCCCTTGTCCACCAGCAGTTACTGAGTGCTTTCTCCGTGCTGGCCCTGAGCGAAGCGTGAATATAAGACACGTGATACAGACCCAGTCTGAGGATGGTGACCTATCAGGATGTAGGGACAAGGACACCCGGAGAGAACAGAAGCTGCAGGAGAGGGCAAGGAAAGGAGCATTTAATATCTCTTTGTGCCACGATTTTTTATATGTGCTTTTTTTGGTCTTAATATTCCGCAGTTGCTGTTTTCGTTTCTTCTTTGACTCAGAAGGCATTTAGGAGATTGTTTTTACATGTTTGCTCTGTTTTTCATCACTCACTTTCAGTTTTGGTGCACTGTAGTCAGAGAATATGACTGATTATGTTTCCATTTTTTTGGTAAATTTTCTTTGTGGCCTATTGTACTATCAAATTTTGAAATGTCTCATAGGAACTTGAAAATAAGATACAGTCTCTATATTCAGAATATAGACTTAGGTACTCCACTTACCTGTCCAGCGAGCTAGTTAACTAGCTGCCATTTATTATCAATCTTATTAAAAATAGCATTCAAAAGCTCAGAATAATTATGTTTCCTCTATTTGATTTGCCAGCCTCTGAAAGAGGTAAGTTAAAGCATCTTGTTGCAGTTTATTTCTGTATTTAGTTCAGTATTACATCCTGTAGATCTTATAAATTTTTCATATTTTTTCTTTATACACACACTTTAGTGCTATTAACTTATTGTAATATATATTCACTTGCATGCAGCCTGTTACTGACAAAACTCTTACTTACTTTTTGTTTGGATTTGCTTGGAATATGTTTACTCCTTCATTAATTTCAACCTATCTGGGTTCTTCTGTTTTAGGTGTCTCTCTCATTTTTAGGTGCCTTTCCTTTTCCTGCCTCAGCCTCTCTAGTAGCTGGGATTATAGGCATGTGCCACCATGCCTGGCTAATTTTTGTATTTTTAGTAGAGATGGGATTTCTCCATGTTGGTTGGGCTGGTCTTGAACCCCTGATCTGAGGTGATCCACCCGCCTCGGCCTCTCAAAGTGCTGGGATTACAGGCATGAGCCACTGTGGCTAACCCCCATTTTCTTTTCAAAAGTGAGTTTATATCAGTTTTATTCATGCCTATAGCAGACAGGTTTAGTCTATTTCTGTCATATTTTGTATTCTCAGCTTTGGTTTCTGTGTAATCTGTTTGTTTGTTGCTTTCAAATATGGAAGATATTCAAGCTGTTTTTTAGCTCTGCTGGTATATATCTTTGTAATTGTAAATGATATGTTTAGGCCTGACATGGGGGCTTATGCCTGTGATCCCAGCACTGTGGGAGGCCAAGGCAGGTGGATCACTTGAGCCTAGGAGTTCAGGACCGACCTAGACAGCATAATGAGAATCCATTTCTACAAAAATTTAAAAATTAGCTTGGTATCATGACGTGTGCATGTGGTCCCAGCTACTCAGAAGGCTAAGCGGAGAGAAGCGCTTGAGCCCGGAGGCTGAGGCTGCAGTGAGCTGGTATTGCGTCACTGCCTTCGCCTACGTGACAGAGTTAGACCCTGTCTCCAGACAACAAAGAAATAAATGAAAATAACATGTTCAATCAGCATTTCTCAATTTATAAGCTTCAAAAAAGAAACAATATCATTTATTCCCTTAAAAAGAAAAGGAAATTGGTAATTTAAAAAATCACCTTTACAGCCACTGTGGAAAATGACGTGGTGATTCTTCAAGAAATCAAACATAGACCAGGCACAATAGTGCACGCCTGTAGTCCTAGGTACTCGGGGGGCTGAGGTGAGAGGATCACTTGAGCTCAGGAGGTCAAGGCTGCAGGGAGCTGTGGCTGTGCCAGGGCGTGACACCTGGGTGACAGAGCGAAGCCCCATCTCTAAATACCTAACAACTAAAATTTTAAAAAGGAAATTAAACATAGTATTACCAATAATTCAGCATTTCTACTGAGAAGAAGTGAAAGCAGGGACTCAGGTATTGGCATACCCATGTTCACAGCAGTCAAAAGGCGGAAGCAACACTTGTGTCCATTAACAGATGAGTGGATAAACAAATGTTGTATTTGCGTACAATGAAATATTCAGCCTTAAAAGGGGAGGAAATTCCCATAAATGCTATAGCATGAATGAACCTTGAGGATGTTAAGTGAAATAAGCCAGACACAAACACACACACACACACACACACACACACACACACACACACACTATGATTCCACTTATTCAAGATATCTAGAATAGTAAAAAAAAAAATCAGAGACAGAAAGTAGAATGGTTGTTGCCAGGGGTTGAGGAAAGAGAATGAGGAGTTAGCGTTTAGTGAGTACAGACTTTCAGTTTGGGAAGATAAAGTTGTGGAGATAAATGGTGGTGGGATCATGGTACAGCAGTGCGATGTACTTCACACCACAGAGCCGGTCAGTTTGGCCAGGCATTTTGGCTCACACCTGTAATTCCAGTCACAGTGGGAGGTTTGCTTGAACCCAGGACTTTGAGACAAGCCTACGCAATATAGACCCAATCTCTACAAAAAATTTAAAAATTAGCTGGGCATGGTGGTAGCCCCAGCTACTTGGGAGGCTGAGGTGGGAGGATTGCTTGAGTCTGGGAGGTTGAGGCTGCAGTGAGCCGTGATTGAGTCACTGTACTCCAGTCTGGGCGACAGACAGAGCAAGACCCTATAAAAAAAAAAAAAAGAAGTAAATTTTGTTATATACATATTTTGCCGCCATAAAAGCAAACAAGCAAACGCCAATCTTCTTTTCCTTCCATTCCTTCTTTAATGATAGTTTTTTTTTTTTTTTTTTTTGAGACGGAGTTTCGCTCTTGTTACCCAGGCTGGAGTGCAATGGCGCGATCTCGGCTCACCGCAACCTCCGCCTCCTGGGTTCAGGCAATTCTCCTGCCTCAGCCTCCTGAGTAGCTGGGATTACAGGCACGCGCCACCATGCCCAGCTAATTTTTTGTATTTTTAGTAGAGACGGGGTTTCACCGTGTTGACCAGGATGGTCTCGATCTCTTGACCTCGTGATCCACCTGCTTCGGCCTCCCAAAGTGCCGGGATTACAGGCGTGAGCCACCGCACCCGGCCTAATGATAGTTTTGAGAATTTCCCCCCATATTCTATTATCGACAACAATGATTAACAAACATTTTGTAGGGTGTTTTTTTCCCTGTAATGACTATAACAATTACATTATTTTCCAGTAAATGTGATCATTATGGTTATCTAGGCTTTCTTATGTGTTCAAATACATTTAATACTTACCACCAGCCTGTTTATACCTCAGTTTCCTCCTATGTCAGTTCTAAATTTGGATTCGTCATCTCTCTCCAACCTTTCCTCAAGTAGAGTGATGTATTTCCTGGTGAAATAATGAATGATGAGAAGCTGTATCTTACGTGATGACTTTTGAGGAAGAGATTCAGGCCTCATGGTTCCAGCTCCCCTGTGGCTGCAGGCTGTGGAGTGTAGCACCATCCTCTTGGTTTCCCATAACTCTAGCCTATATCTCGTCAATAATCCCCTTACTAAACTCTCCTCCGTTACCCAGCTTGTGAGTGGCTTGTTTCCAGCTGGGACTATGAGTGATACAGCCTCTGCCTCCTCTGCTCTCCATGCACCCCTGCCCTCCTATCTCCTCTCCCTCCCTTTCTTTCCCTTTTTCCATCTTCCACTCCTTATCCCTCCTTATTCCCTTCCTCCTCCTTCCTTTTGGAGTGAGGTGACAGGCGGGTATGTAGGTTAGCATATCACGCTCTGCATCTGGCCCGTGGCTGCCCTTGTCCCTGGGTGGTCAAGAACAGAGTATTCCTTCTTTCTGAGCTACTCAGCGTTCTGGCTGCTTTTCAGAATGTGCAGCCCATCCCCCAGCCTCTCCGAAGCCACAGCCCAGCCAGCAGCCTGACGCAGCTCGCAATTCTGTTTAAGCTTACTCCCCACAGACAACTAGTTTTGTTCCCTAATCTGACATCTTGGGAGGGTGGGTGAGACCAAATCTCTTACATCAGTGTCTACATGGAGCATTCGCTAGTTTAGGCCAAGACATTATGAGTTTCACTTTTATGGCTCTCCCAATTCTTGTGTGTGCAGATTTTATTGTGTTAGGAGTTAAAAATGTAATAAGCTAGGAGAAAAAAAATTGAATCATTTCAGCTAAAGACTACAGCCTAACAAAATTCTTAACAGACCCTTGTAAGTCCTGTTGCTGGGAAGTATTTGTCCAGCAGACCTGGAACAGTTTAAAAAAGGAGTAGGGGTTTGGTTAACATTAAAGAAACACAAAGATTTTTCTTTGCTCTTTGAGAGCAGAGCCACAGAGGGAACAAGGAAAGAAAGAGGGGATTGAGCATTTTTGCAAACAAATGATAAAACTGCCTTTTAAAGACGGAGGGGGGATCCCTTGTCCAAACAAGACTTCTGCCAGGGTAGGAAATCATTTCTGCAATTGTTTACAATGCTCGGGCAGCCGGTCCTAAGTCAACATGGCCTGGGAGCGTTGCCCTGGAGTCTCTCGCGTTTGCCAGCCGCCTGCCATCTCGAGCTCAGCTATTTCTGGGACTTAGCTCCCTCCTTTGAAAAACAAACTGTGGCCCTCACTGTCATTCCCAATAAACCCCCCGGTTTGTGCAGCCTTAATCATGTTTTCCAGAAGAGTTGTCCAACGGACGGCCTGGATGCAATGTGTGGGGCTCAGGAGCGCCAGTGTGTGTGGGGGAGGGAAGCTCTCATCTGTGGATGCCAAGATGGAAATTTCCATTGCACTCCAAGATGGCTTCACCTGTGGCCAAGGAAACCGACTCCATCTCAAAGAGGAGAACTTGGCTAATGAACAGCCTGAGATTTATGTCCTTTCCTACAGTTTTTTCTGTAAACTCAGAGCCAAGTTTGCTTTTACTGAAAAGCACCGTGATTACTAGTCATAACGCTTCACATCTGGTTGTCACTTAGTGTAGAGTTTCACTTCTGTTACCTCGTTTGTTCTCTACCATGAGAAAGGCATTATTAGTCCCATTTATTTACCTTTAAAAAAAAAAAAAAAAAAGACGAGGTCTCACTATGTTTCCCAGGCTGGTCTTGAACTCCTAAACTCAAGTGATCCTCCTGCCTTGGCCTCTCAAAGTGTTGAGATTACCGGTGTGGGCCACTGCACCTGGTCAGTCCCATTTATTTAATTAGCTCATCTATTTGTTTCCTTATTTGGTGTTAATATGGTCACATTGTTTGAAAATTTTAATTTCTAATGAAAAGATGCCTCTCTTCTACTCCGCCACCATCCTATCCTTCTGGCCTACCTTCCCATAGGTAACTACTGTTGTTCATTTTTTTTGCGTATCTCTCCAGAGATGCTTTATGCATATCCAAGCAACTTGGAGTGGTACAAGGAGAGAGTATTGCAGGTAGACAGGAGAGTCCCAGTCACTACCCCTGTCTCCAGTTGGCTGTTTGATATTGTGCATACCGCGTTCCCTCTCTGAACCTCCTTGTGTCATCTGTGAAAATGAGAATAAAGGCTAACATTCATTAGGCTTATACGTGTCTGCCACTGTTATAACTGTTTTTATACGTGTTTGTTGAATGAAGCTCACTATAGCCCTATAAGGAGGCAAACTGAGGCCCAGAGAAATCAAGTATCTTGCCCAGGTCCTAGTTAATTAGAGGGAGAACCTGGGTTTTATGAAGCTAGGTAGTCTAACAGTAGAACTCATTCACCACTGAAACCCTTGTGTTGTATACTGCCATTCATTTATGATACTGACAAAACCAAATGATGGCTTGAGACAGGAGGCTGCCCCAGAGTGGTTCCTCCCAATTTTGGTATCTGCGATCCTACGTCCAGTTCCCGTAAAACCCCAGCCAGGCAGCTCTGAGTCACTCAGCCCCATTCAGATGGGATGGTGACAGCTGGCAAAGAGCAGGAGACAGCAGGGCAAGGCTGAGGCGTGAACCCTGATGTCAGACCAGCATTCCCGCTGTGTCTCTCCAGGGGCATCAGGACAACTCCTTAATAAGAAGTTCTTATTTTTATCAAAAGCAGTATTAAAAAGCCAACTTATTTTCAGAGACAAAAGACAGCAGCCCAGAACAAACACTTTAACCCCTTTGGCTACTTATGCATGTGTTGATCTCACTTATTCTTGTCAACCTTAAATAATGAGATTCAGGAAGTATTAAGTATAGAGTTTATCTGAGCCCAAAGCTTGAGGGTGGCCACCAAGGAACATAGATTCAAGTCGCCCTGAATATACATTCTAATTAGCAGCAGTAATAATGTTGTTTTTTTTTTTTTTTTTTTTAAAAAAAAAAAGAAGAGGCAGTTCCCAAGTTGTTAATAATAATTTACATGAAAGTAACATAAGCTATTGATTAGTTATGCATTGTTCTTTGTATCACAGATTCCAGGAACATGAAGATAATGGGTGAGGCCGGCTAGTCAGAAACTAAATGCCTTTAAACAATTGCCCCCAGGGCATGGGTGGGGTGTGGAAGTGGGGGTGAGGGATGGGAGTGGGGCCTGACCACTCCCGAGCCAAGTAAATTTTGCATACCTCTCATAGCTTATAGCAGTCTGAGCTATTTTTCTTTTTTCATTCTAAACGGAGATAGTAAATATTTCCAGCTTTGTAAGCCATACAGTCTTTGTTGCAATTTCTCAGCTCTGCCTTATACCTACTGCCTTCAGGCGATATAGACATAAATGGGTGTGACCATCTTCCAACACAACTTTATTTACAAAAACAGATTTTTTAAGCAACAACGGATTTGACCTGTTGATGTAGGATTTTTCTCGGTTACTTTGCCAGCCAGAGATCTCTGGCCAGCAACACCCCTGCCCAGGCCTTGCTAGGGTCTGGGGTTCACCACAGGATAAGCCCCGTCTGCTTGGCCTGCTAGGCTGTGCCTGGCAGTGGGTCCTATGCGGGTCCTGTGGCTGCCATGACTGCGTGCTCAGCCCCTGGCGGGAAGGTCGGGGGAGGGGAGTGAGCAGGGTCCAGCCAGCTGTTCCAAGAGCCGGCACAGGAGCGGGATCCATGCAGGGCTCGTGGCTGGACCAGATGTGTCACAGGTGGCTCCTGCAGTGGACTCTGGTGCTCTGATGTCTAGACAAGGGGAATGTGGTGGCGCCCAGGCAATGGGGCCCTCGACCCTAAAGCCTGAGTGGGGGTGTTACAGTGTGCTAATCAGCTCTTTTGGTCCCACTGTCTGCAGCCCAGGGGATGGCAGCATGTAACAGCTCTGTCAGCCCTGGTGACCCACTCCAGCCCATGGTTCTGAGATGACTCAGCCCTGCTGCTGCTTCCCGTCGTGTAGGGGCAGCTGCCTTCTGCTGGCAGAGGGCAGAGGGCCACAGTGTTACAGTCTTCTTTGTACCTGCATTCAGTGGGTCCTGAGTTCCAAGAAGAATGAGGTTATGCTGGCAATCAAAGGGTGAGGAGGGCAGACAAGAATTTTATTGAGCGATGAAATCGCTCTCAGCAGAGAAGGGACATAGGTTGGTCCCCCACTTTAAATTGGGTGGTCTTTCAATCAGTGTGTCTGGGTCTGAGGTTTTCATGGGCCCAGAATGGTGGAGTATGTGCTGATTGGTTTGTGATATACAAGAAAGCCTAAAACAAAGGCACCACTCAAAGGTTCGCATGACAGTATAAAATCCCAATTAAGGAAGGGTAGGGATCAATCAGAGGAAAGCATGCCAAACAGGAAGAGAAGTTCTCAATCTGGTCCAAGGATTTACCCAGGACTTATAGCTAGGCTTCAAACTGTCTTTGGCTTGAAGGTCAGCTTTCACTGGGGACCTGCCTCTGTCTGACTAGGATTTGTCTGCTTCTTGCCACTAATCACTGTGGGCTATAGTTTACTGACATCTGTTGTAAATAATTTCTTAAATTTCTGCTTCTTGTTCATATTCTATTTTTTTTTTTTTAAGATGAGGTTTCACCATGATGGCCAGGCTGGTCTTGAACTCCTGACCTCAGGTAATCCACCCACCTCGGCCTCCCAAAGTGCTAGGATTACAGGCGTGAGCCACCACATCTGGCAAATTTCTGTTTCTTAATTTATAATATTTTTCTTTTTTTTTGAGACAGTCTCACTCTGTTGCCCAGGCTAGAGTGCAGAGGTACAATCATGGCTCCCTTCGACCTCTGCTTCCTGGGTTCAAGTGATTCTCCTGCCTCAGCCTCCCGAGTAGCTGGGATTACAGGCACATGCCACCATGTCTGGCTAATTTTTGTATTTTTGGTAGAGATGAGGTTTCGCTATGTTGGCCAGGAACTCCTGACCCCAAGTGATTGACCCACCTTGGCCTCCTGAAGTGCTGGCATGAGCCACCAGGCCTGACCAATTTATAAATTTTACTTAACTAATTTTCTGTTGGGTCAATAAAAATTTCTTTTCTTTCTTTTTTTTTTTTTCAAGACAGGGTCTGACTCTGTCACCCATCTGGAGCATGGTGGCAGTCAGTCATTACTCACTGCCTGCGGTGCAGGGGCACAATAATGGCTCACCGTGGCTTCAACCTCCTAAGCTCAGGTGGTCCTCCCACCTCAACCTCCCGAGTGGCTGGGACTACAGGTGTGCACCACCATGCCCAGCTAATTTTTTGTATTTTTTGTAGAGATAGGGTTTCGCCGTATATCCCATGCTGATCTCAAACTCTTGGACTCAAGCAGTTCTCCAGCCTCTGCCTCCCAAAGTGCTAGAATTATAGGCATAAGCCATTGAGGCTGGCCCCCAAGAATTTACCTTTCTTAAACAGCTCCCCTCCCTGCAGCTGTTGACCCTCCCAACTCATCCTAATAGAGTTATATTATCAGTTATATTAATATTCAATGTTTATATGATTATGACTAAGTATTGTTCCCTGTTGAATCAAACAGTATACCATTTCCTTTCTCATACAGCTTTTGTCTTTACCTGGAGCTGACTACTTCATTCTTTTTTTTTTCATTTGCGTAGTGTCTTTGACTTTCAACAGCCTCTCTCAGAGGATTTTCTACATGGTTAAACATCTCTTTTATTTTTTTTCCGGCGCTATTGTTTTGCTGGAGCCCCTCCTACAACCTTCCAGACCCCCAGTCCAGTGTGGACTGGGATTCCCTGGGCCTGGGCTCATCTCTTATCCTAAAACTTTTTTTTTCACTATCCTGGAAATCCACTGGATCTCTTCTCTGTATTAGATTTCTTTTTCCCAGATCCCACTAGATCCCATTGCTCCTCTCTGATTTACTTCCTTATTTAAGCTACTATCTTTCTCTGTTTTTTTTTTTTGAGATGGAGTCCCACTCTGTCGCCCAGGCTAGAGTGCAGTGGCAGATCTCAGCTTACTGCAACCTCCGCCTCACGGGCTCAAGTGATTCTCCTGCCTCAGCCTCCAAAGTAGCTGGGACTACAGGCAGCCACCACCAAGTCCGGCTACTTTTTTTGTATTTTTAGTAGAGACAGGGTTTCACCATATTGGTCAGGCTGGTCTCGAACTCCTGACCTCAGGTGATCCACCTGCGTCAACCTCCCAAAGTGCTGGGATTACAGGTGCGAGCCACCATGCCCAGCCCACTTATCATTCTTGAATGATAGTTTTGTAAAGGATAGAATTCTAGACTGAAAATAATTTTTTTCCCAATATTTTGAAGCATACAAGAAGTCTGATACCTTTTTGATTCTTAATCCTTTATATAAAATCTGTTTTTCTTCTCTAGCTGTTTTTATAACCTCTTTATTCCTAATGTTCCGAAATTTCAGCATGATATTGTCAGGGACATTTGAACCAGAGCAATTCCATCTTGAACAAGGTTTGGGTAAAAGAAGCCTGAGGCCTATTGGGCTGTATTCCCAGGAGGTTAGGCATTCTAAGTCACAGGATGAGACAGGAGGAGGTCAGCACAAGATACAGATCATAAATACCTTGCTGATAAAACGGGCTATGCAAACCTGTAAACTTCATATTCGTTTTCTGCATTACCTGTGCCTCTAGTTACTGAGCATTTTGAGTTTCTGCAGGGCAAGTGGGCTTGCTTCACATGCTATCACCGTGCACAGTCTCTTAAGAGTCAGCTGCTTCTAGTCTGATAAGACAGCCTGGACCATCTATCGGCTTTTCATCCTCCCAGCACCTGTTGACAACTCCTTCCCCCTATTGTTTCCATTCTTGTCGTCTTTGTCCCTGTGAACTTACTTTGTTCTTATTGCGATCCCCCCTAATTGGCCTCTTTGTTTCCATCCTTGTTCCATCTTTGTCCTTTTACGGTGTATTTTCCACAGAGAAGCAAGGGGGTCTTTTAAAAATGTAAGTCACGAATCCACAGCATTTGTGGACATTCCATGGGACAACTACGTTAACCTCTTTAATAGTCAACAGCATGAAAACACAAGGCAAAAAAAAAGGAAAGAAAAAACAAGAAAACACAAAGGGATAGGAAGGGACTCTCCTACATTAAAAATATTTAGGAGTCAGGCCAGGTGTGGTGGCTCATGCCTGTAATCCCAGCACTTTGGGAGGCCGAGGTGGGAGGATCATGAGGTCAGGAGTTTGAGACCAGCCTGACCAGCATCGTGAAACCCCGTCTGTACTAAAAATACAAAAAGATTAGCTCTGTCACCCAGGCTGGAGTGCGGTGGCGCAATCATGGCTCACTGCAACCTCTGTCTCCTGGGCTCAAGGGGTCAACTTCAGCTTCCCAAGAAGCTGAGACCACAGGCGTACACTACCATGTCTGGCTAACTTTTGTATTTTCTGTGGAGACAGGATTTTACCATGTTGCCCAGGCTGTTCTTGGAACTCCTGAGCTCAAGAGATCTGCCCACCTCAGCCTCCCAAAGTGCCTGGATTACAGGCATGACCCACCACACCCGGCCTCTTTGTAGCATTTACTATCACCTGACTTATATGTTTTTGTAGTAAAATATAACATACATTTACCTTTTTGGCCTTTTTTTTGGGTTGTTATTCCTGAGACACAGTCTCACTCTCTCTCCAATGCTGGAGTGCAGTGGTGGCTCTCAGCTCATTGCAACCTCCGCCTCCCAGGTTCAAGCAATTCTCCTGCTTCAGCCTCCTGAGTAGCTAGGATTGCAGGCATGCACCACCATGCCTGGCTAATGTTTGTATTTTTAATAGAGACAGGGTTTCTCCATGTTGGCCAGGCTGGTCTTGAACTCCTGACCTCGTGATCTGCCCACCTTGGCCTCCCAAAGCACTGTTTAACCATTTTTAACTGTGCATTTAATTGGCACCAAGTGCATTTATATTGTTGTGCAACCACCACTAACATCCATCTCCAGAACTTTTTTGATTGTCCCCTCCTGAAACTCTGTACTTACTAAACGATAACACTCTGATGCTCTACCATGATTGCTCTACCTTGCAACCATGATTCCATTTTTTGCTTCTGTGTATTTGACTACCCTCAGTACCTCATATAAGTAAAATCACACAATAGTTGTCCTTTGGTCTCTGGTTTATTTCGCTTAGCATAATGAATGTCTTCAAGCTTCATCCATGTTGTAGCATGTATCACAACTGCATATCACCTGTCATTTTATGTTTGTTGGGTCATTTGCTTATTATTAACATCTGCTCCCCCCACCGCCCAAAAGGTAAGGTCCTTGGGGGCAAGAGCTTTGTCTGTTTTGCTTGTTCATCTTGAACAGTGCCTGGGCACAGAGTAAGTACTCAAATATTTGTTGAGTAATTTGCCTCCTGTTGGGGCAATCTCCTTTTTTCGCGTAGAGCTGGCCTTCTTTTCTGAACACGATGTGTCCATTTAGCAAGCAATGTTTAGCTCCCACTGTGCAAAACACTCTGGGGGCCAGAGAGATAAAGCAGTGAAATGAGCTAGGGTGATGTCGCTGCGTGGTTAGAGTGGTGGAGTAGACATCTGTTTTCATTGCTTTCTCTTTTTCCCTGCCCAACATGTACTCCTCTCCTTCTGACATTAACAATGGGATTTTCCTTTGGGATGTCTCCCTTCCCCATTCTCAGTCTGTGTAGTTCTAAAGGATCGGTCTTATCCTCTGGCTTCAAGGAAAGATAAGCAACCCAGGCCTGCCAATAAGACCCAGGCCTGAGACTTCTGCTGCCACCATTACACTGAGCCTACAGAACTGGGAGAATGTGAGCCTAGAGTCACATTCTCACATGCCTCATTACGTCGAAAGCTGATGTTTGAGAATGAAGATAACACAGAAGAAAATAGACTTCAGAGATGGACAAAGGGGAATAGAGCCCTGATCACATTGTCTGAGCTCCCGAAACCAGCCATGCCCGAAGTCAGAAATCATTTCCTGGGCTTTTCAGCTTTGTGAGCCGATGATTTCTCGCCCCCTCCCCCTTTACTTAATCTTATTTTGGTTTGAATTAGATTTCTGTCACCTGCTATCAAAATATTCCTGACTAATATAAGAGAGACAGACAAAAAGGAAAGAAGGTAGAGAGACTCAACTTGCAATGCCCCCTAACTGGTGGGGTTAGGAGGCTCAGCTCTTATCCAGGAAAAGCATAAAGGATTTGAGATGTTTTCCTCAAGGAAGAGAAGCCTCTGGAAGACAGGGCTACATCTTTAGATATGTAAAGAGCTGTCATATGTTGGGAGGCCAAGATGGGTGGATGATAAGGTCCAAGAGATTGAGACCATCCTGGCCAACACTGTGAAACCTCATCTCTACCAAAAATAGAAAAATTAGCCGGGTGTTGTGGTGGTATGCACCTGTAATCCCAGCTACTTGAGAGTCTGAGGCAGGAGAATCACTTAAATCCCTGGGGGGTGGAAGTTGCAGTGAGCCGAGATTGCACCACTGCGCTCCAGCCTGGGCGACAGAGCAAGACTGTCTCCAAAAAAAAAAAAAAAAAAAACGCTGTCACATGGGAGAAGAATTGCTCTAGATAATGCGAGGGGAAATACCAGGACCAGCAGTTACATATTTTCAGGAAAAGTTAGTTCAGGAAGGAGAAAAACGTGGAGGCCCCAGAAGCAGCCCAGAGGCACAGGAGTGAAGGAGGAGTGAGTTGAATGAGCCCAAGGAGGGGAGACACAAATGGTATACACGGGTGAGGAAAAGGGCAGCCCTGCATGCGGCCTCATTCTGATCACCCTTAGGGTCCCTCTCTTGGGAACTCTCCACTTGTGCTGACTGATGTAAGCAGAGAATGAGTTTGTCAACTGAAGACATTAGACACGTGGTCCCTCCTCCTCACCCCTTGGCCTCCTCCTGACATTCCGGAAGCGAACTACAAGGGTGCTCAAAAACACAGTTGATATGGGCTGACAGCTATGTTAACCCATGGATTATGAGACATGTTGGTCTGTTCTTGCATTGTTATAAAGCAATACCTGAGGCTGGGTAAATTATAAAGAAAAGAGGTTTATTTTGGCTCACGGTTTCGCAGGCTGTCCGGGAAGCGGGGTGCCAGCATCTGGCTCTGGTGAGAGTTTCAGGAAGCTTACGATCATGGTGGAAGGTGAAGTGGGGGCAGGCTTGTCACATGTTGAGAGAGAGAGGAGGAGGTGCCAGGTTCCTTTTAAACAGTCAGATCTCAAGGTTACAATGAGAACTCACTCATTACCAGCGGGAGAGCACCAAGGCATTCATGAGGGATCCACCCCCAGGACCAAAACGACTCCCACTAGGCCCCACCTCCAACACTGGGGATTACATTTCAACTTGCGTTTTGCAGGGGACAAATATCCAAGCTACATTGTGGGAGAAGTAGGCTTTCTCAAGGAATCTGAAAAAATTTTTTATTAGCCTCTTCTGTAAAAGAACATCCGGCACCAAAGCTTGTGCTGTGGTTTTGTTAAAAGTTGTTTTGTAATTTGAAGAGTCTGGGTCACGGCCTTGGAGAGCTTCTGGATGGTAACTGCATCACAGTCCTGAAATAAAAGGTGCTCTCAATAAGCTGCCATCCAGTGCCCACACCACCCTTTTCCAGGGCATTGTAGGAAGTCTGGAAAGCCTTCCTTGCCTGGCTCCTCTTCCAGGCCTTTCCTCTTCCCCTACCAGATATCTTTTCACTTCTTACCTTTTCCTGTCCCCAGATCTTGCTCTTGGAACAGTGCCTAATTTTCAGAAGGTGTTTCCAGAGAAGAAAAGCTGTAATGACAAAGAAAATGCATCAATCTGGGACCCCTATGGTGGCACAGGGAGAATTTGAGCTATGGAATTAGACAAAAGTGAGGTGGTGATTTTTTTTTTTTAACTTTTTAAAAATTATTTAAAAAAATGTTTTTTGGTTTGTTTTTAAATGAGATGTGATATGCCTTAGATGTCAAAGAATGAAGTTTAAATTCTGACTCTATCTTACATGGAAAACTCAATTTTCTAGTGTCTCCATCTCTCCTCACTTAGAATAATGATCCTTTTTTTTTTTTTTTGAGATGGAGTCTCAATCTGTAGCCCAGGCTGGAGTGCAGTGGCAGATCTTGGCTCACTGCAACCTCTGCCTCCAGGTCTGGGTTCAAGCAATTCTCCTACCTCAGCCTCCCAAGTAGCCAGGATTACATGCACGAGCCACCATGCCCAGCTAATTTTTGTATTTTTTAGTAAAGATGGACTTTCACCATGTTGGCCAGTCTGGTCTTGAACTCCTGACCTTGTGACCCACCCACCTCAGCCTCCCAAAGTGCTGGGATTACAGCCATGAGCCACCATGCCCAGCCAGGATACCTCCTTTTTTGGAGTCTTGCTCTGTTGCCTGGCTGGAGTGCCGTGGTGCAATCTCAGCTCACTGCAGCCTCTGCCTCCCAGGTTCAAGCGATTCTCGTGCCTCACCCTCCCAAGTAGCTGGGATTACAGGTGCATGCCACCACGCCCAGCTAATTTATTTTTGTATTTTTAGTAGAGACGGGGTTTCACCATGTTGGCCAGGCTGGTCTCAAACTCCTGACTTCATGATCCGCCTGCCTCGGCCTCCCAAAGTGCTGGGATTACAGGCATGAGGCACCGTGCCTGGCAAGAGGTGTTTTCTTAAGAGGTGGTCAAGGAGAGCATGAGGAATGTTTGGAGATTGTTAGGGCTTTGTGCTGGAGGTTCAGCTGCTACCTACCACAGTCCATTTCCCTTCTTTCCCACCTCCCCTTTCAGTTAAGGGTGGCTATGTGGCCACATTCTCTCCAGGGGAGTGTTAGTGGTAATGACACATGGCATTCAAGGGCCCAGGGCTTAGGATCTTCCTCCTCTTTTTCCCTCCCATCAGCAGCAACCCAGATATTGGCTGCTAACCCAGCTTCAACCATGCAGATGAGAACTGAGCTCTTGAAATGGCAGAGCAACAACTTGGACAGAGCCTGGGTCTTGAGGGACTCTGTGCAGCAGAGCTGCCAGCCTTCAAGGACTCTACTGTGCAGAAAAAATAAATTCCTTTGCTCACTAAGCCGTGGTTTAGTTGAATCTCTTTGTTAAAGAAACTGAGCCTTACCTTAAATGATACATCTGATATGGATGTATCTTGGGCATCCATTTTCTCAAACTTGGGTTCTTTTCGTAAACAATAGGCAGTTGTGATACTAGGAAAAGCCCCGGACTCAAATTTAAGAAATTTGGCTGCTCAGTGAAAATAATTAACATTTTGTGCTTCGCATTATAGTTGACCAAGATTTCCTCTGTGAGACCTAGGTCTTTTTCTTTTTTTTCTTTTTGCGATGGAGCCTCTCTCAGTCACCCAGGCTGAAGTACAGTGGCGCAATCTTGGCTCACTGCAACCTCTACTTCCCAGGCTCAAGCCATCCTCATGCCTCAGCCTCCTGAGAAACTGGGACTACAGGTATGTGCTATACGCCCGACTAATTTTTGTATTTTTAGTAGAGATGGAGTTTCACCAGGTTGGCCAGGCTGGTCTTGAACTCATGACCTTAAGTGAACCACTTTCCTCAGCCTCCCAAAGTGCTGGGATTATAGGTGTAATTTCTTTATCTATAAAACAGCAGCCACAGAAGTATGAGAAGTGTAAGTGAAACTTGTAAGTTGTCAAGTGTTACGCAAACATGAGGTCCTCTCAGCATCTGGAGCATTGAAGGGCACTAGACATGTTCTGTCTCAGCTGAGAGGCAAGGTGGGGTCCTCTGAAGAGGCACCAGGGAGCAAAAGTGGGCACAGTGTGCTGCCTCGTCTCCCGTACAGACTGACGTGCAAGAGGCCCATGGTGGAATGTACTCCTAGCCAACTACTTGTAAAAATATGCAGAATTATAGATACAGAGAGAGCCTATGTAATAGCCCACATGACTAAGAATGATCTCTGCAGAGGAGCACTGCATTAAAATAACAGCCGCGGCAGGCGTGAGGCCACCTTCAGAGATAAATGCTGGAGTTTGGCTCCAAATGCCAACATCCTTAGCTAATCTAAGTAACGCATGAACAGGAAGAATTCCGTGGCTGGGAGCCCAAGTGGAGTTGTATAAAGAACTCTTAAGAACAGCTAGTAACCTCCAAGCCGCAGGCCCAAGTGTGTGATGGGGAATGTAACATTTAATAGGATCTGAAGGGAGAGGGGCTGCCGAGAGGGCTGGAGATGGGGCTTGGATCTCGATGAGAGGCACGCTGTTAAGGGGCTTCTGGTGGCAACTCCACCACGCCACAGATGGTTTCCGTCTCTGGTTCATTTGTTTTGTGCAAGATCAACTTGAGTCAGGAATCCAGGTTAGAAAGTCCACCATCCTCTCATGAAAGAGGCCAGGAAAGACTTGGCCAGGAAGTTAGGGGAAAAGATGTCAAAGATGTCACTCCTGTTGGGAAGGGAGGCGGCCTCTTACCTCTGACATGTTGGCTCCATGATTTTCAGAACTGGAATGTTCTCCCAGAGATTGTCTAACGCATGCTCCACGACCCTATCCTCATCGCCAACTCTCATATTATAGTTGGGGAAACTGAGGCCCAGCACAGGGAAGCAAAGCTCCCAAAAACAGTGAGTCAGGGGCTGTGGAGATCACCTCCTCCAGTCTGAACTACTCCCTAGTTCCCACCCACCCCATTATTTCACAAACACAGATACTGAGGTGCAGAGGGAAAAAATGACAAGGTCAAGGTTTCACGTTCATTATAGGGCAGAATGGGGAGTGACCAGGCTACCTGGTCCGAAACTAGAAAATTTTGACCACCACGTTTCAGCATCCACCACGTTTCAGCATCTTCTCAGCTGAGAATGATGACTAGCAAAGGCCTCGCTCCTGGTCTGGCTCATCAGGTCTTTCTGCGGCTGTTGTAGCAGGATGGGCTTTCCAGCTCACCCCGAGGTTGCTGGCAGAATTCAGGTCCTGGGGAGCTGTTGGACTGAGCGGGCTCCTCTCAGGTCCTTGCCTCATGGTCCTCTCCTACACGCTGATGAGGAAACAGAGCACCCAAACCATGTTGGAAGTCCCTGGCTTTTATAACCTCTTCTTGGAAGAGATAGTCCACCACTTTTGTATTTTTTGAGATGAGGTCTCGCTCTGTCACCCAGGCTGGAGTGCAGAGGTGCCATCCTAGCTCACTGCAACCTCCACCTCTTGGATTCCAAGTAGCTGAGTAGGTGGGCCACAGGTGCACACCACGACACCTGGTGAATTGTATTTTTTTTGTAAAGACGGGATTTCTTCATGTTGCCCAGGCTGGTCTTGATCTCCTGGGCTCAAGCGATCCTCCCTCCTCAGCCTCCTAAAGTACTGCAATTGCAAGCATGAGCCACTGCACCCCACCCAGTTTTGTTGTATTCTAGGTCTCAGAAGTCCTTAGGTCCAGGTCCCCCACCCCATACTCCTATCACACAGATGTGCGCGCGCACACACACACAGGTCTACACAAGGGCATGAATACCAGGAGGCCAGGTGCTTTTCAGAAGCTGCTGACCATAATTGTCTAGCAGTACATAAAAAGCATCCTGTACCAGCCTCCCATCATATGGAGGGCCCTCGTCCCTTCAACCAGGGCTCTCCTGGTGGGTTCATGACTTCATGTCTTTGACCTCCACTGGCTGGGAGGCTCCTGGGGCAGGGGAGTCATTGCCTATGGTGCCTGCAGCAGGCATTCTGCTAATACTGTGCTCTTTAGGGTAAGTGGAGGGAGAGAGAGGTTTCTGGGTAATGCCTTAATTCAGGAGTGCCTTACGCAATGAACTGATGCTTGTTCTTATGGAATCTTGGGTGCTTTGGACAAATGTTTTAGAAGAATTTTGGAACTCCAATCCCAAGTACTGCAGAGAACACTTTTAGACACGGTTGTCAATTGGGAAAAAAAACTGAAAAGGGCCTGTACCAGGCTGGGCTGGATGCATACTACATCCACAATATCCTGGACTGGACTGAACTCGAGCCATTCTGTGTTTACGTAATTGTCCCGCTGTTGGCAAAGGGCAAATCCAAGCCTGAGGAGTGGGGTAATTCCACTGAATCTTCCCATGCCAGTTATCTTGGGAGGAAGTTTGTCCTGGGGAAGAAATTGAGAACTCAAGATGTGGGCCTTTTCACCCCTCTGGGGTGAGAAAGAACTGTGTTCTCTTTCAACAAAGTTGGGTCTGCCCTACAAGGGAAGACACGCTCCAAGCAACCCTAGAGAAGGGGCTGGGCTGGACCCTGCTGATGGGGAACAAGCTGGGGCTGAACAGCTAGGTGGCCCTATGAGATTATCTGGGTACCAGCCTGGGCTCCGGGGTACCAGCCACATTGGTCACTGTGTTGAGTATTTCCTTATATTTTATTTTTCTTCCATGGTGCCCAAATTCAGTCAGCTCCTGCTGGAAACTGTAT
The DNA here is from genome assembly GCF_001604975.1 of Cebus imitator. NCBI lineage: Eukaryota > Metazoa > Chordata > Mammalia > Primates > Cebidae > Cebus > Cebus imitator. The sequence goes on along the minus strand of NW_016107811.1, from coordinate 1,359,177 downwards.
CTGGTTTCTGCTGAGTATGATGCACTGAGGGGAAGGCCCCAGCCATGTTTGAGGCTGAGTGGCCACCATACCTGGCCTCAACATTTTAATAGAACTTTTCACTTTTCAAAACAATTTCCCACTGAGAGTGCTGGGCTCAGTGGGGGTGTCCACCCACAGGGGACAGCCATGCTCAGCGGGGTGGGAGATCACAGCAGGTGCGTGGGCCACTGAGGAAGCTGGAGGAGGAGAACATAAGGGCGAGCTCTGGGACAGCAGTAACCCAGCACCTGGGGGCTCTCCAAAATAGCTAGGGATGGTCTGCAGGGATGGGGTTCCTATGTGGGCCAGCAGGGGTCAAAGGAAATTGTAATTTGAGCATTTAATGGAGATAAGGCAGTTTATTTTCATTGGCTAGGGAGGCTGGAACATAGCTGTTCTATTAGATGCTGTGGTAGTAAAAATAAATAACAGCAATAATTAGTATGTCAACATGTTGGTGTTTGTTTTGTTTTTTTAAGACAGGGTTTCACCATGTTGGTCAGGCTGGCCTTGAACTCCCAACCTCAGGTGATCCACCTGCCTTGGCCTCCAAAGTGCTTGGATTACAGGCGTGAGCCACCACGCCCAGCTTTTTTTTTTTTTTTTTTTAAAAACAGGGTCTTGCTCTGTTGCCCAGGCTGGAGTAAAATGGCACAACACAGCTCACATAATCCTTGAACTCCTAGGCTAAAGCAATCCTCTCACCTCAGCCTCCTGAGTAGCTGGGACTACAGGTGTGCCCCACCATACCCAGATAATTTTTGTGTTTTTTGTACAGATGGGGTCTCATTATGTAGCCTAAACTGGTCTTGAACTCCTGGGCTCAGGTGATCCTCCTGCCTCTGCCTCCCAAAGCACTGTGATTACAAGTGTGAGCCACCATGCCTGGCCTCAACATTTTAATAGAACTTTTCACTTTACAAAATAGTTTCCCATATATCTGTTTCTAATTGATTCTCAAAATAATCTTATATGTGGAATAGGCATTAGATTGTTAATTGCTCTTATTATCAGGTTAAGCTATATGAAATTGCCATATTAATAAGTCAAACACTGTTAACTGTAAACAATTTTTATGGTTTATCCTCATATAATTACATAAATCATAACTAGTAATATAAATAACAATAAGAGCATCTTAGTCCATTTCGTGTTGCTGTAACAGAATATCATAGACTGGGTAATTTATTTTAAAAAGATATTTATTTCTGGCTGGGTGCAGTGGCTCACACCTATAATCCCAGCACTTTGGGAGGCCAAGGCAGGCGGATCATGAGGTCAGGAGATCAAGACCATCCTGGCTAACACAGTGAAACCCCATCTCTATTAAAAAATACAAAAAATTAGCTGGGGTGTGGTGGTGTGCACCTTTTAGTCCCAGCTACTCCGGAGGCTGAAGCAGGATAATCACTTGAACCCAGGAGGCAGAGGTTGCAGTGAGCTGAGATTGTGCCACCGCGCTCCAGCCTGAGCAACAGAGAGAGATTCTGTCTCAAAAAAAAGATTAATTTTTGTTACAGTTCTAGAGGCGGGGAAGTCTAAGATCAAGGGGCTCGCATCTGGCAAGGACCTTAATGCTGTGTGATGCCTGTGGCAGAACGTGGAAGGGCAAGAGAGCATGACAGAACAGGAGGGGAAGGAGGCCAAACTCTTTTCTTTTATTAAAAAGCAACTCCTGAGATAATGAACCCACTCCTTCAATAATGGCATTAATCCATTCATGAGGGCAGAGCCCATCTGACATCATCACCTCTTTTTTTGTTTGTTTGTTTTCTGGAGACACAACTCAGGCTGTTGCCCAGACGGAAGTGCAGTGGTGCAATCATAGCTCACTGCAGCCTTGACCTCCCAGGCTCAAGTGATCTTCCCACCTCAGCCTCCTTAGTAGCTAGGACTTCAGGTGTGCACCACCACACCCAGCTGATTTTTTTTTTTAATTATTTTTTTGTAGATACACGGTCTCCATATGTTGCCCAGGCTGGTCTTGAATTCCTTGGCTCAAGCCAGTTCTCCCAACCTTGGCCTCCCAAAGTGCTGGAATTACAGGCATGAGCCATTGTGCCTGGCCACTAATCACCTCTTAAAGGTCTAACCTCTCAAACGTGCTGCACTGGGGATTAAGTTTCCAACACGTGAACTTTGAGGGACACAGTCAAGCCATAGCACATAGCAAGTCATTGTGTTTTAAATTATGTACCTGGCATGTTGCTAAGTCGTTTCACACACTTTATCTTGTTCAGTTCTCAGGAGAACTTGAGGAGGTGCATATTCTAGTGGATATCGCAATGTTCCTTTCAGGTTCCTCTTCAGGGCCTCCACACTCATTCCAGCTGCTGGAAAAATTGGCTACTTCCCTTACTGGGAATTGCCCTTGGCCAGAAGTTACTGCTTTCATCAAGGTGATGCTGAGACCTTGAGGGTAGTCATTAGGCGGTGACTGGCTGATGTGAGGATATAAAGACTGGGCCCCTTGCCTCAATTTGGGACCCTCTGAAGGCCCATGTGGCTCAGAGCTCCCTGTAGGATTGGCTCTTCCTGGTTGTAACCACATTGGAGGTCATCTCGTCTTTTCAATCCTGCCCTTTTACTTACAGGTGTGTCTCTCAAAATTACTGCCTAAGAAACATTCTGCAGGCAGAAACCACCTCCGTCTCAGAGTCTGCTTCCAGGGAACCCAAACCTTGGACAGTTGGTATCAGGGGGTTCAAGGTGGCAGACTCTAACGTGGGGGTTTGGAGAGGCACTTGCCGGTCAGCTCTTCGTGAACTGGTATAGGAGAGGGAAGGATAGTCCCTGCCATGTTGTAACTGCATGATGGCTAAAACTTGCATTTCTGCTGAACTGGAGTGTGATGGGGTGCAGAAAATGCTACCCCCCCAAAAAAAACACCTTAGAAACTAAGAAAATAGCAGACACAGGAAGGCTACTCTCACCTTTCCCTCTCCCCTCTTCCCTGAAGCAGGTCATAAAACCTAGGAAGGTCACAATATGACCTTCTCTCACCCTTCTCTCCTGAAAACCCTCAGGTGACAGGTGTCCTGTCCTCTACCTTGAGGGAATGTCACACAAGAATGACAGAAGAATCTAAACAAATAGGCCTTGTGAAGATCCCCCTCTGTAGCTTCTTACTATTAGATCATCTTACCTTTGTCCAATTAGACTTCTGCAGGACTGTCCACTCTTCATCAAAGCCAAGTATAAGAATACACAGGGTTCCCTGTTTCTTTGGATCTTCATTTCTGAAATCTCCTGTGTCATGTAAAACTAATATGAAATACAAGTGTTTGTTTTTCTCTTGTTAATCTGTCTTTTGTTATAGGGTCTCAGCCAAGAACCTAGCAATGAGTAGGAAGATAAATCTGTTCTCCCCTACATATGGTATATGGGTGGAAGGGGTCACACTTGTTGGTATCTCTGGCAACGGGGGGCCATAGTGACTATAAGGACTATGGAAATGAATGACTGCTGCTGAGTCCATTGACTTGCTAAAGAGATTTAATAATAATCTCAGGGTGAATAATCACCAAGGAAAAATGTGAAAGCCAGGTGGCCTCCTGGGCAACTGTTAAGGAAATCCCTCCTGCAAAGGGAGGATCAGGCATAGGATTTAATGGTAAAAATAGCAGAGCTTTGGAGAAGGTGTAACTTTTTAGCCCTGAGAGGCCTCCAATGCCAGGGTTAGAGCCCTAATAGGCAAGTAATGGGAACCTGAGACTTGGGTTGGGGATATATGAGTAGATACAGTCAAGCACTTTGAATTCTCATGTTCTTCTGGACCCACTAGGTTTGCAGAAGTGATGTACTTCTTGTTGGAAAACAGTGGTGCCACTTGTTTGAGATTGTATTAGTCTGTTCTCACATTGCTATAAAGAACTACCTGAGACTGGGTAATTTACAAAGAAGAGAGGTTTAATTGGCTCATGGTTCCGCAGGATGTACAGGAAGCTTGCTGGGAGGTCTCAGGAAATTTAGAGTCATGACAGGAGAAGGGGAAGCTGGCATGTCCTACATGGCTGGAGCAGGAGGAAGAAGAAGATGGGGGAGGGGCTACACACTGTCAAACAACCCAATCTTGTGAGAACTCATTCACTATCATGAGAACAATTAGGGGAAGTCTGCCCCCATGATCCAGTCACCTCCCATCAGGCTCCTCCCCTAACACTGGGGATTACAATTCAACATGATATTTGGGTGGGGACACAGAGCCAAACCATATCAAAGATCATACCAGGTTTCCAGTGAGGCAGGTGCCCTACATGAGAATGCGTGTCTTTCTCAGAACCTAACTTCACTTCCTTCCTGGCAATCTAATAAACAACGAAAGTCAAATCCCAGCTGTGCTGAGCATGCTAAGGGAAGAGAGGCACAATACTCTGCAGGATCCGCAGGATCTGGCTAATACATTTAAGCAAGCACTGTGCGCAGAACTGGGTCCTGAGTAGGCTGGATCAAGAAGGGAGGAAGGTAAAGGTGGATAAGAGCAGGTATTGGCCAGGCACCGTGGCTCACGCCTGTAATCCCAGCACTTTGGGAGGCCGAGGC
>NW_016107811.1:1343825-1353437 GCF_001604975.1 Cebus imitator | reverse complement strand
AAAAAAAAAAAAAAAAAAAAGTCTCAGACAAGTGGGCCTGCTAGAGTGTTTGTAGTTCATAAGGCCAGAAAACCCATCAGCCAACTCCGTTCTGTGGGAGGCCCTGGAGGGCCCTCCATTTACTGAAGCAATAAGGAACGAGCTTGTGGGGGCTGGAGGTGGCACCAGCTTCCCTGACAGTAGGAGGTGCTATTACAGAACTGGGGTATGATATAATCCCAAAATAACAGAGGTCAGGTGGTGGTGCTTGACCTTCAAAGCAAGGTGGATGCAATTGCAATACACAGCAAAATTGGTGCCTGACGCCCAGAGCACTGTGGAGATGGTTAATAGAACACAGTGTTCCTAGAGGCAAGATAGATGGGTGGCCAGCAGTGCATTGCTTAATTTGACAGTCAAAAGAAACCAAGGATGGATAATCAGGGGGCTGAAGAGAGCCACCCCCAGTAATACACGATGATTTCTCATCCTGTTTCTGGACCTGAGCCATTGACTAAAGGAGAGGCTAGGTCCCTGTGAGGAACGACTTGCAACATCATGGCAAATGTGTTCAGTAGTAATGCCCCAGTCCTTTCCTAAAAGAATCTGTGGTCATTTACTGTGGATCGCCATGACAAAGGGGGAATTTTGAGGGCTTTGAAGGACTATTAGCCATGGGGTCTGACTCCACACTGGAATCTGGTGACCCAAAGTGCTTTTATGACCCTCCTTCCGTTAGAATAAGGCGGTATGGGTTTCGGGTGACAACGAAGCTCTGGTCCCGCTCCAGCTCACAGTGAGTTCATTGGGTGGTATCCCTGATTCCTGAATGCATTGGAATGGACATACATGGTAGTTGATAGAACCCTAGCATTGGTTCCTTGACTCTCTAAAAGTGCCTCCTCTCCTTTGCCAACATAGTAAATCAAATACAACATTTCTTTTATTCCAGGAGGAATGGTAGGAATTCGTTCCACCCTCAAAGATTAAAGAAATACAGGGATGGTAGTTTCTGTTGTATTTCCATTGAATTCACCCATCTGGTCCCTACAAAAATTGCATAATCATGGCTACTGAGAGTAAACTCCCGCAAACTTAACCAAGCGGTATCCCTGCTTGTGGCTGTTGTGCTGCATATGGCATCTTCCCTGGAGCGGATGAATACAGCTTCCAAACAAGGTACAGGACTACTCATCTGCTTATTGCTTCCTTTTCTATCCCTATCAGAAAGGAGGATCAGAAGTAGCTCATATTCACATGGAGCAGAGAGCTGGACACATTTGCGTGATGCCTCAGGGCCGTGTTAACTTTCCTGCCTTTATCATAATGTAGTCCAAATGGACCTGGCTGGCCCGTCTGGATTTTCCGTGGAATTTCTCATTAGTCCAGCATATCAATAACATTATGTTAATGACACCAAATGAGCAAGAAGTGACAAGTACATTAAATACCTTGGCATGACACATTCACTCCAGACGCTGGGAAATAACTCCTGCCTAGATTTAGGGCCCAGGTACATCACTGAAATGCACAGAGGTCTAGTGGTCTGGGGATAAAGGTAAAGGAGCCCTGGAGCTCTGTGGTAAAGAACGTAAAGAACAAATGGTGAGCCACCACATTTGAACATGAGTACAAGGATGTCGTGAAACTGCCCTCCGCAGCTGTGCCTGACACCACAGGTGGGCGGAGGGAGTGTGATGTAGGGCACTCTATCCCATTTTACAGATGAGAAAATAAGTCTCTGAGAGGTTAAATAAATTGCCCAAAAATGCAATGCTGGCAAGTGGTGGATCTAAGATAAAAATCTAGATCTGTCTGACTTGAAAGGCCATGTTCTTTAATACCTATGTTGTGTAGATAAGGAGGCTGGGAACAGAGAGATTAAGTGGCCTCTTGTTGCATCTTGGGCTCCCTGGGAGGCAGATTCCGAGACAGATTGGCATGCAGGAAGTGTACTGGGAAGTGTTCCCAGGATCAGCACCCTGAGGGGGAGTGAAGAAGGCAGGACTGGGCAGAGGGAGAGAGGCTGGGCTGTGATGCCATCACTGCAAAGGGGAGCCCTGGTGCTGGAGTGCTCTGCAGAGGTGTGCCCTGCTGCCAGGTGGGAGCTGAACCTGTATATTCCTGCACAGAGGCCATCCTTGGGCTGCCCCGGGAAGAAGACATCACCTCGAGAAAGAAGGTCCTTTTCAGACAAGGGCAGTTCCTCTGGGACACTACCTAGCGCTGTCAGCCTTTGATACTTCCTACTGCTCGGGGGAAATGACTGCTTCCGCCCTGGTAGAGGAGATCTGAGGTGGCACACCCCAGCAGTCACTATCCCTCTTTAGGGTCCTGCAGCTAGTGGGCAACACAAAAGTAGGTTCTCTGGCTCCAGAACTAACATAGTCCTCCTTTTCCAGCTCCATAACGCGTCCCCTAGCTCAGAGTGAAAGACCAAGACTGTGGGATCACTGATTGGAAAAGAACTGTAATTCACTCAAACTTGATCCAATTAGAAGGAGAGGGAAAAAATTTCATTCATTCAAAAATGTGTATTGAGTGATTACGGTATACCAAGCTCTGTCCTCCGTGTTGGAGCGACAGCAAGAAAGTAATCGAAGCTCCTGCTGGCAGAGAACGCTTTCTAATGCAGGCGGTGTCCGGAAGGCCCAGTCCTCCTGGAGACCAAGAACAACCCGACTCCTTAAGAGACGGAGGAGCCAAATCTGTGTCTCATCTTTTCATAAACGGTCTATGGGAGAATAACACCGAGTTAATTTCTCATGCGCTTATCTGCCATATACAAGTAAATGCACAGGGAAAGGTTGGTAACAGTCGTTAGCTCTGGGGAGGGAGTAAAATGGACAGAACAGGGGAGTGAGGGGAAACTTTAATTTTTTCTCTCTCTCTTTCCTGCTCCTCCTTTCTTTCAGCTAGCTCCTCATTTTGCTAGTGTGCGGAGGGTCTAACTGCTGCGTATAAAGGCTCCTGCTTCCTTTCCAGCTCTAGTTTCAGGCCTGGAGCTGCAATTTCCCTGCCGTGTCTCCTCTTTTCTTCCTCTCTAGAGACTCCTTGAGACTTCTTGCTGTCAGCTGAGAAGTGGAAAGCAGGCACCTGGAGATTCTATAAAATGGGCCACACATTTAAGAGATTCGGGGAAATAGAATCATTTTGCAGGCTTTAGTCCTTTATGTATTTCTGCATTACTTGAATGTTTCATAGCAAGTGTGATTTGTGTATTGCATGTCTAACTGCTACTGTTGTGCAGTGTTTTTTTGGGTTTTTTTTTTTTTTTTGGAGATGGACTCTCACTGTGTCACCCAGGCTGGAGTGCAGCGCAAGGTCTCTGCTCACTGCAACCACTGCCTCCCGGGTTCAAGTGATTCGCCTGCCTCAGCCTCCCAAGTAGCTGGGTGGGACTACAGGCATGCGCCACCACCAATTTTTGTATTTTCAGTAGAGACGGGGTTTCACCACATTGACTGGGCTGGTATCAAATACCAGCCCTCAGGTAATCCACCCACCTCAGCCTCCCAAAGTGCTGGGATTACAGCGTGAGCCACCACGGCCAGCCAGTTGTAGACGTTTTGTTTGTTTGCCTCTGCATTTTGACATTGCAGATGGAAGACTCTGGCTGACAAACCAGACATGGCTCGGGACTTCCTATAGAAAGACCTCTAGGCCTGCACCTGCCTGTGGCCAAATTGTGAAACTGGTCAGGCTACCTTTGGGAACCCTTTGTGGCCATGCCACCTCCTATTCTCCTGAATGGTTCTGATTCTGATGGTGGGTCATCCCATAGAGGTGAGGACTAACCTCTGATTTTTAAAAAATTTTGCCCAAATTCCATCTAAGGGGTCTGGAGAGTCATGCCCTATAAACCATAAATTCTCATCAGGTGGGTTTTACTTAACCTTGTATATCGTGACTTACTTTCCAGTCTGACTCTCGCATAACAAGAGAGAAGGTCAAAATATTTAACCCCAAAATATATTTCCTTGCCATACCTTGAAATTGCCCTGCAAAGTCTCTTGTGGGAAAAATCCACATTCTATAGAGAATCCCCTGTTCCCTTTGTTTTCCTTCCTTCCTTTCCAGATCCAGGAGATAATCAGCTAGAGCCAGACACCCTTTTAGGTCGGATAAGACACATTTTACAACCTTCTCTCTCTGAAGTCTGCTATCTGAGAGCTTCCTCTGCATAGTAAAACTTGGTCTCCACAATCCTTTATCTTAACCTGAACATTTCCTTTCTATTGATCCCAAGTCTTCAGATCAACTCAACCAATTGTCGACCAGAAAATGTTTACATTTACCTATAGCCTGGAAGCCCCTACCTTGAGTTATCCCTCCTTTCTGAACCAAACCAATGAATTTCTTTTTTTTTTTTTTTTAGACGGAGTCTCGCTCTTGTTACCCAGGCTGGAGTGCAATGGCGCGATCTCGGCTCACCGCAACCTCCGCCTCCTGGGTTCAGGCAATTCTCGTGCCTCAGCCTCCTGAGTAGCTGGGATTACAGGCACACACCACCATGCCCAGCTAATGTTTTGTATTTTTGGTAGAGACGGGGTTTCACCATGCTGACCAGGATGGTCTTGATCTCTTGACCTCGTGATCCACCCGCCTCGGCCTCCCAAAGTGCTGGGATTACAGGCTTGAGCCACCGCGCCCGGCTGAATTTCTTAAATGTATTTGATTGATGTCTCCTGCCTCCTTAAAATATATAAAACCAAGCTGTATGCTGACCACCTTTGGTACATGTTCTCAGGACCTCCTGAGGGTTGTGTCATGGGCCATGGTCACTCATATTTGGCTCAGAATAAAGTTCTAAAAATTTTTGACAAAGTTTGAGTCTTTCTGTCAAGAGAGGGCAAGGCTCTCTCCAGTGGGCTTTCTTCCCCTGGGCTTCTGAACTTCACAGTGGACCTTCTTGCTTGGGGTGAGGCCTGTGTCTTGGGGAGGGAAGAAGCAGCAGCAGCTGGTGACACTGGTGATCTGGTGATGGCACATTCTGCCTAGAGACGACCTTGCAGAGAGCAAGGCTGACTTTGGAGACAAGCCATGGGATCCATAGTGGATGGGCATGAATTGCTCTTGCTCAGCACTCAATGGCCACCTTTCTGGAGACAGCAGTACAATTTGGTTTTAGCGATTGACCTCTCTTGCATTTAATACAGGCTTGGTGGGACTGCCATTCAAGGGACCCCATTGCCCCAGGCCAGGAAACAGGCCATGTGACCTAAGTTAGTTCAATCAGATGCTGTCTTCTAGGAAATTTTGAGGAACTGATACAAAACCAGAAAATGTTTGGGGCCAATTCGTCTTAGTTCTGGCAGCCCAAGGCAACTGGCCTCTGGTGCCTGCTTTCCAGATTCCTCAAACTGCCCTCTTGCCTATCCTCCTGGGGCATGGGGCTTCAGCTTTCCCTTCAGCTTTCTGTTGCCTCACATCTTCCAATAAAGAACTTTTGGAGTAAGTTGCCCAGAATCGATTTCTGTTGCTTCCTACCTAAGACCCCTGACTAACACAGCATCCGTGCCACCTAGGCCTTTGAAGACCTATCACCTCCCCCAAAAGCTCAGGCTTTTCAGGTGTGTGTGTGTTTTATGGAGTTTTGTGTATGCTGTGGTTATGGAGTGGGCAGGGGATGAGCAGGCCAGGTTGGGTGTTAGGGACTGAGAGAGGTAGCATTGTCAGCCAGGTTCATATCCCACATTCCTGAGCCATGCTGTCAGACTGCGGCATGCACACCCATGGGAGGGGTCTGGGGCAGAGTACAGGCAGAGCATGAAGCCACAGGCTAAACACGAGACGTCTTCTGGAGGTGGCAATTAGAAGGTTTTATGGCAGGTGGGGAGACATGGGTTTTTTTTATTTAAAATTGAATATGTATATATTTTGGCATAGAATATAAGAATCTGTGGGGATTTTTATGAGAATGCAAGCATGTTCTAAGAAATTTCCATCTGGCAGAAAGCCAATTCCATATACATATCTAGACCTCTTGGCAGTACACATTCTCTCTGCAGCTATAAAGGGTTCTTTGGTGGAAATTTAGAGAAACACAGATGGTTCTAATCAAGGTCCCTCCTCTGTCTGCCCTTAGATTCCTTTTAGGGCTGGATGAGAAGTAGGGCTTCTCAGTCCTGTTAGCTTTGACTTCTTTTCACAGACCCTATTTACTGCTATTCTCATAGACAACCCTGTTAAAAATCATTCACCAAGGAAAGACATCCCTGTCTCTGTGGGTAAATGCAAGAAGCTGAAAATCAGGAAGGTGGTCCTCCCGATGGAGGAGAAGGAAGTCAGTAAAGAAAACCTGATCTCTCACTTGGCATGTGTGAGATTCCAAATATATGGATTTCTATTGTGTGCTAGGCGTTTGTAATGTTTCATCATTATAACCCCAAGGCAAAGATGGTGTTATAATATCGTGGTGTGGATGATGGTTGTTATGAGCAGAATGCTTGCATCTCCCCAAAATTTACATGTAGCAATCTTAACCCCCAATGTGATGACATTAGGAGGCGGGGCCTTTGGGAGATGATTAGGTCATGAGGGTAAAGCTCTCATGAGTGGGACTAGATCCCTTATGAAAGGGACCCCTAAAAAGCTCACTGGATCTCTTTCTGCCACTTATGAATCTATGAAGTTGGCCGTCTGCAACGCTGAAGAGAACCCTCACCAGAACCCAACGGTGCCGGCACCCTGATTTCAGACTCCCGGCCTCCAGGGCTGTGAGAAATAAATTCCTGCTGTTGGCAAGCTACCCAGCTTCTTGTGCTTTGTGATAGCAGCCTGAATTGCCTAACATAAAGATCCTGGGCCCCAGTGAGGTTGAGTGACTCACCCAAAGTCACGCAGGTAATTAGGCCATTTATTATAGACATCGTTCTTGTTCCAGCTCCCCTTTCAAGATTGTTCTCCTGACCTGAATACAGAATAAATTAGATCCACAAGACTCTAGTCCAGATAGGTTTATTGTCTGTATCCCTCTTCCTAATGGAGGGGGGGGCTCTGCTCACCAAGAGGGTCCTGACCACCTGGGGCTAGGGGTGCTGGAGAGCAGCACAGAGAGGAGAGAGGGCCTGAAGATGATTCCCCCAACAACTTTGTACTGTGGGGTTAAGATCGAGGGCTTTGAGGATAAACACAGCTGGATTTGAAGCCCACTCTTCTACTCATGGCATAGATAAGAGGGAAAAAGGGGTACGGTGGGAGGGAAGCCACAGACTCCGGGAGGCCACCGCTGGGTCCTGAACCATGTTCCTAGTATCTTTACAAAGAGGAATGGTAGCTGCTCCACCTCCCACAATATCTGCTCAAGCGTCCTGCAGACAGTTGCAAATTACAGAGAAGCAATGGCAAAGGGGCTGTGGATGGGCCTGACCGTCTGGACCTGGCCACGCCTGCTGCCCAGCCACGTACTCCTGTAACGTCATCCTGACCCAAAGTGTCTGCCTACAGGTGCTCCTGCCTCTCTAAATGAGCCATCAAAGGCCCAGAGAGGCTAAGCAATTGTGAAGAGTCACCCAGGAGACAGGTGACAGCATTTGACATGCAGCCAGTTGACACTGTGCCTCCAGGTGTACTCCCCACTCAGTGCCTGACTTCCTCACCCCCTTGAAGACTCACAGCATGTAAGAGGAGGGAGCTTTATTTTGATCATCCAGCAGTGCCTTGAAGCAGGCAGGACCATGAACTCCACAAGGCCTCATGGTGCTGTTTGTAGGGAGGTGCTTGTCTGTCTGGGAGGAGGCCAGGCTCACACAGACTCAGGCTGAACCAGACCATCCGTAAGGGCCTTTCCAGGCCTGAGCAGGAGAATCTAAGACAGGGCCCCTGCCAGGACTGCAGGACGCCCTTCTTTAACTCCTGGGAAGGAGCCCACAATAGTGATGACTCCACATGAGGTCCCTTTGGTGGTGAAAGTGTCATCTCCACCCCCAGCCTTCCCAGGACGTGCTGTGCAGCAGGAGCTGATAACGCTGTGTACAGGCTGGTGGGGGTAGACACGCTCTTGTTGCCAGGCCCTGAACGCTCTGAACCCCATCCTGGCCTCCTGGCCCTAACGGGGCAGGGAGGGGACCACCAGGGCACAGAGCCAGGGATCCTGTTACTCTCTGCATAGAGGTGCCAAGTAGGTTACTTTATTGCCAAGTTTTCTTTTTAAAAACCTTTTTCTATTCTGTGATTCTTTAAGGGAAGACATTCCATTGTGTCCTGTAACACTGAGGACTTTTATATTGTTCAGAGAGTCTCGCAGGGAATATTCAGGCCTTGGAGAAACCACTAGAGTTTCTGTTGCTGGAAGGCAGGGGCCCTGTCTTAGATTCTCCTGCTCAGGCCTGGAAAGGCCCTTAGGGTTGGTCTAGTTCGGCCTGAGTCTGTGTGAGCCTGGCCTCCTCCCAGGCAGCCAAGCACCTCCCTACAAACAGCACCATGAGGTCTTGTGGAGTTCACGGTCCCGCCTGTGCTATTGGATGATCAAAATAAAGCTCCCTCCTCTTACATGCTGTGAGTCTTCAAGGGGGTGAGGAAGTCAGGCACTGAGTGGGGAGTACACCTGGAGGCAGTGTCAACTGGCTGCGTCTCAAACTCTGTCACCTGTCTCCTGGATGACCCTTAACAAATTGCTTAGCCTCTCTGGGCCTTTGATGGCTCATCTAGTATTAATAATAAGCCGGGCATGTCACACGTGTAATCATTTTGGGAGGCTGAGGCAGAAGGATCACTTGAAGCCAGGAGTTCAAGACTAGCCTAGGCAACGTAGGGAGACCCCATTTCTAGAAAACTTTTTAAAAAAATTAGCCGTGTGTGGTGGCACATGCCTGTAGTCCCAGATACTCAGGAGGCTGAGCTGACGGGAGTATAGATTGAGCCCAGGAGGTCGAGGCTGCAGTGAGTCATGATTCTACCATTATTACACTTGGGCCTGGGCAACAGTGAGACCCTGTCTCTAAAATGGTAATAACAATGGTGTAATCATAGTAGAAATACCATAATGTTAAGTCCTTACGGCTGTCATGCACTTTGTAGTTTATAAATCATGTTTACATACCCGGAATCTCAGAGCTTCCCTACAGACTACCCAAGCAGATATTTTTAGCCCTATTTTTGAGTTGAAACTGAGCTTTAGTGAGGACTAGTGACTTCCTCAAGATCACGAGTGACCTAGAAGCACCAGGATGAGATCTTTATCCTGATGGGTTCTTGAGCCACGACTCGCTCTCCTTCAGGCCCCCGGCTTTTGTGAATCACAGTGGAGAAAATGCAGACCAGGCAACTTGCTGAGTGACATGGTGACATTTGATGGGGAATCATCCAATACCTTCAAAAACATTTTTTTGAGCCTCAGTGGAAAACTGTGTTTCTTCATTCATTTGTTTCTTCATCCATCTGCTCATCAGACAAAGCTTTGTGGGGCTGTGAATGCATGCATGCGTGCTAGGCATGAAGCAAGGAGTGGGAGCAAAATGGAACCAGCCATGACTCCTGCCCTTAAGGAAGTCACCGTAGGTCGGAAGATGGACATCAAGACATAAGCACAGCAGGAAGTCATCTATTTATTCCTGTCAGTTGTGAACCCTTTTCTGTCTTCCAGTAGTCCTTATAGAAAAAGCAAATACCCAGGCCGGGCGCGGTGGCTCA
>NW_016107811.1:1330026-1343573 GCF_001604975.1 Cebus imitator | reverse complement strand
AAAAAAAAAAAAAAAAAAAAGAAAAGAAAAAGCAAATACCCATAAAGAGATCTCTTAAGGCAGTTGGGGACACACACGGGGCGGGGGTGGGAGTTTGGGGACAAACTGAGCACCTCACGGTCTTGTGGTGGGGCCAGCACATATGTGGGTGGGGCATGAGGGGAGCGAGTGTTCTCAGAGCTCGCTGTCCCTCCCTCCACATTCCCCTGCGCGTTGCCCCAGGCACAGGAACTTTGTAATCACATCCAGCCTGGGACTATAACCAAACACAGCATTCCACCATCCTCTGCAACCTCTTTGTTTGATCTTCCCCCTGGAGACACAGGTCAAGAGGAAGAGAAGGGGAAGGGGGGGTAAACTGCAGGGAGAGTATGTGGGGAGCTTCCTCTGAATTGTCTTTTAATTCAGAAACTCAAAACAAAGATGCCATTTCCCAAGGCCTGAGATACCGCTGCTCGCCTTAGAGGAGTTCAGTCTCAGGATCCTGGAGCAGGCACCACCCTGGAGGTCACTAGTCCAACCCGCCGGGTTTACAGAGCCCAGGAAGGGACCATGACTTCTTTGATGTCACACAGCAGAAAGGGGCAGCGTTGCAGTGTGATGTCACAGCAAAGAGGGCTAGCTACTCATGGAGAGTGACTCAAGAACCCTGGGAGAAGCCTTCCCCGCCAGTTGCCCAGTAACACCTAAGCTGCCTTGCCTGGGACCCAGCCCTGTACTGCAACATCAGAGAAATGCACCAAGGAGGAAGCGTGGAGGCTCATTTATGCTAGGGCGGAGATGACTGATATCGGGGTCTTTGACACCAAGAGGCTTAGCTAGCCGGGAGGCAAAGGAGAGGAGATCAGAAGGGCACTGGATCCTGCAAGGGCAAGAGGTGACCAGGGCTTAGCCTAGAGGGAAGAGGGCACAGGGCCGGGAGGCTTCAGGCACCAAAGAGAAACTTAATACCTGCTTTGAAGGCCCCAGGTCCGGTGCTTGATTTTCTCTTTCCTCTGGGAAGGAAGCGGTGAGATGTCTGAAGTGTCAAGTCACTCTTCATGGCTAATCCTGTTGCTTTTTAGAGAGTGTGTTTTAGATTTATGTCTGAACTGCATCTAAAGGCATCAGCAAGGTCGTTAATTTCAGCCACCTGAATCTGGTGGATGCCTCTGCTTACCGCACAGTGACACTTCCTTCCTCCAGCCCCGTGGGAAATAAAGTATGTCTTCGGGTGAGGTTTTTGTTTTGTCTTGTTTTTTAATAATTTAAGCTCCCTGTTTTATGTATCTAATCTCTTCATATTTTCAATATGAAAGTACTACTAAGGGGCATTTTACATTCTGAGTGTATGCTGTAATTGTTGTTTATCATTTAAATTTAATCTTTTTCTTTTTTTAGTGTTTTTAATTACTTAAGAAATAATACTCATTGTAAAGCATTCAAAAAATAGAAAAGTACATGAAATAAAAAGTAAGCATCACTTTATCACTTTCCACTGCTAAGGTAGATACTGTTAACAATTTGGTTTTCTTTTCTTTCCTTCTTTATTTATTTTTTATTTTTTCAGCAAAAAAGGAATATAATGCTATATCAGCAGGTCTGAGAATTCATGAAGATACCTGAGACCATTTTAGGGGTCCACAAGGTCAAAGCTGCTTTTATAATAACACTAAGACAAAATTTGCTTTTCCCTCCCAGTGTTGACATTTGCACTGATGTTGCAAAAAGCAAAAATGGGTAAAACTGCTAGTGCCTTAGATCAAGGAGGCAGCACCAAACTATCCTGGTGGGAATGTGTCCTTCACTGCTACACTCTCAGAGGAGCCGAAACGCCAGTTTCCTGAAGAATGTCCTTAAGGACGCAGTAAAGATGATAAATTTTATTAAATTTCAGCCCTGGCATACCTATCTTTTTAAGATTCTGCATGAAGAGAGAAGTATGCTTAATCCCTTCTGTGGCATTCCAAAGTCCACTGACCATCCGAGGAGACACTCGTGCAGCTGTTTGAGTTGCAAGCTGAATTCACTGTTCCTCAGTCCCCCACCAGGGAACATTCTTTTTACTGGAAATAGTGACAGGCAAACTATAGTTGTTCAGATTTGGGAATTTTCAGACATTTTCTCAACAAGTGAATGAAATGACCCTGTCATTTCAAGGAAACTGACAGTATTTGTTACTAATGATGAAGTTTTAGCTTTCTTTTATTACTTTCTTTTTAACTTTTAAGTTCAGGGGTACCTGTGCAGGTTTGTTACATAGGTAAACTTGTGTTGTGGGGGTTTGTTGGACAGATTATTTTGTCACCCAGGTATTAAGCAAAGTAACTACTAGTTATTTTTCCCGATCCTCTTCCTCCTCCTACCCTCCATCCTCTGATAGGCCCCAGTGTGGGGTGTTTCCCTCTGTGTGTCCATGTGTTCTCATCATTTAGCTCCCACTTGTAAGTGAGAATATGCAGTATTTGGTTTTCTGTTCCTGTGTTAGTTTGCTAAGGATGATGGCCTCCAGCTCTATCCATGTCCCTGCAAAGGGCATAATCTCATGCATTTTTATGGTTGCATAGTATTCCATGGTATATATGTAACACATTTTCTTTATCCAGTCTACCATTGATAAGCTTTCAAGCAAACATTAGAATTTTTAAAGACTTATATTTGCCGGTGAGCTGGACAGCTTCCCAACACTTTAAGACTTTAGTGATGAGATGGGTGATGATATTAAATGTGATTTTTTATATTGTTAATAAATTGTGTTAGTATTAGAGCTAAGTAACTTAGTGAACCAATATTTTTCAAAGACATATGCATAATGTTATAAAAATCATTTGTGGGTAAATAAAGTGGAAGATAAACCAATGGATTTTATTTTATTTTATGGTTTTTTTTTTGTTTGTTTAGTAGAGACAAGATTTTACCATCTTGGCCAGGCTGGGCTTGAACTCCTGACCTCATGATCCACCCGCCTTGGCTTCCCAAAGTGCTGGGATTACAGGCGTGAGCCACCGCACCTGGCCAAACCACTGGATTTTAACGTAATAGAGTGTAGATAGTTCATTGATATGATTTATTTTAATTTTATTTATTTATTTTTGAGAAGGAGTCTCTCTCTGATGCCCAGGCTGAGTACAGTGACATGATCTTGGGTCATTGTAACCTCTGCCTCCCAGCTTCAAGTAATTCCCCTGCCTCAGCCTCCCAAGTAGTTGGGATTACAGGTGCCTGCCACCACACCTGGCTAATTTTTGTATTTTTAGTAGAGACAAGGTTTCACCATGTTGGTCAGGCTGGTCTTATACTCCTGACCTCAAGTAATCCACTCGCCTTGGCTTCCCAAAGTGCTGGGATCACAGGTGTGAGCCACCATGCCCAGCCTCACTGATATGATTTAGAGTCCACATTGCCAGTAACCTTTCAGAAACCACTACTTGTCAAATTTTGGTAAATAATTAAAGAAGAATAGCCACAATAATCTGGAAAGACCATTAAAATAATCCTCCTTTTTCAACTACATATCTTTGTGAGATCAGATTTTTTTCATGTACTTCAACCAAAACAACATAACGCAACAGATTTAATGCCAAAGCAGATATGAGAACGCAGCTGTCTTATATGAAGCCAGATATTAAAACATTTGTAAAAATGTGAGACAATGCCAGTCTTCTCACTAAATGATGTTTTGATATAGCTAACATTCATAAAAATGATATGATTTATGGTAACATGCGATGAGTTTATTATCACTATTTCAAATTCATAAACTCATTTTGGAAATTGTCTTAGTCTTAATGTTTAATGCAATAACTATTGGTAGGCACAGCCTACATAAGAAAAGCTCCTTGGCATCCTTGGTAATTTATAAGTTATTAAAAGGGTACTGAGACCAAAGAGCTTGAGAACAGCAGCTCAATCATTATTGCAGCTCTACGTGTTATTCCATACTTGATTGCTATCACATGTAGGCCCCAGGTCCCCTGCAAGCTTTTTTCAAAACTTTCTTAACCTCTCCCCTACTGATGGGACATTTAGATTAGTCATAATTTTTCATTATTGTTGATAATGCACAACATATACCTTTTGCACTTACATCTTACACAGTTTTGCAAGTGTTTCTGTCAAATGACTAGAAGAACTGTTGAATCAAAGACTATTCATATTTAAAAACATAATACTTTCAAATTACATCCTCAAAAGATGATATCATTTTAAACCTCTGTCAAAAATGTGTAAGAGGTTAGCCATGGTGGCTTGTGCCTGTAATCCTATCACTTTGGGATGTTGAGGCAGGAGGATCCCTTGAGGCCAGTAGGAGTTTGAGACCAGCCTGGGCAACACACCAAGACCCTGTCTCTACAAAAGAAATGTTTTTAATTAGGCGAGCTTGGTGGTACATGCCTGTAGTCCTAGCTACTCAGGAGGCTGAGGGGGGAGGATCACTTCAGCCAAGGAGGTTGAGCCTGCAGTGAGCCATGATCTCACCACCACACTCAAAGCTGGGCAACAGAATGAGACCCGAGACCCTGTCTCTTAAAAAAAAAGGTGTCAGGGTCCATTTTCTCATCATCTCTTTTTCCTGTCTTCTTAAGTATTTTATGACTATGTTTTCTCTCATTTTTTTGACTCTTTTGCCTCAAAAAGCATTAGAGTGAGCTTAAAACGAAAGTCAGGAATGTGGATAAATTAACAAAAGCCAGGAAAGGAGGGTTATACTAAAAATCTAGACAAATGGAAGATATGTAGCTAAGTACTACATTTAACTCTGTGCTTTAGGGCAACCGAGGCAAAAAAGAAAAACATATCTATATCTACTAGCAAGAAGCCAATGAGTACCCCAAAAGAGAGCAGTATCTATAATTTATTCTTTTTTTTTTTTTTTAAGAGATGGGATCTCACCATCTTGCTTAGGCTTGGGTCAAACTCCTGGATTCAAGCCACCCTTTCATCTTGGCCTCCAGAAGTGCTGATTACAGGTGTGCACCACTTCTTCCAGCTAATTTTTAAAATTTTTGTAGAGATGAGATCTTACTATGTTGCCCAGGCTTCTCTCAAACTCCTGGCCTCAAGTGATTCCTCATGCCTGTAATCCCACCCCTCAAGTGCTGGGATTACAGGCATGAGTCTCTAAGCTTGGTCTATATGAGACAGTGAGTCAAATTTATAGAAACAACAAGTAGAATGGTGGTTACCAGCAACTTAGGGGAGGGGGAAAAGAGGAGTTTTTGTTTCATGGTGATATGGTTTAGCTGTCTTCCTACCCAAATCTCATCTTGAATTGTAGCTCCCACAATTCCTACGTGTCATGGGAGGGACCTGGTGGGAGGTAATTGAATCATGGCAGTGGGTCTTTCCTGTGCTTTTCTTGTGATGGTGAATAAGTCTCAGGAGATCTGATGCTTTTAAAAAACAGAGTTTCCCTGCACAAGTTCTTTCTTGTTGGCGGCCACATAAGATGTGCCTTTCACCTTCCGCCACGATCATGAGGCTTCCCCAGCCACGTGAAAGTGTGAGTCCATTAAACCAGTTTTTCTTTATAGATTACCCAGTCTCAGTGTGAAAACTGACTAATAAAAATAGGTATAGAATTTCAGATTTTTAAGATGAAAAGGCTCAGAAGATCTGTTTCACAATAATGTGACTATACTTAACATTACTGAACTATACACCTAAAGATGGTTAATATTTTTCAAAAAATGGTACTGCAATAATTGGACATCCACATGCAGAAAATTAATCTAGACATAGACTTTACACTCTTCCCCAAAATTAATTCAAAATAGATCATAGACCAAAATGTAAAATGTAAAACTACACAACTCCTAGAAGATAACATAGGAGAAAATCTAGGTGACCTGGACTGTGGTCATAACTCTTTAGATATAACACCAGAGGCACAATCCATGAAAGAAATAGGTTCACTGGATTTCATTAAAATTAAGAGCTGCTCAGGAAAAGATACTGTCAAAAGAATGAGAATGCAAGCCATAGACTGGGAGAAAATATTTGCCAAAGATATAACTGATAAGGGACTGTTACCCAAAATATACACAGAACTCTTAGAACTCAACAAGGAAACAAACAACTTGATTAAAAAATAGATCAAAGACCTGAAAGGGATCTCACCAAAGAAGATCTACAGATGGCAAGTAAGCACATGAAAATATATTAAACATCATGCGTCATTAGGAAATTACATATTAAAACAACAATGAGATACCATTGCATACGCATTAGAATGGCCAAAATCTATGTCAAAATCCGTAGAATGTACGCCACCAAGAGTGAATCCTAATGTAAGCTGTGCGTGTGAGTAATAATGCTGTATCCATGTAGGTTCCCTGCGTGTATCAAAGGCACTGCTGTGGTATGGGACGTTGGTAGTGGGAGGCTGTGTGTATGTGGGGACAGGGAGCGGGGATGGGAACTCTCTGTACTTTCCACTCGATTTTGCTGTGAACCCAAAACTGTCCTAAAAAGTAAAGTTTATTAACTTTAAAAAATGGTTAAGATGGCAAATTTTATGTTATCTATTTATTTTTTTTTGAGATGGAGTCTTGCCCTGTCGCCCAGCTGGAGTGCAATGGCACGATCTCGGCTCGCTGCAACCTCTGCTGCCCGGGTTCAAGCAATTCCCCTGACTCAGCCTCCCGAGTAGCTGGGACTACAGGTACCCGCCACCATGCCTGGCTAATTTTTTGTATTTTAGTAGAGATGGGGTTTCACCATGTTGGCCAGGATGGTCTCGATCTCCTGATCTCGTGATCCGCCCGCCTCGGCCTCCCAAACTGCTGGGATTACAGGTGTGAGCCACTGTGCCTGGCCCATGTATTTTTCATTTAACCACAACTTAAAGAATCTAGAACTGGGCATGGTGGCTCACGCCTGTAATCTCAGCGTTTTGGGAGGCCAAGGCGGGAGAATTACTTGAGCCCAGGAATTTCAGACCAGCTTGGGCAACATGGTGAAAACTCTGTCTCTACAAAAAATACAAAAATTAGCCGGGAATGGTGGTGCATGCCACCAGCTACTCAGGAACTGAGGCAGGAGGAACCCGGGAGGTTGAGGCTGCAGTGAGCCACGATCACACCACTGCACTCCAGCCTGAGTGACTAGGTGAGACCCGGTCTCAAAAAGAAAAAAAAAAAAATGAAAAGGGAAATTAAAATAAAAAAAAAACCACTGTAAGTCTCACTTTCATTCCATCCTGTTCGTGTACAAGAGGCAACCATTTAAATTTATCCTTTTAGTGTTTTTATGCAAGTTCCACACATATAAGTAATGCATATGTTTTTATTTCTTGTCCTTTCTTTCACAGAAAGTAACATCCTGTATACACTGGTCTATACTTCCTGTATATTGTGTTTCCACTTAACAATCTGTCCTGGAGATCTGTATTAAGTGGCACTGTCCAGTAAAATAGTCACTACCCACATATGGCTAATAAGCAAAAATTAAATACAATGAAGATTTAGCTGGGCACAGTGGCTCATGCCTGTAATCCCAGCACTTTGGGAAACTGAGGCAGGCAGATCACTGGAAGCCAGGAGTTGGAGACCGGCCTGGCCAACATGGCAAAAGCCCTATGTCTCTACTAAAAATACAAAAATTAGCCAGGTGTGGTGGTGCACACTTATAATCCCAGCTACTGGCAAGGCTGAGGCATGAGAACAGCTTGAACCCAGGAGGTGGAGGTTGCAGTAAGCCAAGATCACACCACTGCACTCCAGCCTGGGCGACAGAGTGAGACTGTGTCTCAAAAAAAAAAAAAAAAAATTTAGTTCCTTAGCTGAACTATTTACATATCAAGCACTCAACAGCCACATGTGGCTGGTGGCTACCATTTGTCCAAGAATAGAATATGTCTATTGTCACAGAAAGTTCCTTCAGAAAGCTCTGGTTATAAACATCTTCCTCCTTCCTTTTTTCTTTTTATTTTGAGATGGGGTTTCTCCTTTTTGTCAGGCTGGTCTCGAACTCCCAACCTCAGATGATCTGCCCACCTCAGCCTCACAAAGTGCTGGGCTTACAGGCCGTGAGCCACCATGCCCTGCCCTCTTCCTTTTTGTAGACAAATAATACTCCACTGTGTAAGAGTTTATTCTACCAATCCCTTTCTGGAGATTGGTAGATGGAAAGATTTGAGTTGTTTGCACTCTTTTGCTGTCATGAACAGTACCCTATCATCACATGAATTTTTGTGGAACAGGTTCTGTAATAAAAAAAAGGCATGGTAAAATAAGGCTGTGACCCGAGGCAGGGATTGCTATGCAGGCAGGCAGTACCAGGGCGGGGTCTCTACTTTCGTGGCTCTATCCAGTCCTTAGCTATGCAAATCTGGAAATGCTCAGGCTGATGTCACATTAGCCACACTCATAAGAAACTAGTGGGCATCAAAAATCATCAATTTCTTGATATTAAACGGAAGTAATTCTTTAGATGTAATGAAATCCTCGTGCCTGCTGCCTAAGACATTACTTTCCTAGAAGGTATGCTGTGCCCAGGGGAAATGGGTAATTCCGACACGTACTTCAGCCAGACATGACAGGTTCCTGTCCCTGAACCAAGGATGCCTCTCCTTTTATCGGAAAGTTTGTGTTCACTAGGGTCACCATTTCCTGTGCAGCAGGATCCCCTGAGCCATCTTTGCACAGATGCCTGGGAAACTAGCCCTCTTCTGCCAGCTCTTTCTTGAGGCAGTACACAGTGTGCTCCGGAGGGTTCACCTCGTTTGCTGATGGTCACGTTTCAGGGCAGTTTCAAGTCCTCCCCACATTCTTCAGTTATATAACCACAATGTCTTCAATATTGTTATTGTGACATGATGGTTTAAAAATACGCCTAAAAATTCTTTACTACTCTGCTCTTCAAGTGACAGAATGAGCTGAGCATGGTGGCATGCACCTGTAGTCCGAGCTCCTCGGGAGGCTGAGGCCGGAGGATCACTTGAGCCCAGGAATTCAAGTCTACAGTGAGCTATGATCATCCCCCTGCACTCCAGCCTGGGCCACAGAGTGACACCTTATCTCTTAAAAAGAAAAAAAGATGGAACTTAATTCCCTTCCTGTTTGGGGTGAACCAGACTTCGTGATGTACTTGTAAGGAACAGCATGAAGCAGAAGTAACAGTGTGCACCTTGTGCGACTAGGTCTTAAAAGGCAACGTGGCTTCCTCCCTGTCTGGCTTTCTTGATCATCGACTCGGGGTAGGCCAACTGCCATGTGATGAAGACACTCAACCAGTCCTGTGGAGAAGTCCACATGGTGGGGAACTGAGGTTTCCTGCTAAAGCATGGCACTAACTTGCAGGTGTGTGTCTTAACGCATTTTGTGCTGCTCTAACAGAATACCTGAGACTGAATAAGTTATAAAGAACAGACATTTATGTCTTCGCCGTTCTACATGCTAGGAAGTCCATGGTGAAGATACCAGCATCTGGCAAGGGCCTTCTTTCTGTGTCATCACATGGCAGCAAGGCAAAGAGAGAGGGAAAAGGGGTATGAACAAACTGTTTCCTAACGGTATTAATCTCACCTCTGAAAGCAGAGCCATTACAGCCTAATCATCTCTTGAGGGTTCCACCTCTTAATACTATTACAGTGTTAGTGAAATTTAAAGACAAATATTCAAATCATAGTGCCAGGTGCATGAGCCACCTAGGAAGTGGATTCTGCAGCCCTCATCCAGCATTCTGATGATTATAACCCTGGTCAACTTCTTGATAATCTCATGGGAGACTGAGTTAGAACCACCCAACCAAGCTGTCCCTGACCCACAGAGACTGTGTGAAACACTGAGTGTTTATTGTTTTATGCTGTTGAGTTTAGGGAAAATTCATTAGCAGCAACAGATAGCTAATATACTCTAGATGGCTGAGATCATCCTTTTTTGTTTTGATTCTTATTAATTTCTCTCTTAGATGGTTATCTTGACTTCTACAGGGACACTCAAGAGAACAGTAACCTGTGAACCATCATTTTCTTATCTGTAAAATGCAAGACGGTATAAAGGGCACAAAGCAGGGACTCATGGAAATGATTATTCATATTATTATCATTGCTTATGAATAATGGAAGCCCTGGGCATCTTCCATTTTCCCCTTCATATCCATGTCCATTCCTGATCTTTTCTCACCCTATTCTGTGCCCCAGGAGGGGCTGACTTCCATGGATCGTGTCAGTGGCCTCTCTGGCTCTCAGGCTTCTGGTAGAGTTTGGCAAATGAGAAATAGTGGCAGGACATAGGAGCGCCAGAGGAAAGTGAGGAAGGGAATATATTTCTTTGGCTTCTTCCCAGCCAGGTCACCATGGTTTATCTTCATTGTTCTACCTAAGGCCACCCTATCTTGCTCCTGGTAACTACTATCTCCCGTCTCCCCTCCAGGCCTCTGAATGAGAGCTGCTCCCCTCTGTTGCGAGCCCCAGGGTGCATCAGCATCCTTTGGTGGGTTCCCATAGCTCTGTCTGCATACCTTTGTATATAGTCCCTGTATTACATGCTCCTCAAATCATACAGATGCCGTGCAGGGATCCTGAATGAGAATGGCTAGTTTTGGTTGCTTTTAATAATGATCCTGGATTTAAAAAAAATAAATAAACATGGTATAACCAGAAAGATTTCTGAAAATCCAAATAGACACAAGATTGAGCTTAGAAAAATCTAAAGAAATGGTTGTTTAGAATATTCCTACTTGAATTCTCCAGCAAATGTACACATCACAGATATGAAAGGAACCTTGCTTCCCTCCTGAGAGCAAAACCCAGGACCTCCAAGGCCGTCTGTGGAAGAAGTGTAGGTGGAGTAAGACACCAGGGAGAGCTGGGCGCAGTGGCTCATGCCTGTAATCCCAGCACTTTGGGATTTGGGAGGAGGCTGAGGCGGGAGGACCACTTGAGGTCAGGAGTTCAAGACCAGCCTGGCCAACATGGTGAAACCCCATCTCTACTAAAAACACAAAATTTTCCCGCTGTGGTGGTGCATGCCTGTAATCCTAGTTACTTGGGAGGCTGAGGCAGGAGAATCGCTTGAACCTGTGAGGCGGAGGTTGCAGTGAGCCGAGATCTCAGCATTGCACTCCAGCATGGGCCACAGGAGCGAGACCCCATCTCAGAAAGAGAGCAGGGAGACACAGAGTGGAAGAGGGCAGCTGGCCAGCCATGATGGGCTTCCTTGAGGGGACACATCTCACCTTGAGTGCTGCTGCCTCCTGCCCACAGCATGCTGCTGCTGCTTTTCCACGCTTTCCCTAGAACTTGAACAATAACAACAAAAGCTTTATAGATATTTAAGGCGAAGAAAAAGGAGGAAGCCTGAGTAAAAGCCGCCACTTAGGCTGCTCCTCATCCCGCTGGAATGACAAAGTGAAGCTTGGATTCCCAGCCTGACTAACTTCTGGAAGCATTGACATCTGTCCCACCTTGTGGGGCCAACACACCTTCCCAGGCACCTGCCTGAGTTTCTCATCTTCAAAGTGAGCATAATACTATGTTGAGACGGGTCACCTATGTAAAGTGCCTGGGACAGTGCCGACACCCAGTATGTGCTAATTTCAACAGCAGCAGCAGCTGTAGTTATTCGTGAAGATAATGGGTGTGGAACATGAACATTTGCTTCGACATGTAGGGTTGAAATTTATGCCAAGAGCCCGTGCCTAAACTCAGAGTCCCGGGAGTGTCTGGGATAGACTATGAGAAAGCATTAAAAGCTTGATGTCTGCACAGAGATCACACAAATTGGCCTGTAGATGATTTTTGTTGAAGGGGTGATGACAGAGCAGTAATAAAAAACCTATGTTATTCTTATCCATTGAGTCTTTAGAACCCAGCTTAACATTTTCATGGCTGATTTATTTTGAATCTCTGCTTTTATGTAGTGCTTTCAAATGGGAGCAGATTGGGCCTACCAAAGGGTACAAAGCTGGCCTTGACATTAAATGGGAGCAGACTGGGCTTACCAAAGGGTGCAAAGCTGGCCCTGACATTAAATTGCTAGCGTCTTGAGTTCTTCTATCTCCATGGTAATTTTTTGTATTGTAATTGTTGGTCTGTTTCCTCACACCATGCTTTTAGCAGCCAGATCTTATTGCTTAGAAAGTGATTAATCAATGCTGGTTCATTAGTAATGTTTGGTTAATGACTGTAAATAATTTCTCATTTTCCATTTCCCCCTTTATTGTTAATTGCTTCTAATCTACTATACACTGGGAAGACAGATGCCAAATCTTGTAGTCGTGTATGCAGCTAGAAGGCTAGAAGGAGTCAGTATTGGGAAACAGCTTATTTTACTCTTGGGGCCTTAATGAGGATGTGGAGCTCCTTTAGAGGAAAGCCAACCATTTGACCCTGCCACCATGGAGCAGAGATGGACAGCAAACGCAAGAGCAGTTGGCTATAGACTGACAGTCATGGAGACAGCTTCCAAAGAACATCAGAAACAAATGGAACCAGGCCAGGCTCAGTGGCTCATGCCTGTAATCCCAGCACTTTGAGAGGCCAAGGTGGGCAGATCACCTGAGGTGATCGAGAGTTCAAGACCAGCCCGATCAACATGGAGAAACCCCATCTCTACTAAAAATACAAAGGTAGCCAGGCGTGGTGGCGCATGCCTGTAATCCCAGCTGCTCGGGAAGCTGAGACAGGAGAATTGCTTGGACCTGGGAGACAGAGGTTGGAGTGAGCTGAAATCATGCCATTGCACTCCAGCCCGGGCAACAAGAGCGAAACTCCATCTCAAAAAACAAAGCAAGAGAATGAGAGAGAGAGAGAGAGAGAGAGAGAGAGAGAGAGAGAAGAAAGGAAGGAAGGAAGGGAGGGAGGGAGGGAGAGAGGGAGGCACAGAACCAATTAAATCCTTTCTTCTGGAGAGTGTGAATGTGAGTCTCAAAAGGGCATCCCATGCTGAGGAGACTGAGGCTAAACCATGCAGAGATAAGGCAGCAAGCAAGCCCCTAGGTAGAGCAAGGCTGTAGGAGGAGAAGGCGTGGAGGCAGAGTGGCTTTGTCACCGGATGGTGGAACCTCAGCGTCAGGGGCAGTTGGGCAATGCTCCCGGCATGGAGCTGCAGTGATTCCAAATGACTCCTCAACCATGTCCTGCTGACCCCCATGAGGGTTAGAAGGAAAGTCGCCGCTGCGTAGACGCTCCCTTGCATACGGCTGTGTGGGCTGTTTGGTTTACTTTTATTTTTATTTTAAATAGCTGGGACTACAGGCCCACGCTACCACGCCTGGCTAATTTTTGTATTTTTAGTAAAGATGGGATTTCACCATATTGGCCAGGCTGGTCTCCAACTCCTGACCTCGTGATCTACCCGTCTTGGCTTCCCAAAGTGCTGGGATTACAGGCAGTGAGCCACCGCGCCCAGCCCTGGTTTGTTTAAGAGGTGAACCGTGGAGAGGCAAGGAACTTTCACTTACTCTAAGCAGAGTATCCTTATTTTCTAGAACGGTTTAAACAAAATTAAGCATTTGAACTATGGAATCTGGAATAGATATTAAAATGGACTCAAGAGGAAACATGCTTTTGAGCTGAGGTCCTGTTTTCCAGTTTCTTTTCCTTTTTTTTTTTTTTTTTTTTT
>NW_016107811.1:1324172-1330016 GCF_001604975.1 Cebus imitator | reverse complement strand
TTTTTCGTTTTTTGAGTTGGAGTCTCATTCTGTCACGCAGGCTGGAGTGCAATGGTGCGATCTCAGCTCATGGCAACCTCTATCTCCCAGGTTCAAGTGATTCTTTTGCCTCAGCTTCCTGAGTGGCTGGGATTACAGGTGTGTGCCACCACGCCTGGCTAATTTTTGTATTTTTAGTAGAGACGGGGTTTCACCATGTTCTTCAGGCTGGTCTCGAACTTCTGACCTCGTAATCCACCAGCCTCAGCCTCCCAAAGTGCTGGGATTACAGGTATGAGCCACTGCGCTCGGCCAGTTTCTTTTCCTTTTATTTTGGATCTGGCAAGAGGCTTTTATGTCACCCAGGGGTGAGGACCCATCACTGTATAGTGCTTGTAAAGAATGAAATAGATTTTGAAAAAAGAAAAATTAAACAGAATTTCCTTTTCAAGCTGCTACTGGCTTTAAAAATCCTATTCAGAGGATCACTTAGCACAGCTTTTAGATGCTCAGTTCAAGGTCATGGAATCTCTCTCCTTCCTCTTCTTTACTTTCTCAACTCTTCGGGTACACAGACCATCCACTTCTGCCACTGTCTTCTCAAATTGTCTGCCCTCTTCTACTCTTTCCACTCTCTGTGTTCTTCTGACACAATGTAATACTTCCCAGCACCAAACGTTATTACACTGTGTTGATAGATAAGGAACCCAAGGTGCTGGCCCAAGAGACAGAGCCAGGCTCAGTGAGGACGTTCATTGCCGGCTGTCATGGAGTGTCATGGAGGAGAGGATGGAGGATGTAGCAGTGGGCTCAAGAAAGTCCAGAAAACAAAGGCTTTATAAACAAGCAGAGGAGAAATCTAGAAGTCATAAAGGAAAAATGAACACATCTGACTACATAAAATAGTTTAAAACTATAAGTGGAAAAAGACACCATAAACAAAGCCAGAAGGCAAATGACAGAGTGAACAAAAATATCTGCAACACATGTAACAGATGAAAGGTAAATGTCCTTCCTATACAAAGAGTGCTCTGCAATTTAAAAAGGAAATATGAAAGGCCCAATAGAAAAATGATTTGAGGTTTGAATAGATAATTCACAGAGGAGAAAATGCATACCTCCAGGAGACATAAAATGATGCTGAGCATTGCTTTAGTCAAAGATATGTGACATAAAGCAAACAGGTACTAATTTTGTCTATCAGATTGGATAAAACTAAAATGACAGATAATAGTAAGGAAATGGCCCATTGAGGGTACATCACCATAACCTTTTGGCAATGTCAATCAACATGACCATGTGCCACACTCAGTGATCCGGCAGACATACTTCTAGAAATCAGGCATACAGAAGAACTCATGCACGCTGCATAAAGATACAGAGATGAGATTTTTCACTGTAGGTCTGGGATATAGTTGCAGAAATGGAAAACCGAAATGTTAATAAGGGAATGTTGAAATAAACCACGCATGGTGCATCTATTAACTTATGCAGGCCAGGCACAGTGGCTCACGCCTGCAATTCCAGCACTTTGGGAGGCCGAGGTGGGTGGATCACCTAAGGTCGGGAGTTCAAGACCAGCCTGACCAACATGGAGAAACCCCATCTCTACTAAAAATACAAAATCAGCCGGGTATGGTAGCACATGCTTGTAATCCCATCTACTTGGGAGACTGAGGCAGGAGAATTGCTTGAACCTGGGAGGCGGAGGTTGCAGTGAGCCAAGATTGTGCCATTGCACTCCAGCCTGGCAACAAAAGTGAAACTCCATCTAAAAAAAAAAAAAAAAAAAAAACCTATGCAGTAGATAGAAAGAATGAGGTAGCTCTGTAGATACTAACTTACAAAGATATTCATGATGTGGTAAGTGAAAAAAGGCCATTGAAAAATTGGATCAACAGCATGATTCAATTTCTACATTTTTTTTAAAGCCTGAAGAAATAGAGAGTGATTTATGGGCAGGTACATAGGCATAAATACAGAGCAAACTGTTAACAGCAGTTTAATCTGAGAAGTGGAAAGTGAGGTCTTGTGAGACTTTGTATAGTTCTTTCTTTCTAAGCACAGTTGAGTTATGGGAGGTTTTGCTTTATGTGTTTTCACTAACTTTCTAAAATGTGATCTCAGTGAAAAAATATGATACAATTGTAAGGATATTTGTGATAACTGATCGATCTGTTATATGCCTATTTTCCTTTAGGCGCTGTACTAGAATGATTCTACAAGCTAATTTTATCTTCATCACTCCCTATGCAATACATGCTGTTATTAGAACCATTTTGTAGGTGAAGAATATGAAATTGAAAGAGCTGAAGTTACTTGTGCACAGACTCTGGCTGTGGTCACGGCTTACAGGCAATTTGAAGCAAAGATGTTGGCAACATATGTAACATCCAGGGTGCTGTACGACTAGACTGAAAGTCTGCCATCTGAGGAAGTCCTTTTAAAGCACATGAATAGTCCTTAAAAGCTGGGTCTCAATATATGCTTCCCCGGCTGGGGTCAAGTCCCCTTTCTTTGGCTTCTGATGTCCTGGCTTTGTAGGGTTGCCATACTCCAGACAAGGAGTGCAGGTTTGAAGTCCCAAGCGCTAGAAGGCGAATCTACCTCCCTGCCATTGAATCCTAGGTAAGCAAAACTGAATGGGAGTCCAGGTGTGTTGGCTGCCCACATTCTCAGCCACACTTCCAACTCCTTTTCTGCCTCTTTCATAGGACAAATCTTCAGCTGTGAAGTCCCCAGAGACCCCCTTCCACAAAGCTGCCAGCCTTTGCCCAGGACTGTGGCAATTACTCCAAATGTTTGCAGAGTCCAGACCTCTTCTCCTAACTTCGTGTAGAGGGGATCTCTGTCTTCCGTGCTGAGTCTGTGTAGGGCCAAAGCTGCTAGCAAGAGCTGGGATCCAGGGAGAGAAGGGAGGGGTCAGGGCCGCCAGAAAGCCTGTGGTTCTGAAATGAGTCTGCATGAGTCACTTGTTTAAAAAGGATGGAGTTTCTGGAGGCACAAAATAATCCTGGGCAGTACAATAGCCCAGAAAAGACAAAATACAATGAAAGGATCAAGGGACAGCTAAATGCGTGAGATAGGCCCTTGGTTTGTGTTTAAATGATCCATGTGTATGTGGGTGTAGGGGTGTGGGTGTAGGGGTGTGTGTGTTCAGTGAAGTCTGCCAAGCTCTCATGACATGATTCAAGCATCAGGCCACCTGTCCTCCCCATCAAGTATCCTTACCTTTCGATTGGAGAATCTTCCCTCCTCCCTGATTCCAGTCTCCAGTGCAGGCCACTGTCCTAGCTTTGTTAGGGGATAGGCAAAATGTCCGAGATCGTTCAGTCCCGCCTACCAAGTCAGGACTGCTTTCCCACAGTAGTCAGCCCTCCTCAGCTCAGCTCAGGGGGCCTTTGGAAAATCCCTGGGTGTTACCAGATCATGGCCTTTAATTTTTTTTTTTAACTGCAACCCTTGGTAAGAAATACATGTTCTGTCACAACCCAGTTCAGAGGTATGCACGCACACACACATAGACACAAACAGAAACAAGTTTCAACAAACAGTACTACTTAATACTTAGCCCAATTATCTGTGTTGTACTCTGATTATTTTCCATTCTATTCTTTTCTTTTTCATTTAAAAAAATATCTGTAGGCTGGATGAGGTGGCTCACACCTGTAATCCCAGTTCTTTGGGAGGCTGAGATAGGTGGATCACTTGAGCCCAGGAGTTTGAGACCAGCCTAGGCAACATGGTGAAACCCTGTCTTTACAAAAACATACAAAAATTAGTCAGGTGTGGTGGTGTGCGCCTGTAGTCCCAGCTCTCAGCTACTCAAGAAGCTGATGTGGGAGGATCGCTTGAGCCCAGGAGGTCAAGGTTGTGGTGAGCACTGAGCACATCAGTGCACTCTAGCCTCACAACAGAATGAGACTTTGTCTCAAAAAAAAAAAAAAAAAAAATGAAACAAAAAAAGGTAACAACTTGCAATTCATTCAGTTAATTTCAATACCTATGGGTTAAGACAAGCAGACTGAAATACACATTCAAGGTCACTGAATGATGCAGAGATTTTGAGGATATTCCTTCATTGGCCACATCCATAAGTACCACACAGGAGAAACCAGGTTGAAGGGCAAGTCATGGTCCAGGGTCATCCACGGACCCTCATTAGTGAGAGAGACTCTGTCACCAGAGGATTGACTGTGTTGAGTCATGTGATGAATGGGACCACTATAGTTTTAGAATAAAAATATAATTTGCTGTTTTTTTTTCTTCTTTTTGAGATGAAGTCTGGTTCTGTCACCCAGGCTGGAGTACAGTGGCACGATCACAGCTAACTGCAGCCTCAGCCTCTGGACTGAAGCAATATTCCTATTTCAGCTTCCTGCGTAGGTAGGACTGCAGGCATGCACCAACACACCTGGCTAATTTTTGCATTTTTTGTAGAGATGGGGGTCTCGTCATTTGCCCAGGCTGGTCTGGAACACCCAGGCTCAAGCGATCTACCCATCTCAGCCTCCCAAAGTTCTGGGATTACAGGCTTGAGCCACCCCGCCCAGCCAAGATTAGCTATTGAGAGCTTTCTATGTGCCAGGCATCGTTCTAAGCACTTCATGCCAATTAACATATTTAATCCTCACAATATCACCATGCCATATGTAGTAGTATTAGTTCCTGATGTATGGACAGTCTGAGAATTTAAAATCCAGAAAATGCTGAGTATGGATCTAGGCATCAAAGCCAGGCAGACTGGCTCCGGAGCCCCCAGCTCTTACGTACCGCACGTACCTCCTCACTGCAGAAGACCTTCTCGGACCTTTCACCACTGGTTCACTTTGCCATCTTTTCAAAGGATAACATCCAGTGCCACGCTCAGCAAGCTCTGGCCAGAATTCCGCTGAGGGCTTAGGCTAGCTGGAGCTCTGGTGTGGTCACCAATCCAGGTGATCATTCCATTAGATCAGTACAGCACAGCATTCCTTCAATACGCATTTACTGAGCCCTCGAACCCAGAAAGTCAGGGCTGGAAGATACCCCAGAAACTTCCAGCTATTTAGGGACTTCCATACAGGGTAAAAGGGACATGGAGATCTCCCTGCCCCAACACTTCCACTTTTATGTTTCAGAGATGGAGTTTCCGCGTAAGCTTGTACTTCAACAAAATAGTCTTGCTGTTAAAACATGTTTATTGGGTGGGCGCGGTGGCTCACGCCTGTAATCCCAACACTTTGGAAGGCTGAGAAGGGCAGATCACGAGGTCAGGAGATCGAGACCATCCTGGCCAACATGGTGAAACCCTGTTTCTACTAAAAATACAAAAATTAGCTGGGCGTGGTGGCGCACACCTGTAATCCCAGCTACTTGGGAGGCTGAGGCAAGAGAATCATTTGAACCTGGGAGGTGGAGATTGTAGTGAGCCAAGATCGTGCCACTGCACTCCAGCCTTGCGACAGAGCGAGACTCCATCTAAAAAAAAAGTTTATTTTTGGGGAGGTGAGAGAAAATTTTAAGGAATTAGCAGTCTTTTGGGAAATAATTGATTAAACTTTTTTAGTGTGGTAAAATACATATAATGTAAAAATTACCATTAATGGCATTTAGTGCATTCACAGTATTGTACAGTATTCACCACTAACTAGTCCCAGTGCATTTTCATCTCCCCTGCAGGAAATCCCATACCCGCTAGGCAGTGATTCCCCCATTACCTTTTCTCCCCAGTTCCTAGAAACCACTAATTTACTGTGTCTGTAAAATTGCCTCTTCTGGACATTTCCCATAAACAGAATTATATAAAATGTGGCTTTTTGTGCCTTGTTCTTTCACTTAGTATAATGTTTTCTTTCTTTCCTTTTTTTTTTTTTTTTTTTTTTT